>NC_051245.2:34686333-34989363 GCF_015237465.2 Chelonia mydas | reverse complement strand
AATTACCTTATAAAATGGCATATTGTGTCCTTTGAACTGGTTTCAGCTGGTGCCAAGAGCATCCAAAAATGAGTAAATGGGGAAATGTCTCTTTGGCGTAACTTTCCTTCATGTCAGTCTTGGCCTTTTATAGTAATGACAAAGTACCAGTCATGACTGACTCTTTACCTGTCTTTCTAGTTTGTGATTCATGCCTGGCTAGTCTTATAGTGGAGCTGTTGTTGCTTCTGTCTATAATACATCATAAACCATGCTAATCATGATATCGATGTGCCATCTCTTTCACTCCGTCCTCCCTATCTTTGAAGAGGGTTGTGGTGTTTATGGTTTCAGTAGACAGGCCCTGCACCCAAGTACCCCTAGCTTTAGGAACATATGGATCTACCTCAAGTTCATTTCTAATAGAATTTTTTTTTAAATTAATTACTTCACTCCCCCCCACCCCCCAGCTTGTGTTCTTCTTTTAAGGGTATGTCTGATTTTAACAAAGTGTATGCAATAGCTGGACACAATTTTATATCTGGAAAGCTTTCACCCACTTTAAAAAAAAAAACAGCTACATTTCAATTCTTGACACTTTTCTTGTCTTGACAGTGACTGCACCATATAATCCAGTGCTGCCAATCAGATCTGAACAAAAGAAATAGCAGTTGTCTGACTGTGAATCATTTCTTCACCTTGATTAATGTAAGTATTGAGTTTGTACAAATAATCCTGACAATTTGAGACATGCCCAACTTTCTTTTGTAACAAGTACTAAATGTTTTCCATCCAATACTAGGACACAACCCCTTTGGGCAATGTCATTTATTTTAACACTCTGTTTTTGGGAGTGAGTGTCATAGAGTACAGTACCTCTAAACAGAGCCAGTCAACGTCTGCAAAAAAATAAGTATTATCTGCAGATGAAACCTAAACCAAAATCCATGGAAATCAATGGAAAGGTTCCAGTGGAGTCTGGATCTGGCCCATATTCCTTAGAATTTTAAACGAGTTCTCCTTTTTCCTGTGATTGCAACCCTTTTGTATTCATTTTCTGGAAATATTCTCATGAATGCATTTACGGGAAGGAATGTTCAATGGAACAAAGGACATTTAAGCAAGCACTGCAGCATATTTGTGGAAAGCAAATTCTGAATTTGCAGTTATGTGTATTTGCACCAGAAACCTGATGCTAGGAGTTGTGTTTATCCAATTAGGGGACAGAAACATGTTGTGTATCCAATGTCCAATCAAAACAGCTCAAGTGTTTCATTCTATACTGCTTGGAAACAACCTACTGTCTAAAAGTTTGTCACTTCAGCTGACAAATTCACAAACAGAAGAAGAAGCAATAAAGTAAATTATTCATTACAAATTACTTGTCCAGCTCTGATTCCATGTCATTGGTTCAAATCTGTCACAAGCTGGTATTAGTTACTGAAACACACTGTCATGTGATAGCACCTAATTTGTTTACATACAAGTTCATGGCTTCACTCCATTTCCTAGTAGACAGGCATTGTCAGAAAACTATGAGCATTAGCCCTAATTGGCTAATTAGCCTCAGCTTCCTGGCCAGGGACTGAATCAGCATGGAGTTCCTCCTCAGTCTTAGGGCTTGTCTACACTACCACGCGGGGTCAATCTAAGATACGCATCTTCAGCTACATGAATAGCGTAGCTGAAGTTGACGTGCCTAGATCTACTTACTGCGGTGTCTTCACTGCAGTAAGTCGACAGCTGATGCTCTCCCATTGACTCCGCTTGCGCTCCTCGTTCTGGTGGAGTACCGGAATCAGCGGGAGAGCGCTCAGCAGTCAATTTATCATGTCGATACTAGACACAATAAATCAACCCCTGCTGGATCGATCGCTGCCCGCTGATCCAGCGGGTAATGTAGACAGGCCCTTAGAGGTGTCATTTCCTCCAGGCTGAGATGTATTGACAAGGACACATGGGGATTGCTCAGCTGAATCTATGGGTAGTCTACACTTGGAGTTGGGGTGTGATTCCCAGCTCAAGGAGACATTCCCCCGCTAGCTCTGATCAAGCTAAAAATAGAGTATAGCTGCAGTAACATGAGAGGCAGAACAGGCTAGCCACCCCGAGCATGCCCCTGTGGTGTTGGTGTGTATGTACTTGGGGCGGCTAGCTCCTTCAACTCCGTATGATGCCATGGCTACAATCTGTGACCTAGAGTGAGTATGTGTCCTCAAGCAGGGGATCTCATCCCTAGTTCCAAGTTTAGACATAACCTAGGACAGGACTTCAATTTTGCAGGTCAAATGGACTAGTATCTCTCAGCAACATTACATTTTCATAAGCAGACAACACGTAGACAATCAAATTTGACAATTCTGGCCTCAAGTTAGGCACCTACATCTATAATGTCAAATTTAATTGAACACCCTGGTTTTCACTGGCGCTAAGCAGCCACAGTTCTCACTATCCTCAGTGGGAGTGGTGAGTGCTCAGCAGCTCTGGAAATGAAGTCACTTATTGAGGTGTCTAACTGTGAATGGAACTAAATTTTGGCACCCATATTTGGGGGGAGGGATAGCTCAGTGGTCTGAGCATTGGCCTGCTAAACCTAGGGTTGTGAGTTCAATCCTTGAGGGGGCCACTTAGGGATCCAGAACAAAAATTGGGGATTGGTCCTGCTTTGAGCAGGGGGTTGGACTAGATGACCTCGTGAAGTCCCTTCCGATTCTGTGTGAACATTTTGGCAAATTTGGCTAAAGATTCTAATTGACGTGTAGCTGAGATCAGAATCTGGCCCAATGTGTATATGAGAATATGCCTGGGTTTCATACATGATAAGAATGTTGAAAGGTTGGTAAGGGTTCAGAAAAGAGCTACAAGAGTGATTTGGGGACTAGAAAATCTGCCTTACAGTGAGAGACTTAAAGAGCATACTCTATTTAGATTATTGGAAAGAGTTTTAAGTAATAACCTGATCATCACCTATAAATTACACACGGAAAAGATATCTGGTAGTAAAAGACTCTGTAATCTGACAAAATCCAATGGCTGCAAGATGAAGCTACCCAAACTCAAACTAGAAATAAGGTGCAGATTTCTAACAGTGAGAGTAATTAACCATGAGAACAACTTCCCAAGGGAGATGTGGTGGATTTGTGAAATCTTTAAATCTAGATTAGGTGTCTTTCTAAGAAATATGATCTAGTTCAACCAGACATTAGTCCTTGATGCAGGACTAATTGGGTGACATTCTATGGCTTGGGCTATGTAGGAGGTCAGGTTTGATAGTCACTGATCCCTTTTACAGTGTTGCCAACTTCTGCAATTCTAGCCCAACTCTCACAATAATTGATGTTTAACATAAAGTGTCAGTTCCTGGGGACAATGGGTTACATGAACATCTCTGCTTTCATTTAAAAAAAGAACTTTCTACTGTTTATGGTTATAGAGAGAAGCTTGAAAATGTGACTCATGGGTGAAATTTTTCAGATAAAACATTTTTCCAACAAATAATGCAAATTTGGGTCTACCGAAACATTTCACAAATGTGTGTTGACTTCACCGAATTGTTTCGGTTGAAACCCCTTCCCCCCAAACCATGGAAACATTTTGTTTCGACATTTTTGAAACAAAACGTTTTGAGTTTTTGATTCAAAATGACTTTTCAAATTTTACTTCAGTTTCATTTTAATAAAAAGGTTAAAAAAAAACCCTCAAAACCAAAAAGATTAGTTTCCGGTTGAATGAAACATGTTATTCAACCCAACGTGAATTTTTTTCAAGTTTTTCGGTTAGCTGACCAAACCAGAAGAATCAGTTACTCACAAAGTTCTACTCAAGCGCTCTCCAAAGGTTCAGAAACCAGAAGGCAAATAGAACCAACAAAGTATTATTTTTAACCCAGTCTCATGATTTATAACCCAGTCTCATGAGTTTTAGGGTCTGACTCATGATATTTCATTGTCTTGTGTTATCAATGATGCCTTAAGGGCTTTGAAATCTCTGAGTCGCTACAACAGAGCCTCGCTAATTTGCACTGACAAGTGGGAAACCCATAGCAAACTAAGGACTAAATTAACAAATAATTTTCAACAACAATGCATCACAAAATGGTCTGTGATCATTTAGCTGAACAACTAAAGCTCAGTTTTAATTGTTTAAATGCTGTTGTATATTTTGTAATAGTGAAGCCTTAGTAATATGAGGCCTCACAACATTACACTTGTATTAAATCTTTGCTGAGAAATTGGGAGAGACTGCCAGGATTTTGTGCAAATTATAAATCATGCACGTTAGTGACTTGTGAATTAGTGTGGTTTTACTGTAACTGTCCTTATAGGTTTCTAGCTCTTTTTTAATTTGTGGCCCTGTTAGCCATGGTTTTCAGCAAACTGTGTCTTTTTAAATTTCCCAGGCTGATGCATCATGCTTAATTACATCAGTCACCTCCTGTACTCCTATAACTGAGTTTAACTCATTCTAGCAATGACTTGTCACCTTAGCAAATTCAGAAAGACCTGATTTACTGCATAGAGCCTGTTAAATACAACTAGGAGGGTAAACCTTCAGATTATTTTAAAATATTTCTCTGTATTTGATGATTTATAAATCCCATGTAACCCATTTTCTTTCAACAATAAATGACAAGTGGAAAGCCCCTCCTCAGCTCTCTTCCCAGGACCCTGACAGTCTGGGAAAATTTTCCCTTTAGGCCACTTGCCTATTTAAAGTGTAAAGTCTGATTGATTTTACAAGAGAGGAAGAAAGAGTGAGGGTGTCATTGTGTTTCAGAACCTTTATCAGGAGTTTGGGCAGCCCCGTCATGGGTAATTTGCTTGTTAGCTTGATGAGAGACCTCACGGGTGTTACGGAGAAGAAGCTATATGGGATGTATGGAGTATTTGAAGATACACATCCACGATACTCTGTGTGTGTGTGTGTGTGTGTGTGTGTTGGAGAAAGATGACATAAGTACATAATATAATTGTTTGACTAATGATTTGCTAATGCCATTTCAGGGAAAAAGAAATGGAGGATTTAGTCCCCCTCTACACCTACCCACATTTCTGTTCTGAGGTAGAAGAATCAGTATTGTTAATAGAGTATCAGTTAGGGACCCCAACTGAGATCCGAGACCTTTGAGCTGGTGTTATAAACACACACAGGAAATAAAGTTCTTGCCACAAAGTTCTTACTGTCTAAATCAGAGATACAGACGAAGGAAATGTCCGTACCTCCATTTTACAGGTGGGGAAATGAGGCACGGGGAAATTATGTGCCTTGTCCAAGGTCCCACAGGATGTCAGTGGCAGAGCTGAGAATTAGCCCAGATCTCCTGAGTACCAGTTCAGTGCTTATGATGAGTTCACATTATGGTATCAGCTAGAGCGTCAGGGCCAGAACTCAGCTTGTGTAAATCTGTGTAGCGCCCTTAAAGTCAGTATATTTACTCCAGCTGAGAATCTGGTTCATAGTATGTATACGCTGTGATACTAAGTATTCCTTTCTATGGGCCTTATCCTTTACCATTAAAGTCATTGGGAGTTTTAGTATTGGCTTGTGTGGGAGCAGGATTGAGGCAGATTTTTTATCCATCAAATAAAATGGAGACTATCTTAAAAAATCAATAATAAAGCGGAGAGTTATTATACTCAAATGCATGTACATTATGCCCATCGCCTCAGTATTGGAATACTGGAAAGAAGAAGCAGAATCAAAACCTTGTTATTCAAACAAAATATATTTTCTTTTTAGCTTGTTTTATTGCGGTTCAAAAGAAGGAAACACCTGATTTTGGGGCAGGGTGGTGAAGGTCAATGTGGAAGCTTCCTGGTTCTCTTACCAATAAGCAGAAAAGCAGGGAGATGCAAAGCGGTTCATGGGAGTAGAACATAACCATGGAACTGGGATCTCAAATGGAGGGCAGATGACTGACAGGAGACCTCGCAAGGTGGATGTCTTCCTGGGAGGGTTTGTGTGGAGTGTCAGTGTTTGAAGGATTTCAGTGTAATAACTATATATGCAGAACAGAAGTCAATGAGATAAGTAAAGAGGCCCAAAGTGTATCTTGAAGGCAGGATTTAAAATGTCCTTTAAAAGGGTTGTCCTTGTACATGTGGTTTATAAAACAGCATGATAGATTATCCTTCCCCAATAGAAAAAATGAAAGCTATTTAACACAGTTTTCTGGTTAGTCTGCATGAAGATAGTACAGCTGCTTCTACAACTATGATACACATGGCTGTAATATAACACATACAGTACTCCAGGAAAAATTGCCTGCCTTAGGAATAGCTAGAAAGTTTGTCTTATAATAGTAACACTTCCCTATCAATATAAGTAGATTTCTTTGTGTGTTTGTTTAGCACATGTGAAAAAATTGATTTCACAGTGGGTTTTTTCCCCTTGAAAAAAACACCTCTCTTTCATAGTGAAAATTTACTTTAGATTTAAGATTCAGGTACCAAACTTTCAAACTATATTGTAATAAAAAGATGAAAAATACTTTCCTTCTCTCTGTTTCTTTCTTTTTACACTAATAAGAAAGGCACCCTTCCACTTGTTCTCTAGGCACCTCTGATACATTACAACAAAATCATTTAAAATCCAACATAATCTTCATATCATATAGCCAAAATCCCCCCCATAGATTGATAAATCAAAAATACCCCACCCTTTTTATAGCTCTTGCCACACTCCCCCCTCCAGAAATGATGAAAACCTTGTATGGACTTTGCAACATTCCCAAAAGGTCAACAGATTTAGTTTATTTTGGACCCAGGCGGATGGAAAATGAATTCCAAAGTTGAATATGGATAATATTTTGTGGAAGTTTCTGTCACAGACATACAGTCATTGAGTGTTCTGGCTGGGAAAGGGGTTAGTGCAGAAGTTCCTTCCAGGCCACCGAAAAAAGGGGGTAAGCATTAGAGTGCTGTTCAGGCATATCAGAACAGGAAAGGGTTAAAGTTTAACACTAAATTAAATTCTTATTAAATCCTAGGGCATGGTGGGTGGCTCAGGTGACTTTCAGAGTCTGCCCAAATGCCCCACATCCAAGTCTGTCAAAATGAAACGGCGTATTCAGTTCAGCAGAGAGAGGATTACCACGTTCCCCAATGCAAGGGCATTGCCCAAACTTCATCGCCCTGTGCTGCACAAAGAGGAGAAGGCTAGCTGCTCCCTCTTAAATGACCCAATGGAACCGTACTCACCTGGAGACAAGTGGCTGCATTAGTATCCTTCCACCCCTTCAGTAGGGAGGCATCCTTCACTAAACTTTGTTTGGATGTTATAAAAAGTTCAATCTAGGGCAAAGTTCTGGCTTGTTGTTTTAACTGAGCCACTTCACCCACCCCTAAGAGATGGAAGATTAACTTGGAACCTGAGTGTTTCGCATTCAAATGGGTACACTGCAAAAGCGAAAGGTGCTTGTTTATTTTACAATACATTTATTTCCTATATTAGAGTAATATTTTAGACCACAAACTGACGGCCCTCACAGTTAGCTAGTCACATGGTGCTGGTTTATCATCTGTATTCTCAACTACTCAATTGCAAGAAAAGACAGTGAATACTATATTGAATACTTTTGGAATATTGCTTTTCCAAGTAAGCATTGCTTGAGTTGCAGCAGGGATATCAAGTGCTTGTGAATGGGAGGGGAGGCGATCCAGGCAATCATAAACAGGAAGGGAGGTGTTCGGGTTGGCAGGGGTGGTGTGCACAAGACAAACCCGCTATTAAAATGTGGTCCATTCAGTGAAAAAGTTGGAGAATCCCTTTGTTAGATTATATGTTGGATGCCAGTTTAATTGTGAACAGCGAATTGTATCAAGTTATGTTCAGTTGCTATAAACAAATATAGATGAAGTGATCTGGTACGGGAGAGCAGATGATAGATCCCTCACCCATTGTTCACCTGTTGGCTAAGATATAAAGCAAGTGTATAATGACTGTTCTGTTTTTTCCTCAGTAACAGTTAGCTCAAGATTTTCCAAAGTGACTAGCAATTTTGGCTGCTTCAATTTTCAGGTGCCCAGCTTGAGACTGTGATGCTCTGTGGGAAATAGAGCCCAGGCTGCGGGATGGCCAACACCTCCACGCTGCCACCCAGAAGCCATGATATGGGTGTATGCATCATCACATAGACCATGGAGATAAACATCACCTTGGAAGGCTGGACTGACAGCTTCCCTTGTGGCCCCTGATTGGCCCAGGAATCCCAAGAGAAGTTCCAGGAAGTGTTTGTGCAACTAGATGGACTCCTCAGACAGTTGTAGTGATGGACCTATCTCTCGGCTTGCTCCTGACCCCAACTTGGAATCTGGCTTCTGCCCTTGAAACCTGACTCAGATCCTGACCCTCAGTTTCACTAGTTGAACTCTACCTCTCTCTTTGTCCACTGGCTTCAGTGCTTGGACTCTGGCCCCATTTTTTGACCCCTGGTTTTGGTGCTTGGACTCAGACACCAGCCTTGACCTCTGGCTTCAGTGCTCGAACCCTGACCTAGGCTTTTGGATTTGGACACCAGCCCTGACCGCTAAGCCAGACCGCCCAAGCCTTTGTCATGATAGCGACTCTAAAGGGATCTGTTTTGCAGAAAGTGCTGAGCACCTGCCCTCAAAAAACAGACTCCTTTAAAATGTGTCAGATTGTGTATCCAAAAACAGAGGCACTCAAAGTCCTACAGCTACCTGGGTCTCCCATATCCCAAGCGACAGCTCTAACCCCAGGACTAGAGAGTCAGTCTCGCTCTCTCTCTCTCTCTGGGCTAGTGAACACTTAATTATTTATACAAAGTGGAACAGCTCCAGCAGGGGAGCTTGAGAGAGAAAAAAGTTTTGTTGAAAAATTTTCAATCAGCTCTGTAAAATCGCCAGTGTGGAAAATCTTGGCCATCCTCTTTAAAAATGAATCTTCTGGTGAAAGACATTGTCAGGAATGGGGCCTTCAGCTGTGCCAATCTTCAGGCAACCTATCACGTGCAGCAGGCCTGTAGTACACCACCTGATTTGTTGGAAGAGTCAGCAGACCAGCTCTTAAGCCCAGCAGCAGCAGCCGTTCAGCGGCTGCTCAGAGCATTCACCCATGGCCGCAATAGCTCCTGAGCCTGCTTGTTCCAGGCCAGCCCTGCTCCTGCCTTGCTCCAGCCTTGCCTCACTTCAGGTAACCCAGTTGTGACCCCCAGCTCTGATTCCTGATTTCTGACTCCAGCTCCGACCCTGGGCGCCTATTTGGCTCCAACCACTAGGCATGACCGCCCACATCTCAGTTTCTGATAGTTTGAGCAGGACAAAACACCAACAATCAGGGAACTAAAGCTGATACAGTGAGCATGTATTCTACAAAGCCCAATCTCTCTCTGACGGAGACAGTGGGAACTCTACAGATGTTGCAGGCCCAGGTTCCCACCCTCCAGGTGCAGAATGCCGTCCCGCAAGCTCAAGCCACACTACCTTCAGCTCCAACTCTGGCTCCCCACAAACCGAAGCTCCTCCTGCCTGACACATTTGATGGCAATCACACCAAATTTTGTAGGTTCCTAAATCAGTATTAACTCCTATTTCTGCTATGCCTGCAGTCGTACCACCCTGGCCAAACCCAAATGGTATTGATTATCAGTTTACTTACCAGGAAGGCCGTGTTTTGGGCATCTCTGCTCCTGGAAAAATCAATATCACTTCTGGGACAATTTGAGGACTTTGTTCTTTCCCTGCTGAGAGGGGCAGCAGGGAAAGGAGCAGAACACCAGCAGCTCCTTCAGTGGCTGTACCGCCCCCCGTCCCGCCCCCCTCTCCCCAGCCCTGTCTTCTGGCAGGGCTGCAGCTGGGAGCCAGAGGAGACCCTGCCTGGAAAGGCTGGGGGTGGTACAGCTGCGCCAGAGGAGCTGCCGGCGTGGGGCCAACCCGTGGCCCCACATTCTGCTGCTCCTTTTTCCAGTACGCTGTACCAGCTTGTGATGGGGCACACTTGCCCCACACTGGATGGAAAAGAGTTAATCCTACATTGTGGGCTGAGGAAGCCACATACCCTCCACCCTACTGGGCATGCTCCAGGTGTACCAGTATAAAAAGGAGAAGCTCAGCTCAGTTGGGGCTGACTGCCGTGGAGGAAGGACGTACGCTGCCTGCTCCAGCCAAGTCTCAGCGGAAGCCTGCGACCTTAGGAGATGCCGCAGCCCAGGCGGATGCCAAGGCAACCCTGGAGGCCTCGCAGAGTTCGGAGGAAGGGCAGACCAGAGAAACTAGAGATAACAGGGAGGCCCAGACCACAGCCGCAGGGACGATGGCAGGAAGCAGCCCCGGGGAATCCGATGAGTGAGCCGAAGCCTTGAGTCAGCATGTTTCGGTAGGAGCCTTTCCCTGCTGACTCAGTGGTCTGCGCTATGGCCACTACCAAGGCCCTGGGCTGAGGTCTGGTGGAGAGGGAGGGCCTGGATTCCCCTGCTGGGGGGCGCAACCCCTTCCCGTGTCCGACATTGGCCGCTAGACCTTACTGCCCTACAAGCAGGTTCTAAATTATTGACTTGGGCCACTAGGCCTTACTACCCTGCGAGAAGGAGCAGATTTCCTGACTCTGGCCATTGGGCATTACTGGTCTGCAAGGAGGGACTAGATTATTGACTTGGGCCTCTAGGCCTTACTATCTTGCAAGAAGGGGCATATTTCCTGACTCTGGACATTAGGCCTTACTTCTCTACAAAAACGGGCAAAGTTATTGACTTGGGCCACTGGGCCTTACTGCCCCGTGAAAACGGGCAGATTGATGGGCACTGGCCCCTAGGCCTTACTGCCCAGTGACAAGGGCGGATTTATGGACTCTGGCCACTAGGCCATACTGCCCTGCTGATAAGGGTGAGCGTATGGACTCGGGTTGGAAGGGATGTAGACTTAAGAGATCTATGCCCCACCCCTTTAAAGAGGTAGGCACACTCACCCCACACAGAATGGGGTTTCCCCCCAACCCTGTCACACACCTATAAATATCTTGCTAGTATGACGTACCGGACCACCCTACTTGTGCTGCTGGTTGTCCTTGGCATCCCCTGGCTAGTTGCCAATGATCTGTGCATGTGTTGGCAGTCAGGCATGGTACGCTTTGACTCCCCATTTTGCTCACAATCCTGTTTTCTGAGAGACAACTCAGTACCAGCGATGCTTTGTGGCTTACTCAGTCCTCCAAAGAATTCAGAGACATGAAGAGAGGATCCAAAGGTAACTCCAGCAACACCCATTGCTTCCTCAATTGCTCCAGGGATTCCTGTTAAATATCAACATTATGCTGATGTGTTCAACAAAAAGAAAGTCGACGCCTGTTGCAGCTATGACTACCCAATTGACCTGCAACCAGGAGCAGAGACTCCCTTCAGGTGCATTTATTCCCTCTCCAAACCCAAACTACAGGCCCTCCAGAGTTATCTCAAGGTAAACCTGTAGAAGGGCTTCATTTGCCTCTCCACGTCCCCAGTGGGGACCCCCAATCTTCTCTGTGGCAAAGAAAGATGTCTCCCTCTGGCTCTGTATGGACTACCAAACGCTGAACAAGATTACAATCCAAAACTGGTACCAAAACCAAAACCTTACTGCTTATTAGTGAGCTATTCGAAAGATTCAGGTCTGTCAAGGTCTTCACAAAGTTGGACTTCCACAGCACTTACATCCTTGTGAGGATCTGGGAGGGAGATGAATGGAAGACCACCTTCTGAACCAAGTATGGCCTCTTTTGAGTATTCGGTCATGCTGTTTGGGTTGTGCAATGTCCTGGTGACCTTTCAGCATTTCATAAATGACATAGGTACACACTGGACCAGTTTGTCATAATTTACCTGGATGGCCTCCTCACTTTTTCCAAAAGTCAGGCCCTCCACAATCATCACGCTCACACTGTCTTGGAGAGACTCCACCAAAATCACCTTGAGAAATGCTAGTTTGATAAAGACAGTGGAATTCTTGGGATATATCATCATACCTGAGGAATTTGCCATGAACCTGTGCCAGGTGGTGGCAATATCTGACTGAGCCATATCCAAGGATGTGCACAGGGTGCAATGATTCCTAGGGTTCACCAGTTGCCACAGGTGGTTTATTAAAGGATTCTCTAGTCTGGTTGCACCCATAATGGCAGTCCTGCAAACTAATGGGCAAACAGAGAGTCAATCAACTCTTGGAGCAGTTTCTTTGCTGTTTCTGAGTTACCACCAGGATAACTGGCTCCCCCTGCTGTGCTATGCTGAATTCGCATATAACAATGCAATCCATGCCTCAACCCAACATAGCCCATTCTTTGCAAGCTATGGCTTTCACCCCTCTGCTTCCACCCAGACTTATCTGCAAGTTCCCCAGTATTGGCTGCCATGGATTTAACCTTCCACCTACACCAGGAGCATCAAGAGCTCAAGGAACAATTGAAATGCACCAAAGAAGCGATAAACACCATGAGGCCCCAAGACTGTTGGGGCACCCCAAATCTGGCCATGAGGGACAAGGAGTGGCTTTCTGCCCAAAACCTTAAATCGAGCCTCCATCCACCAACTAGACTACCAATATCTGGACCCCTTCAAGATTATAGAATGGGTAAACCCAGTGGTCTTCAGGTTGCAGATGCCTAACAACTTGAGGATCCACCCCATCTTTCACATTTCACTTTTAAAGCCCTAAACTGAGAACCCAGACCACTCCAACCCATCAGCACCACCCATAACAGTCCATGAACAGGAGTACTTGGTCCACCGAATCCTCGACTCTCTGCAAGTAGGGGATGGCTCCAGGAGCTGGGGGACTGGGAAGGCTACATTCTGGATGAGAAGGTCTTGGGAACCGGTAAAGAACATCCATGCTCTGGACATACTGTGAGAGTTCCATCAGAAGTGCACTGTGAAACTGGGTGCTGAGGTCCTTAAGAGGCACCCAGCTTTGCCCCGCCTTCCCTCAATTCAGATAACTCCGCTCTGAGCCTTGGTCCTGGCATCTGACCTTTGATTCTTGCTCTGACCCTTGGGTTATATTTTTGGCTACTGACCGTGGCTCTGACCACGAGGTGTGACCTCCAAAATTCTGGTCTATGACAAGGACAATCAGGTGGTTTTGAACACAGGATTGGAAGCCCAGACCTCCTGAATTCTAATCCTGCTTCTGCTACTAATTCACTATATGACCTTGTACAAATCAATTAAACTCTCTACTTCAATTTGCACAACTGTAAAAATAGGGATAATATATTTACAAGCCTTGCTAGGGGCTAAGAACTGCGTACAATGCTAAGAACTGCGTACATGCTATTTTCATTGTTACAATGTCTCCTGTAGTCCCCAGCCCAATGTGCTTGCTTGGCCCCCTCATCACTTGTACTGCCTTTTAGACTAAACTCTTTGAGGAAGAAACTGTCATTTTCTATGTTTGTACAGCACCCAGCACAACTGGGTCTTGATTTGCCCTTATCTCAACAGCAGTATAAATGTTTAAGAAAAGTAAATATTGTGAGGATTAAGTAGTTAGTGCTTGCAAAGCTTTTAGAAGAGGATATGTGTGCATTGAAGCAAAATGGTTGTAAAACACTGGCAAACCAGAACTGGGAGCATTTTATGCTCACTTGGCACAGGTGGCTACATGAGGTGCAAGGCAATGGAGAGTCAAGCCCTCTGTGCTCAATCTCATTATTATTGTAGGGTAGAAAGAGCAGGCTGCGGCTGTTCAGATTCTGCAAACCGAGATATTTTCAAAGGGAGAAAGTGAACATGTCCATGGTATAACTAAAAGCAGGGGAATGAGCTGTTGTGTTAACTCTTTTCCAAACACAGCTTCCTGGAGGGACCCTTGAGCATTGCCCAAGCACAAGGTTTGAGTTCTTGCCAACCCTATTTGAGTGGGGGGTGGAGGGGAATGTTTTCTTGAGAAAAGCTACCCTATTAAAGCTTTCTGTTGCCAGGGGAATGAAGGGAAAATTCAGGAAAACTCCTTTTTATGTTCTTTATGATGTTTACTCTGCTGCATAGTGCCAAAAGAGGGATGAGAAAGACCACAACACAGCACAGGGCTGCAAAAGCTGTGTGTACTTAACAGGGTGACACACATGGCTGTGTTTCTCTTTGCCCTCTGCTGAGAGCTGTAGGGAAGATCTGGCCTAAATAACAAAATGAGAAACCATGAGCCTGACTGCTAGTGCTCATCAATCAGCTCCCCCCACCCTTCACCCCCTGGGCCTAACCCACTGCTCTGTCAGGAAGTACACAGCGGATGTTTAATGAAAAGGCTGCTGCAGCTTATCTTCACGTGCAGGGGACTTCTTTGTGAACTCGTTTGCTTTGAAAGATATGTGGCCTAGTACACTGGTATTGTTGGCTCCCATTTTAAGTATGGCCATATGATTCATATAGAAGTTGTGTGATATATTTGCCAAGGAAAGCTTCCCCACCACTCACTCACTCTGCTAGGAATAAAGTTAGCAGAAGGCCACTGAGGTCATAAGATCTGGCTGTTATTGCATTTTACAGGAAGGAAGATATGTTGTCTTAAGATCAGTTTATCAGCTGACTTTCCTGTGAAGAAGAGACTATTTTCCTGTGCATCACCACCCCCGTAATTCCCAAACGAACCCTCTCAGTTTGAATCTCCTGTCAGCTCAGCTGTGTGCAGCTCTAACAGTTCAGTATTAAGCAAACAAATAAAAAAGCCATTGTGAGGCCATTCAGAATCAACATCTCTTATCAAGCTGACTAACAAGGAGGGATAAACCTCTTCAGTGCTGCCTGTCCTCTCAGTCACTTGTTCTCTCTTGGTGTCAATGAACAACTGAATCTGTTGTGATGAAATGGAGTTCTGTTGTAACTGTTTGAAGAGTTACTTACAAGAACATTGTAAGCAACAGAGAGCTAAGAAGTCTTGTCTATTTTGAAGGTGATTGCTTTTCAGTATGTTGTTTTGAAACTCAGATGTACTCTGGGTTTTTTTTTATTGTTTCTTTAATTATTATTTTTTTGCCAACTCTGATTTTTCCATGCAACTGTAAAATCACTGGGCATAGGGGTTTTTTTTGGTGTTGGGGTCCTCCCCCCAAAAGTCCCTGCTTTCATGAGGTTTTCAGTTGGGGAATGGTTGTCTGTTTCCTCCCTCTGTGACAAATGCATTTCTGTGATCAGGAAAAATGCAGATGTTACAG
Source organism: Chelonia mydas (assembly GCF_015237465.2). NCBI lineage: Eukaryota > Metazoa > Chordata > Testudines > Cheloniidae > Chelonia > Chelonia mydas. The sequence continues at coordinate 34,974,243 of NC_051245.2, read as the reverse complement.
ATTCACTAAGGCATGGTCTTATTAGCTAATGAGTCTTAATCTTTGAAGGATTACACATATTGAATAATACCATTCATTGATAAACAGTTCAAGGGGATCGTCCTGGTTTCTAAAGTATTTACAGTGGCAGCTTTAATTGATTATGTTCACTTCCTATGCACCCAGAAAAACTAAACTAACCCTCCAGTGTTTTGTGCATTTTAAAAGAGCTGATTAATCTAGCAAGAAACAGCACGCATCAGACAAAACTCTCTGGTTTCAAATTATTCCTTTTATGGGACAGAAACAGCTAAAAACCCTGCATTACACAGGATGCCTTTCTTTAATATCCAGTAATTTCTGAAATGATAATCTAAGATTTTCATCCAACCAAGCATTACTTTACTTTGCTTTCGTCTATGTTGAAATCCTTTAGCCTCTAATACTCCAAGCCTTTGGATTCCAGTAATAGTCAAGAGGGCAGAGAGGGGTTGAAAACTGGGTCAGCATGGACCCGATTCCAGTCCCACTGAAATCAATAGGACTTTTGTAATTGACTTCAATAAGAGCAGGATCAGGTTTCATATCAGCTTTTCCTGAGGCAGTTTCATTAACAGTGCTTTGAGCCCCTCCTCTAAAGCTTTTCAGCATCTACGTCCTACTGAAAATATTCTGTGTCCAGGGTTCTGTGCCCAAGGCAGGATCCACTCATGCAGTTTATACTTGGTAGAGGAGAAGTAAGAAGCCTAAATTGTTTGTTTGTGCATATTACCATGCATCATTTTCTATACCTGAAATATATGAGGTATTTTGAACACTTTAGGTACAATATAAAATATGCTTGTATCTAATACTAGATCTACTTTAAATTCCCGTTTTTATTCTCAAACATGTTAGCAATATTATCTTATATATTAAGTAAAAGCAGCTGTTTACAGATATCTAATATTCTGCCTACCAGAATATTCCCCACATTATCTAAGAAGTTAAACTCTTGGAATACTGAAGAAATGGTTTAGTAAAAGCTTTAACAGATCCTTAATGAACTCAGCAGTATAACACTAAAATACCAAGACATTTTTAAAATGTATAGGGTATGCTAGAGATATGGCATTACATGAAATGGACTCGTATTGTTCTGTTTGTCCTAAACAAATTGGGAAAGCCTCAGTCACATTGAATTTAAATCAGAATATTGCAAACTGAATTATAACAAAACTAAAATGGGAGGCAAAAGAAAGAGGAAAAACTTTTTTGGTTTGTTGTTGTCTGAATGGCTTTTAGTTTCAACTCTTTAATTTGCCACACACCAGCTTACATCTATGAAGCAAACTTCTTTGAATTTCTACAAAGAATCTCATTCTTTTTCAATAAAAAGATCTGGCAATAATTCTGTTGGCACTAGATGAAGAGCTTGTTTATTCCACTGGTGATGGCTTCTGTTGTTGTTATCTAGTTTAATGAAAGATCCATAAAAAAAAAAACCCAAATAAACAAACAAACCCTGTGAAAGTTTGTGGATAAAGATTATGTACACTTGCTTTGGATATATCCAAAATGCATGTAGAACTGACCGGATTATGGTAATGTGGTGTTAATAAAATTGCTTCTTACAAGCAGTGACCTTTATTCAAAGGATACTAGATCACCAGTGAAATGAGTTATTGGGCCTCAGACAGACCTGAGACTAAACTCAGTGTTTGTACTTTACTGTTGTTCACACAAACTGTTTGTCAAGCCCTGTGAGTCTTGAATTTAGGGCCATGGGAATCATCACATGTCAGTCCTCCACCCAGCAGCTCACAGACAGTACCTGGGAGTGGGGTCCATGAAGCACAAGCCCCATCCCCTACACTCTGATTGGAAGAGATCCAAGGCTCTTGATTGGGCTGCAGTCCCTGTTTAAGCCAGAGGAGGCAACAGGAAGTCGTCCAGGCAAATGGGCTTCCCTCTGCCACAGATTTCTGGTCAAATGTTTACCTCCTCCTGACATCCTGACTCTTGGTCCTGCCCTCTGCCCCTTGGTCCTGTCTCTTGATTCTAATCTCCTGGCATCCTAATGTGGCCTGATTCCTGGTAATTGGCTTCTGGCCCCTTGGCCTGTGCTCAATGCTCACACCTAGACTAGGCTGCCCACACCCCAACCCTCACACTGTTTCAGCTAGACACTTACAGAACACTCCTATGGAATTGAATAGGGGTGATACCAATATGGTTCTAAAGAAATGTATCTCCTTTTTCTAGGATTTTTGGATCCATCTTCTAAAAATATACAGCAGGGATAGAATTCTCTATTAAACTCTATAGGTTGGCTCAAAAAACTTATGAAAAGCTTATTACTTATGGTAATAAAGCAGGTAAAAATGTTCAGTTGTGAAATAAAATATGGTATGAATCTTTCTACCATTTGTAGTTATTAAATTCTATAGACCTGTATTATTATTATTATCTATTTTAATATGTCATTTTAGTATCTAGATTTTTTTTTAAATAAACATACAAGCAGAAGACAGTGAACAGAAAGAATTTGTGATTGTTACTTGCTTACTGTGAAGGATTCCGTTGGAAAACATTTCTTATGCTTAGGCTCATAACAGCCTCTCAGCCGTACACATAAATGGCCAGAAGCAGAAAACATGCTTGCTGAGACCTGTTGTGACCTTAAAATGGAGCTGAGAGCACAGTAATAAGGCCATGGAATAGGGCTCCTAATTATCATAGTAATTATCAGAGTAATATCAAGGTAAAAATCTGTTTCCCACTGACTATGGTCCTTCCATGTTTTGCCCCAGAATCTTCCTCCCTGGTAGCACAGCTACACTATCTTCCCTCCACGCCATTGGCTGCTCACTCCTGCCATGCATACAGGGCCTTCAGTTGGGTTTGAAACCTGTGTAGGGAGAGATACTGATGCTCATATGAGCAGTAAATTCAGCTAAATTGTGGATTTGCCATTATAGCTGAGTAAGGGACACCACATAGTTAGCATTTGTTCCCCAGTTTCTTCAGGGAGGAAGTCACACCTTTACCTGGCACAGCTTAATTCCTCCTCTGGGTTGGCCTGTGCACTGAGGGGTAGAGTGAAGACTCTGCCTATCTATGTAGAAGGAAGGAGCAGCAGCCCCAGAGAGGCTGCTGTCCTCCTCCCCCTTGATGCCGGTTGTCCACACAGGAAAATCACACTCTTGCCCTTAAATTGCACTCTGCTCAGAAAGGAGATAATGCAGCATAGAGCAGCTGTTCCCTGATTCCTTCCCCCTTTGCCTAACCATGCCCCTGAGTCAGGAGGAGTTCAGCTCACATGATGCCGATCTGAAGGGAATAGAGACCTTTCCCCTCCACAAGCCCCTCAAACCTCATGTCTGTGGCAATGTCCTGGTTTTGCTGCTCTGCACTCATGTGTCAGAGAATAGCAGGCTGTAGTCATTGGAAGAGGCTTTTAAAACAACCAGATGAGGCCAGATTACATATAGTTTATCACTGAGAAGGCACTTACTTGGAGGGGAACTCTATTGTCAACATTACTTTTTACTTTCTCATCAGTGTTAACTACCTGATTTTTTGCTCCAGACTAAAAAGCTTTAATAATAAAAACATTTATGATCTTCAGGCATTTTTCCTTGTGGAAAATAAACAATGTTCCCTTCTCCTGAAACATAATACTGGGATAAATCCATTTCTGGCCTTACTCCATTGAAGCCAATAGAGAGATGCCAGGGATGATTTTGGCATTACATTAAAAAAAAAAAAATCACATGATTCCCACTTCCTGCATTCTGTACATGCTGAAAGTAACTAATTGCCTTAAGTTGAGCCTTGCCCCTTCTTCCCCCCCCCCCCAGTTCAGTGAAAGGGGGGAGACTTTCAAGCGGCTTTCTTTTGCTCATCATTCGCTAAGAAAGAATAATAACAAATCATAGGACAAACTGACCATGTTGTCTTCCTGTTAGACCTAAAGTAGGATTCTGATAAAATCTAAATAAGGCGTCTTCATCTTAGTTTCTAGAGCACTGCATGAGTAAAATTATATTGTGTAAAAGCCTAAGAATGGGCACTTCTGCAACTCTTGTAAAGCATTTTGCACACATTAATTAATTAAGCCTACAACACCGCTGAAAATTAGTCCAGTGTGCACTGCAACACAGGATGCTTTCTAAATATTCCCCAGTACTTGAAAATATGCAGTGAAAATATGTATTAAAACTATGTAATTCTGTGTTTCCCTTTTTAAGGTCCTGATCCTGCAAAGCAATCTGCCTGCAGGACTCCGCCTGGATATAAGGGCCTGTGTTGATGGATCTCTTTGCAGAGTTGTGGCCCTAGTCTGCATTTTTATTTTTGAAGGAATAAAAAGGCATGCCTATATTTAGGCACAATTGGGCTCAGTTAAAAGGTTCAAACAATAACTCGGCATTTCCTTTACAGTCACTTTGTGCTTTTACATTATTTTAAATGGAGTTTGGGTTTTTTGATGCTTAACTTTTAAATATAAATTTACCGAAGAAGGGAAGGTGAAAATCCTTGTCCTCAGGTGCACATCCCTTCCTCTCCCACTGAAAATGGCCCAGCCCCCTGTGCAGTTGTTGGTCCCTTCTCTCCCCTAACCCAAATTCCTCTCCCAGCTATCTGCAACTAAAACAATGCCAAACGCTCTGATTACTGATTCCTTGGCTCCTCCCTACTCCCAGTCCTCCTGCAACCATGCTCAGAAGTCATTCAAAACGAGGAGTGGGTTTCTGGAAGCAGAGAAGATGGTGAAGGTCAGATTCTCAAGATGGATTTTCACTCCAGACAAGCATCCTGTTTGGCCCCATCTTCCAGCTGCTGGAATCCCACCCCACTTAATGATCTAACATCCCCTAAATGCCCACCCTAAATATCTCCCTCACCGCTTCAAAACTAACCTAGTGTGTAAGGACCAGAACACAGCTCTGCAGAGCCTGGGAGGGCTGATATTCCTGCAATGCCACCAAGAGGCCATACAGTAGCACAGCCAGGGAGCACTATGGAGAGTAGGTATAACCCACACATCTCCTGGGTGTGGTGTTCTGTCTCCTCTAGTGGCACCAAGACCACTTAGAGAGAGAGAGATTAATGAGTCTGCTCTACAGCCTTAGCTAAGGGCCATGTGGCTTTTAGCTCATGCAGTAGAGGCTCATGAACTAAGCTCCGGAGGCCCCAGGTTTGATTCCGCCTGCCAATGACCAGTGTCTGTCGGTGTTACATAGGCACCGCAGGAAGTGCCGCCTAAGAAACCCAGAATGACAGTACCCTGTGGCCCTCTGTGTGGCTAAGCACCTTATTTAACCCCAGGGGTTGACCCAGGAAGTTGTCTGGGCAGTAATACAGATCTTGGGCTGCTGCGACGCCAAACTTTGCTTGATATTCTGGTCTCTGACTCCAGCCTGACTCTGACCCTGATTCCTGCCTCTTGAGTCTAACCTGGTCCTGCCTCTGCCCTCTGATGCCAGCCTAACTCTGACCGTTCCACCTCTGATCTCCGGTCTCTGACCCCACCCCTGACTCTTGCTTATGGAACTGGGCTCCTGTAATTCCTCCATCTCCTGCCCAGTGACTACCGTCCCTGGAGGGCAGACCGCGGCCCAGCTGTGACCACTAGATAAGACTGCCTGTGCCCTGGTCCCTTACACGCAGTTTCCAGGTGTCATCCACTAGAATACTGACAGATTAGTATGAGTTAATGTAGAACTGAAATACAGCATGATGGATGACACTATATTTGCATACTGTACCTATTAAGCACTACTATTTTTCAATGTATGTGGTTTTGGTTTTATTTAACTAGGATCTGAGGATGGAGAGAGGAGGGCACTTCTACCTGCCTGTCTGATGATTTCTCCACTTTTGCCTAATTTACTTTCCCTAACTCCGAACAGAGATTGGTTTGAGCCCTGCAGCATGAAATGTCATATCCCATCTCAAACTCTAATTTTTAGTATTTGCTATTGTAACTTTGGATATTCTTGTTATCCATATAAAACCCAGTCCCACTTTAAATCTTGCTAAGTACTAGACATTCATAATAAAGAAAAAAAATCCTCATTCAAGGACTGGCAGCCAACAGCTGTTCTCCCAGTTCTAGGAGACATTATCACACCACAAAGGCCGCTTTAGGATCGCCTCCTATAGAAGGTCTATATCTCAACAGGCTAGTGGGTCCTCCAGTGGCACCCTCTTTTCCTCATTCTGCTTTCTCTGTCTCTTGCTTCTTTGTCTTTCTGTTTCAATCTTTTCTTCTCCTTCATTTGTCTATTTTTCCTCCTTTTGTTAACAAGCTCCAATATGGCTGTGATGCTGGCAGATCAGGTGCCAACTCATGCCAAAGCCCTGCGTTAATTCACTTGTGTATTAATATAGATCAAAATAATTGTTAAATATATAAGAGTATTTGGTGTTTAACCTTCATGGAAAATCATGGGATGTTATGGGAAAACAATGCATGTATCTGCATTCGGTTCTAATGTAATAGCAAATATTTACATTGTAAATTCCCCTGTACTAAATAACTATCAAACCTAGAAGAAACCTCATGGGATGCAAATAAAGAACTTTAACAGAAAAGTGCTAATCCGAAGCAAGTGGTCATTGTGTGTGATGATTGGAGGTCAAAAATTCTAAACGCATTCCTCACTCTGTCGTCAAAGGAAAAACCCACGTGGGTAGTGACCTTGAACAGCAGAGCTCAGATCTAGTGAAAATGGCAGCTCTGATTTTATGTGCTTATTTAGCAATAACCAACAACATTGCAGCAGTGTTTTCTTCCTGTCTTTTAAATTTCTTTTTCAAAGGCTATCTTCAATTTCCCTTAGAATTGATTTGCCACCATCCTGACATTGTGTCACTCGAAATAAACATACATCTGAGCCTTTCTGGTACATCTGTAAACTAATAACGGCTTTGGCACTAATAATCCTCCGCAAAATACTTAAGGATTCAGGCACAGCTATTGTTTTCATTGTACCATCTGACTCAGGCCTGAGTCACTATTGGGTTCTTCACAATTTACAGAATCACAGAAAAAGTTAGAACTAAAAATGACCTAAAAGATCCTCTAGCTCATGTCCCTGCTGATTCAGGACTGTTGTTCCCTTACAATATATTCTCCATTGCTCTCGCCACTCTGATTGTAAGTGATTGGCTCAAATAGGGCCTCCACCAGCTGTTGTTTGGGAGACTATTCCAGAGTCAGCTAAACCTCTTGTTTAGGATTTTTCTTCCTATTCAAAATATTCTTTGAAACTGTGTCATTCTCCTTTACATCCCTCTGAGCATTCTAACCCTGTTTTATCCTCCCAGATGTTAACACCCTACAAATACTTGCAGGCTCCCTTACGCCCTTATCCAAATCCCATTGAATCCAATGGAAAGACATCCACTGACTTCAATGGGCTTCAGATCAGGCCCTGAGTCCCTGTTTAGCCAAGCTATCGGTATGAGTTTTGAGGTCTCTTCATCTCCACTCATGAATCCTTCCTTCTAGCCCCTGAATCATTTTTGTTTTTCTCTGAACTCCCTCTGATTTGTAGGCGTCCTCTGGTCTTGAGTGGTTCAGAACGTAGTGCAAGTATTCCGGGGAGGTCTCACCAGAGTCATAGAAAACTTGATATGGTCTGTATCATTCTGCCTCTGCCTACATAGTCTAACACCACATGGGGCCACATTTTTAAAGGTATTTAGGTGCCTGAAAACACGGATAGATAGTAGGATTTTCAAAAGCACCTGGATGCCTAACTCCCACTGATTTATAGGAGCTGGACATCCTGAGCACTATTGAAAATCCCATTAGGTGCCTATCTGCATCTGTAGGTGCCTAAATACCTTTAAAAAGATGTCCCATGGGGAATAGGTACCACCATATTACACTTCCAACTCATACATAATTTGTTACGTTACGTACCATGACCACTACATCTCATGCAGTGTTACTCCTGCCAAGTACATATAGGGAGGAAATATATGTAGTTTGGATTGTTTTTCCCCCAAGATGGTTTATTGTGGGTGTTCCACTCTCATTGGGTTACCACTAATCTCTCCACGTTTATTTGTATTATTGCTCTGTCATCTCTGCTGCTCCTCACAGCACCTCCTATGTTAGTATAATTTTCAAATCTAACTAATATGCTGTTCAGTGAAACAGGATCTAACATTAACTGAAGCACCCACCACCCTAGAGATCAGGAAGTCGTGTACTTAATTTTCTGTACATCATAAAAACACTGGTGATGGCCAGTCAGCTGACATCAACTGATCAAATGCTCAGTTCTTCCATTTCATTGTTACTTGCATGGGCCACACCACTGAGTATCGAGCACATTAATGCTCCTCTAGCTGTATCTGACCAACAAACCTTGTTTTTTTCCCTCCCTCCTCACTTTCCCATTCATAAGTGTTCAGATGCAACTGAGAGAAGCCAGGCTGGCTGGATTAACTCTCTGGTTCTTTTTTAACCTTCACATTTTTTTTGCAGCCCCTCATGAACCGTATTGGTCACTCCTTGTGTGATGGGTTCCCCTCCGGTGCCACTTGGAACTGGGTTACCACTGAGTGCACCTGATCCACCAGCCTGGGTTCCCTTTCAAACTATACTGCTGAGGCAAGCCTGCCAAGCCCTTTCCCAGGCTTCAGGCTGTACTTTACCGGCAGTCATACAGGTAGGGACACACCCAGCTGCAGCTATACACACAGATGCTGAGATCAGCTCTGCATGGAAAGGCTCAACTAGGGAACTGCCCAGTACTCAAGTGCACACCCCCCTCTAGAGGGTAAACCCAAAATTATACCGTCTTGCGCTGCACAGAGAATTGTACAGCATAAGCTCATGAAATTCACCCCCTCCCTCAATGTGTAGGAAGATATGCAACGGCTTTTTGCCCCGCAGTTATGAATTCCACATACTGGGTTTTAGACAAAACAAAGCAAGTTTATTGGCTACAAAAGATAGATTTTAAGTAATTAGACAGGATAGCAAACAGATCAAAGCAGATTACCTAGCAAATGAAACAAACACGCAATCTAAGCTTAATATACTAAAGAAATTGGTTATAAGTAGCAAACTCTCACCCTAACTGTTATTTTATGCAGATTGCAGAGATTCTTGAAGGCAAGCCACACTTGCAGCTTAAAATTCCAGATATTCCTTTCACAGGCGAGAAAAGCTTCTTGCCTGGGCTCAGCCCTTTTCCCCTAGTCCAGTCTTTTTGTTCTCCGGTGTTTCCAGTAGTCCTCTTTCCTGGGCAGGGAGTCAATGAAGAGCAAACCTCTATGATGTCACTCCCCTACTTTAAAGAGTTTTTGCATATGGCAGGAATCCTTTGTCTCCCAGTGTGGTTCCCACCCCCAGTTAGTGGAAAAATACCAGTATTACCATGGAGTCCAGTACCAGGTGACTTGGTCACATGACCCTCCAGCCATAACTCAGAGGCTGTTTGTAGCATCCCCAGGAAGACTTCCTGGTGGGAGATTAGCATCTTCAAAGACCTATTTTTTCCCCAAATGGCCCTTCCCAACCAGCCATCCAGGCTGATTGCATTCTGTCTAGTAGGCGTTCTCCAGGTGTAAACACATTTGTAATAGATGCAGAGACAATATTCCTAACTTCAGATACAGAAATGATACATGCATACAAATAGGATAATCATATTCAGTAAATCATAACCTTTCCAATGATATCTCACATGACCCATCTTGCATAAAATACATCTTAGTTATGCCATAATCATATGATAACCATATCTCTATGAAGAATATGGGGCATAGTGTCACACCTTGTTCCTAATTGTAACAGGGTACACCCTGCCTCCCTCCAAATTTGGCCCCTCTCCTCCATAAATCAGGGACACTTCAGTCTGGTGCAACACCCGTGTTCTTTATTCGTGATCAGTTCCCCACCACCAGTGTCCAACTATATACAGGCTTTACCACTGCTTGGTGTGCCATAAGCACTGCCAGCAACAGACTGGGAGGGGGAGGGGGAGGGGAAGGGGAAGGGGAAGGGGAAGGGGAAGGGAGGTGGCAGCGGCTGCCACCTCTGAGCCTGGCCTCCCACTCTTAGTCTCCCCTCCCCTTTCTCTCACTTCCTTCCAGCCTTATCGCTCCTGCTAATGAGGCTGTCAGGTGTGGTCAATTACCAGGCAAACATAGGGAAGTTCACCCAGCCCCAATCCATTCTCCCTTATTGGGGCTGGGGTGGCAGGAGCTGATTAAGGGCTTCTCCAGCAGTACCCTACCACACTAATGTTTTCCTTTTTCAGAGTGATTTCCCACAAAAATAGTCATTTTGGTAAAAAAAAAAATTGTTGAAAGGAAAGTTTCTATGAGAAAAATAAATAATAGTAGAACTGGTTGGAATTATTTGTATTGTGGTAGGAACTATGGCTTCCCTCTGTCATGGACCAGCTAGGCACTGTATGATCACAGAGTAAAAAAGATATTCCCTGCCCCACAATGCTTACTAAGTATAAGGCAGGAGGCCCCAGACGCATACAGACAAATGGGTGAGCACAAGGAAACAACGGGACAATATTGGTCAGCACAATAAGCAGTGGTCTCAGCACACCAGCAGCCTAGCCATTGTCAAGTGGCTTTTTTTTACACTGTCAACTTTTTAGTGTTATTGAATGTATTTAAGTATAATTGCCATAAGTTTGCCAGGTGCTTGTGGGTATAATTACTAAACATGATGGCAGTAGGATGGGGTTTTTTTGGTCTTATGATAATATAAAGATGTGATGAAGTTGTGTATTAAGTGCCTAACCCCAACATTTACCATCTTTAATCAAATTGTTTGTCTTACCACCCATTTGCCACTTTCCATACTGTGGAGAAAGTATGAAAACGCCTCTGAATGTTATTGCACTGGGACTGACAAGGCAAGAATAATGGTGAAGCCTGACAATCTGAAATAGCAATAACATACTAGAGTATATCCTGTTGTGTTGTATAGACTTTGCTCTTTAATTCCTCCCTCGGGCAGTCTGAGGATGGAAGTGTTTTTCTCACAGGAAGTCTTCTCCCTACTGATTTTGTGAAGAAGCAGCAATTTCCCTACATAGGATAGTCCTGTACAGTAGTTTGGGATCCCTTTGTTAGATATCTCATTGTACAATTAAACACTAGCGCTCTCTATGGCTTCCCACTGGTAGTTTGTAAAATGGAGAGGAAGGAGCTATATAGAAGTCCACGCTTAGAATTACGTTAAGAGGAATGTTAAGGGCTAACTTCTCAGGTGCATGGGCACAGCTTCACATGGGGCTTTCACGTGATAGCAGACTTTGGTCCTAATGGTGCACAGTTCAACATTCTAAGATATAACTCTGCCCCACCCCCTCGTTTGATTTTTAATTACATGATCAGATGCCATTTCTCAAATGAAACAGTATTAATGTCATATAATTTTGCTATCAAAACAGCTGGCATGTATAGCATCTTGCAGTGATGTGTAGCACTCTGTGTTTACCATGAAATTGTTATGTGAAAAATACACCGTGAACCTTACTTACTCAGCATGCTGCATATTAAATAAATAACGTGGCGTAAGAGTGAAAATTGACGGGCATATCTGGGACTCCTAAGTTCGCAGCTAAGTTAACTTCAGAGTTATCTTCCCAAACCCCCAGAACTGCACCTAAGAAAATATTCACTGTGAGAATGTGCACAGTTAATTCGCTTACCTTTGGGGCTGGCGTCTACCACCACCACCGCCACCACAGCAGCAGTATTTCCTTCACTGGGGGACACTGTGCTCTTGTTCATGTTGCAGAGGCTAGGATAAATCAGATGTGAATCTAGTCTAGTACTGGTTACTGAAATTGCAATTTGTTGATACCTTTTCATCTTTACAGGTGTAATGCAATGCTAAACTGTATTACACTGTTCAGCCGTTGGGGTGGTGCTGTGTGTAACGTACCTTATCTGAGTATACAACAGGTACACCTGACAGTGTATGAAATGATCTTATAATGAACACATCTGATGTATCTTGCTGGGAAGGAAGCTCTGTAGCTAGTCCCCTGATAGAAGAGCCTAACCAGCTAGTAGCAGCCCTGCAACCTACCATGTACAAGCGGTATTTTGGTGAAGAACAAATTCAACATAAATCTCTGCTTTTACCTATCTGAAATGAAAAAGGGCGTGCGGGTTTGGTTGTATGGCACAGGCGCTGTAGAATCCAACCTTACCAGGCATAGGTGCTGACTTCTAGTTTTCCCCAGGGGTGCTCCAACCCCACTCTGCCCCTTCCCCCGAGGCCCTGCCATCACTCCACCTCTTCCTGCCCCTGCTCCGCCCCATCCCCCAAGGCCCGGCCCTCACTCCACCTCTTGCCACCCCCGCTCCAACTCGTCCCCTGAGGCTGCCACCTGCCCACTGCTCGGCTGCTCTCTGCCCTCCCCCAAGCACCTCCCCAGGCGACAAATAGCTCATTGGCGGCCCTGCCAAATAGCTGGGGCTGGTGGGTGCTTGGGGGAGGGCCGAGAGCAGCCGAGCACCCGCTATTTTTTTTTCTGTGGGTGCTTGAGTACCTATGGAGTCAGCTCCTATGTTACCAGGGACCTTCATCTGTCCAAAATGAGAAACTAAAAATTGGTATGGGAAAAATGTTCATTATTATAAGTAGGGTTCATTATTGCCATAAGTCTCTGAATAGGGTTGTACGTTCGGAGGGACAAATTCTCTGCTGGTGTAAATGGGTGCAGCTCCATTAACGTCAGTGTAATGTCACCCATTTACACCAGCAAGGAATTTGGCCCTAAGCGGACCACAGCAAGTATTTTTAAAATGTGCCACAGGGGAAGGCTTGCAAATGTCTGAACAGTATTTCCAAAGGGTCATTTCTTTGTAAATTAATTTGCTTGGAATTTTCCATATCCAAATCTTTCATCCACTAAACTGATTGCATGTTGAATATAATAGCTTTTTTCTTTCCAAAACTTGGCATTCTGCAAGTGAAGAATGTCTGCAGATTCTGGGTGTTTGTGGAGCATTTCCATTTGGGTGCTTGTTTACTCTGGACTCGATCCAGGACACCAGGCTGGTCCTAGATGGCTGTTGCTGACAAGAGAACAATGTATGACTGATCATGTGAGATTATTCAGATCACAAAGCACCTACACAATTTATTTGTGCACCGAGACTGCTTAGAAGCACATTAACATATCCTCAAGATTCAAACATCTTGGTTTTTGACTGGGAAGAATATAAAGAGCTACCAAGGGGCCTAGCAGAAACATGAGGCTGTGAGGCGATACGTGACTTCCCCAGAAACTTCATAAGGTTACAGTCAGTGACTCCCTTTCTCAACATGCGTGTGGGGCAAAGAGTTAATTTGCAGCACTTGGTGTCCCCCACATAGTTATATGAGCACCTTTGAACCTCAAAGTCACTCGTTTCTGACCAAAAACTAAGAGGAAAATGTGGCATTGGATCCAAGCAGCAGGAAATAGACAACTGACTTAATTTACATGGCTAATTATGGGCCAGATTCTGTCACCCTTAGCCACAAGCTGTGAGTTCTTCCTTACGACCCAGACAAGACCTCTGAAATCCATGGGCAGATTCAAGGTACTATTCATGGGGCAGAATCTGGCCTGTACATTTGCAAAGCAGCCTCACATTGCACTCACACGCACTCACAGTGCCTTCCATTTGAGCTCTGAAAGCACTTTACAAACATCATGGGCGGGGTTTTCAAAAGCCCCTAAGGGAATTCCATTGCTGTCAGCAGGAATAGAGCATCTCACTCCTCTAAACACTTTTGAAAGTTCCACCCTAAATATCTGAGTTTCGCGGCATCCCAGTGAGGCAGGGAACTATTATTATCCCCGTTTTGAAGATGGGAAAACTGAGGCACAGAGAAAATCCCAAACTGACACAGGAATTCCATGGCAGAGGTGAGAACAGAACCCAGCTCTCCTGATCCCAAACCACACTGTGCTGGGATCTACAGGCCAGGTGCTAAATCAGGGCTGAGAATAGCACACTACTGAGCCAGACAGGCCCCAGCTTTCAACAGGTGCCAAGCATGTTCCCACGGGAGGAACAGTTTAGAAGGACACTGGTAGCCATGGGAAGGAGTTGTATGCCGTACCAGAAAGTAAGGCTGATGTTGAGAGTTATCAGGCATGGCCACAGCTTTGTGAAGCCTGCTCTAGCAGCGGGGATTTGGATTCCTGTTCCCCCTGCCCTCCTTTGGGAGCTGAAAGTCCTACAAGAGATGGATTGAACACAACTCCAAGAGACCGATGAGACGCTTCTAAACAGTGAGCACACCCCAAACTGAGGCGCTCCAGACTGGTAGGAAGTGACCCTGGGGAAAACATGATTTGGGATAGCAATAACTGGGCTAGACTTTCTGATTAAACCCCTAGGGTCCTGGTGGAGTGGGTGCGCCTGGGTGCCCCTATCTTCCTCCCACCCTGCTTCTCTCTAGTGACAGAACTTCTGGGGGAGCTGTGGGAGAATGCAGGAGTGATTGAGGCCACAGCTGGGCCGCCCTCTGGAACGGGTAGGCTGGTAGAAGCTGTAAAGCCATGACCTGACTACTAGGACAGCTGGTCGTTGGACCATCCTGCTACACACACATAATCCTTCCTTCCCTCGGGAAGCTGCCACAAGTGCCTTTGAAACGTTTCTATTATGAATCGTATTTCTCAATTTATTTGTTGCTGGTAGGAATATTCTCCAGGCTGAAACTTCGGGAGAAAGTTTTGTTTCAGTTGATTTGGTCGACTTAAGTTATAAGAGGGGGAACAAAGGTAAGTTCTCTGGGTTCAGATGCTGCTTTGTGCACCCTTTACCCTAAACCAGGTTTGTGTAGAATATGTGAGTTTGCATGTTGGCGGAGTGCATCAGAATATCTGAGTTTAAAATTAAACGACGTTTGCTGAAATATTCAGGTTTTTAAATGTTGTGATTACACATTAACTATTTTCTTTTAAGGCAATTTAGTACATACACTATAGTCACTTCACAAGTACACAGGTTATACAGCAGGGTTTTTTTATAACATGGGACTCATTGATATTATCTTCTTTGAAGCCACTCATCATATCTATTGTACCACTAATCTTGGAGACTCTTACCTATCCCAGTAGTACGTTTTAGTAAGATAGATTAGAACAGCACAAAAGGTTTCATGTTTTCTTACTGATATTAATATTTTTTACAATGGATTAATTATTTCCTATATATAAAGTTACTCAACTGATTACAAAAAATCCCTTTTAGCCTGTATAGTCCGTTCCATAGTTGTACTCCTGAGAGCATTTTGTGCCAAAAAATTCTGCCCACAGTATTTTAAAATTCTGCAAGTTTTTGTCAATAAATAAATGCAGAGGCTCCAGTATGGCAGTGGGGCGCACAGGCCACTGGCTATATGAAGGTGGGAGATCGCCCTGCAGCCTCTCTACCTTCCCTGGGATGCAGATTCGGTGGTGAGCCTGCACCTGACCCTGAGACACCACAAGGCCTGGGCCTGCCCCAGAAACACATTGGGGCCCTGACGCTCTGTGCCAGGCACACCTGGTGTGGGGCAGGCAGGATCCAAGTGTGGAGGGGCTCAGTATGGGGGGATCCAGGGGTGGTGTGAGAGGATTCTGTGTGGGACAGTTTGGGTGCAGGCAGCTCAGTGAGAGGTCTAGGTGTGAGGGGATCTGGATGCACAGAGACTCATTGGGGGGTTCCAGATGCTGGGACAAGGGGACTCTGCAGGGGCTTCCGGGTGAAAATGGTTGGGGCTCAGTGGAGGGGTCTGGGTGTGGGGGTCTCAGCAAGGGGGTCTGGGTGCTGGGGGAGTGGGGCTTGTTGCGGTGGTGGTCTGGGTGCAGCTAGTTGGGGGTCAGTGGTGTGGGGGTCTGGGTGTGGGGACTCGGGTGAGGCTTGTCAGGCTGGGCGTTTGAGTAGAGCAGAGAGCTCAGTGGGGGATGGTCTGGGTGCAGGGAGGCTCCAGATGCAGGGGTTGAGATTCAGTGGGGTGGGGTTTGGGTATGGAGGGCAAGGGGGGTTCTGGGTGTACTAGGTGAGGCTTGGCAGAGGTGTCTGGGTATGGGAGGTCCAGATGCACGAGGGTTGGGCAGATGGGGGAGCAGCTCCCTGTACAATGACCCCTCCCCCCACAGCTGAGGAGCGGTGGGGGCAGGAAGTAGGGGAGTATGCTGAACTTCCTGCAGCTGGGGGAGGTTTTTGGGGGTGGGTTTGACACAGCCCCAGCCACTCCTTGTAGGGGAAGATGAAGTTCCGTCCTCTCCTGCCCAGCTGGGATTAGCAGCTGATCCTGGCTCAGGGTAGGAGCCACTGGCTGGGATGTTTCCAGCCCTGCGGTGATTTATCTCTCCACCTGCTGCTCCAGGTGCCTGAAACAATGTACCTGCACAGCTAGGGAGTGGTGCTTGACAGCTCTTGCAGCTTCCCTGTCAGAAAGTAATTTTTATGCTGGGAAGCAAAGAAATCTGTGGGGACATGAATTCTGTGAGCACGCAGTGGTGCAGAATTCTCCCAGGAGTAATAGTCTGGATAATGTGGCCCAGACTTTAAGAATTATGGGTCAAGTCCTGATCTCATTGAAGTCAATGGCAAAATTTCCAGGGACTTCAATGGTCCCGTGACTCCAAACCCTATTAAAATACTTTAATAACTGAAGGGCAAAAGCTTCCTCAGACATGGGAGAGTTGTACAGTTGGGGTATTATTCTAAGTAGAATCTAAGATTTTAATAACCAGCATTTGAAACATGCTATTCTCAATTATTCTTATTTATCAGATAAGATTGTTGGTATTTATAGACTTTAAGGCAAAAGGGAGCTTTAGATCATATTATAGTCTGAGCTTCTGTATGTCATGGGTCCTTACATTTTTCACCCAGTTATCCCTGTATTAAGCCCCGTGACTTGCGTTTGACTAAAGCATATTGTCCAGAAAAGCATCCAGTCTTGGGCTGAAGACTTCATGAGATGGAGAATGCACTTTTCCCCGAGGTAGCTTGTTCTAGTGGTTAAACTCCCTCACTGTTTAAAAACGTGTGCCTTATTTCTAATTTGAATTTCTCTGGCTTCAGCTTCCAGCCACTCATTCTCGTGATGCCTTTCTCAGTTACATTAAAGAACCTTTTCGTACCCAGTATTTTCTCCTCATGAAGATACTTACCCACTGTAATCAAGTCACCTCTCAATCTTCTTTTTGATAAGCTAAACATACTGCGTTTTTTAAGGGTCTGTCTGCTTTGCAGCTGCTCAAGCTAGTGCACTAAACATAGCAGTCTGGCCACCACAGCCCAGGCGTGGACTCAGGCTAGCCAAGTATGATCCTGCCCAACCCCCCCGTGTATGTACTCAGGCCGCTAGCCCAAGCCACTGTGGCCACTCTGCTATTTTTAATGCACTAGCTCGAGCCGAGCTACCGAGTGTCTGTCTACCCGCACTGGGAAGCAGGTTCCCAGCTGTAAATGTACGCTAAGTCTCTCACAGTAAAGCATTTTCTTCGGTCCTGAATCATTTTTGGGACTGTTTTCTGCACCATCCCTCCAATTTTTTCAACATCCTTTTGAAAACGTTGACATTACAGTAATACAGAGCATTCTGGCATCAGTTTCACCCATGCCATATGGGTGAGGAAAAAGTCACCTCCCTACTCACTACTCCCCTGTTTATACATTCAGGGATCACACTGGCCCTTATTGCTACCGCATCACATTGGGAGCTCATGTTGAGTTGTTGGTCTGCTATGACCCCTAGAGCTGTTGCAGAGTCGTTGCTTTCCAGGGTGCACTTCCCTTCTGTAGGCATGGCCTGCATTCCTTGTTCCTGGATGTATACCTTTACATTTGGCCATGTTAAAACACCTTTTGTTTGAATGGATCCAGGTGACCAAGCAATAATGCTGTATGACCGCCCTGTCCTGTTTACCATTATGCCATTCTTTGTATTGTCCACAAATTTAATCACATATGTCTGGATAATTGATGAAAGTGTTGAATAGTGTCAGGCCTAGTATCAGTCCCTGCTGAAGCTCACTAGAATTATCCCCATTCGGTGATGATTCCTTTTCTGCAGAACTGCCGCTTAGCCCAGTCGATCCCCAGCCAGTAGCGGTGCATGGGATTCTTCCATCCTAAGTGCAGGACTCTGCACTTGTCCTTGTTGAACCTCATCAGATTTCTTTTGGCCCAATCCTCCAATTTGTCTAGGTCACTCTGGACCCTATCCCTACACTCCACCGTATCTACCTCTCCTCCCAGCTTAATGTCATCCGTGAACTTGCTGAGGGTGCAATCCATCCCATCATCCAGCAATCCGCCCCTCACATATGGCTCCAGCACCTTTCATCACACCTCACCCGAGCCCTTCTCACTGGGCTGCTTCTCTGCCCTGTTGGGCTCTAGCTCTTGCCTGGAGACATCAGTGGGCTCAACCCTCCATTTCCCAGCCTTGAGCCCTCTCTGGCACTCTAACTTCAGCTCTCTGGCTCAGAGAGCAGGCATGTTTCTCTGCTGCTCTCAGGCTTCAGCCCTCTCTGGCCTCGGGACATTTGTAGGGGACCCCCTGATTGCTTCCCTGCTTTTTTATCTGGCTCCCTTGCTCAACCAGGAACTCTCACCACTCCCTCCTTCAGGGGCATCCACTCGCTAAAGCTCTCAACCCAGCTCTGCTCTTTTCCTGAGCTCTTTCTACTTCTCTAGATACTCTCCGCTCTTCTCTCTCCCTCTCTGGACTGTGGGTTCTGAAATCACTCTTGCCTTTGTGCTGCCGTTCATTTATAACACCTATTGGCAGCCCCCTCTCCTCATTACATCAAACTAGGGCAAACCTGGTCTGGAACAGGATTTCATTTAAGGGACCAGCTATCCTGTTACAGTGTGATATTATATAATGTTAATTTTGTAAACAGAAGATCATAGGGTACGAAGTCAAAGGCCTCACAACAGTCTGAGTGTATTTCATCTATGCAGTTACCTTAATCCACTAAACATGTCATCTCATCAAAGAATGAAATCAAGTATAAAGCTTAGCAAATAGAATATTCATGAACAAACTTACTTACCAACTGAACTATTTAAAAATGTATGGATTCAAAAACGTTGAGTATTTTGTAAACCATGTTACAAATGTGTAAAACTGCATCTAAAATTTTAAGTAAAATTCAAGATGCTGTCCACATGCTGTTTGGACTATCGGATGAGTGACCACTTTACTGCCTCTTACTGGAAATGTAGTTAGTTTTAATAACATGCAGCTGATTTGATCTGCACTTGAGTGTTTGACAGGATATAGGTAGCTATGTAACTTTTTCACATGGGTCTGGCAATTGGCAATTTTAGCCAGCAAATAACTTCAGAAATTGCAGGGCTGGGTACTTCTTAAACAGGAGTGTTAAACTATGCGTTGGTTTGTGCTCAGTTTCTAGATTGGATCACAAAATAATCTTTGCCCTCAACACAAACCCTTCACATGTGAAAGGCTAGTATAATTATACAATGTACCATACATTTCTCAATTAACTAAACATGATGCTTGTTGTTTTGCAATTGTGTTTCATATCAAATGCATCAACAGTCCTAGATCGACACAGTATGCCACTTATTAATCCAAATTCACTGTGGTGGAGGTTTGGAGGATTTAAAAGTTGTAAATGTTACAATTTTACTGGCTCCCTATATGCTTTTCAAGTACCTCCCTACAGGTGAGCTCTAGTGGAATAGATGGTATAAACTTTATTTTTAAAGAAAATTAATACTCCAAGTTAAAGTATTTTATATGATACTTATTATCAGCTTCAACACAGCCATGTGGACAGGAGATCTGAAATGCCAAAAAGATAATGCATCCTTTTTCTGGGGCTCGGATTGCCATGCCTACAGTACTCTGCATCTCCGGAAAGGATTTTATTTGACAAGCTCTGGAGGTAGTTACATCCAGTTCATGGCAGTAAGGAATGAGTGACCTGAATAATAACTGTGCTGAATAAGATAAGCATTGGGCCTATGTGGTGAAGCTAAAGTTTGTGGACACGATATCAAATGGACAATATCTAACTGCAGATGTTCGGAGTGTACGTGTTAAAATGGGTTATGAGAGATTTCTGAGTCTCACAAGAACATTCCAGCCAGTCAGTGGTTGGATTTAGACTCTGTTGTGCAACCATAATTTTGTAACTATTCTTCATTCATTTTGGGTGCTGGATACAAGCAGTTTGCTGCTCATCATTCAGTGCTTCTTAGGGGAAACTAAGAAAAGAAAAAAATCTATCAAAAAAAATCACAAAGTTGCTCTTAATATATACCATCATTTAGCTTGGTGTTTGGCACAGAAATGGGTGGAAGGATGGCCAAGCAATTAGGGCAGTAGGACTAGACATGGGTTCAATTCCCTGTTCCACTACAGACTTCCTGTGTGACCATGGGCAAGTCACGTAGTCTCTCTGTATCTCCAGTTTCCTCTCTGCAAACTGGGGATAATAATACCCCGGAAGGGAGTTGATGGTGAATGCATTAGATGTTTGTGAAGCACTCCAGTACTGTGGTAATGGGGCCAAATAAGTGTGATAGACAGAAGTGCAAGAAGGGTGGTACTCTGCAGTACACAGTACCGGCAAGAGATTTTTAGAAGGTACAGGGTACCGGAAAGACTTGGGGCTAGACTTTAACAGCACAATTCATACGCTAACAAACTTAAACAAAGGCTTTGTTTAAGTTTGTTAGCATAAATATTGTGCTGTAAAATTGGTCAGGAGTCCTCAAGAGGGGAGGGGTGTCTGTGTGTTTGGGGGGGAGGGGGTGATGGGAGGTGTTTAAACAGTGTTTTTGATTCTGTTTCTCCCCCTTGGTCTGAATTATCTATGACATTCATACTGCATCACATCAAGTCCAAATCATTAGCGGAATGCCTCTGCTTGCACTGACCAGAGGCTGTTTGGATTCTGATGTCAGCCCTGTTCTGCAGCCTGACAGGTATCAGGTGTTTTCCCCAGTGTACATAGAATTCTTCTTTGCAGCCAAACTAGTCTAACATACATTTCACTAACTGGAACTGGAGCAGCAAAACAAAGAAAACAAATGCTTAATTTTCCAGCTTTGTGGGTGAGAGAACTGTAAGTGAAGATTATAATGCTGGACACTGACGACCTTAAACCAGCTGCCTCAGGAATCTGCCAAGAACTTTGCTGAAAATGTGTTCCTCATCTTAGCAACGGAGCTAAGACTTATCACACATCTGTCCACGTTTATTCGAATGACGCTTCTTCTGATCTGACAGCTCAGGCATTGTCAGTTTCATCGAGAATAATTTACAAATTTGGAACCTAATCCTATAAACCCTTATCATTTGATCAATCCCATTGAAGACAATGGGACTATTTGCAGGTCTATGGACCACTTTTGTGGTAAGAGTTTCAGGAGTCTGTTCTGTTCCTATAGAGGAAGTTGAATCTCCCATTTAATGCAATGTTTGGGTACAATACCATAATGTAGTTTACGATACAGTTCCACTTAAAATTTGACTTTTAATAACTAATACTTATGCTGAAATGGCTCCTCACCCAACTCATATTCCATATAAACAGACTGAAATACTACATATTTTGCGGGAAAGTGAGTAGTTAAGCATGTTGATGTTTATATATACAAACATCCATTTCATCACTATACTGGAAAATATAGCTGAACTTAATTTTCTATGGAATTTGAAGAAAGTTTAACAGCCCCAATTGTTTTTTGTGTTAATCAGTGTGAACTTGAAAAAATTACATGCCTTCTAAGAGAAAAGAATCAGTCCACACTTACTGAAAAAAAAAATTCCTTCCAACTGGTATTCAGAAGAGTGCTACAAGACACATACATAACCTCATAAGCAGCGGGCGGAGCGGATACCCTCCCACATTATGACCAGCAAAATAATAATAACAATAACAATAATAATAATAATAATAGTAAAATCTCAAAAAGGCAGAGGTTCACAGATTTGCAAACCTAAAAACCTGTATTATGCTTTAAACTACCTCAGCATATACCAAGTTTATGAACATTAAAAAGTGAACTGCAAAGGAACACTGAAGCCCATTAACCTGAATGTGTGCCAGCCAGTGTGCCCTCACTGACTAAAGGTGCAGTCACACCTGAACAGCTAAAAATTAACCTTGCCCTTTTAAGCTAAACGGAGTCATATCACTGGCTCCATCTCTGTTGTTACATAACAGATAACAAAACTCCAGTGGGGCATGGTGCTGGCACATAGGGTCTCAGGTACGTGGTGTGATTTTTCAGAATCTCTTTTCGGAATAGTCACGTAGGTGAAATAGCTGGTACTTATGATTATGCTATTTCTATGCATGTATATTCATCTTGGTATCTGAAGTTGTGAATATTAGCTACGTTTACTACATGTTTGCTCCTGTGGTAATGCCCACAAGGTATTTAGCCAGCACATGAAGGGACAAGTCAAGTTGAATGGCCCATTAAGGAACACTTAGCTCACAATGGACCCTGGAAAACGCCTGTCTACACTTAATGGACTTTTTGTGAATGTTCTAACTAGAATATGGGTGGGGGTGATGGCCATGTAACTTGCCCATGTGACTCCAAACACCATCTTTCACAGTAGGAACAGATTTCCATTTACTTGGCACAAGCTAAAAGGGTTTGGCCTGGAAACACATCTATTTTGCCTCTTTACTGTTCTGGCCTCTTTCCTGCTCCAGCCTCTGGACTATGAACATATACTAATGGGAGCATTCTAACCAAGGGACGGAGGACTTTAAGGTAATCTGGAGCCTTCATATTTCCTTGGTCCTTTGCAGATGGATTTATGAGTTAGATATGGTACAGAGACTGTTCTAGCCTCATTGACAGCTGATTTCTCCCTTGCAATGGACAAAGATCAGATGTCTGCTGACTTTCTCACATAAGTCAACAGCCTTTGATACCTGTACTATAAGCAACATAGCCCTTGCTTGAGTGGTTTTGTTCTTTCCTCTCCAAATGTCAAAGCCTGTTCCCATTGAACTCCATAGCAAAACTCCTTTTGATCTCAATGGGAACAGGATTTGGCCCCAAGAGATCAGAGAATGTGATTTTGATCAGTTGCTTGTCTGTCCAGAGACAGTTCTCATGCATGTTCTGCCAGGCTGATTTTGATTGCCCCGCCTGTATGTCACGCTGAAGAAAATAATAAAACAATCTGGGCTGTGGTTCTATCAAAATGCACATGGCACACACAGTTCTATGCCTCTTTCCCATCAAACCCAGGTGGCGCAGCATCTTTGCTTTCCTAGTGCCTGGTAGAGAGCAATACTTAGATAAAGGCAAGCTGGCAGAGCTTAGCTTGGACATAAGGGAGGCACTGATAGTGTGTTAAGGGAAGGTGGGGTGATTGTCCTTCCTATTCTTCTTTCATTTAAGAAGTTTCAATTTGGGGTGCTGCTGGATCCTCAATGACACCTGGAAGTACAGGTGGCACCAGGGGCCCAAAGCATCATTTTACAACTGTATCTGTTTAACAGATGCAGTTGTAAAATTTTAGATAGGTAAAGGGCGGAGGGGGGGTGTCGAAGGGGACGGGAAGAGCATGGGGGCCCTGGGCTGGGGGCAGGGAGGAGTCACATGGAGGGTCACGTGGGGAGGTCACGTGTCCTCCCTTGTGTCTCTCCCATGAGTGCAGTACCAGCAAGAAATGATTTCTACTTGCACCACTTGCACCAGGGTGATAGATAGAAGTGGCTGTAGCAAGGGAAAGGCACATACATAGATCACAGCTAATGGTGCACTTCAAATATAGGTTTGTGAGGCCCTGCAATTCTAAGTGAGTTTGTAAAGAATTAGTAACATAACTGGCTCTAAATGTATTCTGTGCCCTCACTCTGTATGGTTAAAACTCTGTTAGTAACCATGACAGCTAAGTTTCACCCTCGCTAGAGGCCTGAGCTGACATAAAGTTGTCTTCTTGTAACTGGTTCAACACAATCTTGTTTTTTCCATGTGGGCAGGACCCCTGATCATACCTGTGTAAATGGTTTGGCTGGTTTTTTTTTCTTCCAACTCTCTGTGTGGTACAACATACCAGAGTGCATTTGCCCCACTTGCTGGTGCGGCTCTGCATGCATATGCTCCGGGAGATACTCCCCAGTCTATATGGGGGCAGTGTGGGATAAGCTGCCCAAATACAAACATAGTTAGGTAACAGGGTAGGTGTGGACATAAAAACTTGTCTTTGATGACAGAATATCTGTTGTGAGGGCCCAAATTGAACTGTGCTGGATTGAAACTGGTTGGATTGACTGTAACGACTTACAAAATCATGTTTGTAAGTGTAATATGAGCAGGCCCTGACTTTGCACTGCATTCAGTGTTAGTGGGTTTCTCTTCCCTCTTACAAGAGCCACCTCAGGGCAACAGTTGTTGGCTGCTGGCTTTAATATTGAATCTCCATCAGTTAAACACTTAATATAACGGGGGCCATCTGGGTTTCATCTTGTTTTGTTTCAGAAATAACTAACTTTCTCACAGTAGTTCTACATTTTATATTAGTACAATGTTTGGTTTCTTAGTATAGCTACCACAGTAACGTAATAGAAAACACCGCACAGTCAGAACACGGTTACCATATGCTTCTAGACTCAGGACTAAGTGTGGATGCTTATCTCCTACTCCAGTCTCTGCAAGCAGTGTTAAGGTCACTCTTTCTTCAGAGCCAGCTCAGAACCCGCAAATATCAGACCATCCTCACCTAATCAATGTTGAATCTGTTTGTTTGACTTTGCCTATTACTTCTACTGATACCACTCCTGCAACTACCCTGTTGCTACATTACTACTTGTGCCATTGGCAATGATGTTAGGGAGGAAGTGCTATAATATCCTTTTGCCATCCCCCGTATTTACACTAAGGGGGAAAGTGATAGGCGCAGCTGCACTGCTCAGACGTCTGTCCTTTCAGAAGAGAAGGCTATGCCAAGAGCATCACGTAGAAAAGGGAAGAAGCACCCCACAATGTTATTGTTTCCACTCCGTTGGGAAATAGAAACACTAAAACCTAACCAATCAGTTCTGCAGTTTCTTTGTCCTGCTATTGACAAGATGAGGGACGAGGAGGAAAAATAGCAACCAGCAATAGCAGCTGCAGCTAGTACAGCTCAACAACACAGCAACAGAAATAAGCAACAAAAGGCCCAATCATACTGGCTGCATAACTGAAAACAAGCAGTGTTGTGTGACAGCGTTTCAGCTTGTGCTCACGTTCTGCATCAATGTAATTAACCATGAAGCTCAATGATCACCATTCTGTCAAATCATCGCAGCATAACATCAGCTCTCAACCCCTTTAGTGCAGCACCCTAAACCTCTGTGCTGCAAAACAAATCATACCTGCAGTCTGAGTGTAGTACCCCACTCAGTATGCTCAGTGGCAGTACCCATTCTGAACCTCCCTACCAGGGTGTGGAAAGTGGTGGTAGTGTTACGGAAGTGGCAAAGATGGTCTGCTGGCTATGACACTAGACTGGAACTTGGGAGATCTGAGTTAGGTTGCTGGCTCCGCCACAGACTTCCTGTGTAACCTTGGGCAGGTCACCTAATCTCTCTGTGCCTCAGCTTCCCATCTGGAAAATTGGAATTATAGTTGTTCCTTTCTCCCACCCTTTGTTTGTCTCGCATATTTAGACAGTAAGCTCTTCAGTGTCGTGCCTCGTACTGTGTGTTACTATAGCGTCTAACAAGATGGGGCCCCAATCTCAACTGAGGCCTCCAGATGCTATCCTAATATAAATAATAATGTTACATGATCTTCTTTTTCTCTGTGTCCAGGGTTCTCAACCTAATGGGTCATGATGGCATCTCATCCAGCCTGTCTTTCCCTTATTGCTAAATAGGTGATCAGTCCTGGTAGGCCTGACTAGATGAGGGTGGAAGTTCTGGGGTGAGTCATGATATGGGAAAAGTTGGTGGTCCTAGGCCACTGCCTCTGTTCCAAAGAAGTGTTGGTAGCAGCAGCACCACTTCCGCTCTGAAATTCATGGATTTCCTATCCCTAGTGGAAATTCCAGTAAGATAAATTTGTTGCTACTGGTTCCAGAGGGCTAGCTAGCTTTTTAAACAGACAGACAGAGCTTGCCACGGTCTGCTAGTTTCTAGGGCAAATAGTCCTCCAAGGAAACCAACATAGGCTAGCCCAAATTGATGAGATCTGACTACGTTTGGAGCTGGGGGTGGGACTCCCAGTTCAAGGAGACGTACCCATGCTAGCCTTCATCCAGCTAGCGTGCTAAAAATAGAATGTAGTCACAGCAGCATGAGCCCCTGAACTGGCTAGCTTTACAGAGTACATGCCTAGTATCTTGGACCCATACACAATTGGGGCAGCTAGCCCATCCAGCTGCTCCTGCCCCCACAGCTACACTCCCTATTTTTAAGCATGCTAGCTTGAAAAGAGCTAGCAAGAGCAAGTCTCCTTGAGCTGGGAATCACTCTCCCAGCTGGAAATGTAGAAATACCCATAGGGATAGCAGAAATCAATAGAGACCAGATGGAAGATTCTAATGAAGTTTAATATTATTTCCATACACCTGTGTAGGAATAAGACACAAAGAACTTGGCTTATTTCCATCAGAATCAAAGTTAGCTGTTCGTCTGTTTCAGCATTATTTTATGTTAACTATCTGTTATCATGGTGCCACTGACACAAAATATCGTGAATTCAACCAACCAAGCAAATCTGATCTTTACCCAGAAGCATGCCTAGTGCAAAATGTAAACACCGCATGGGTTCCAAGGCCAGAAGGGACCACTGTGATCATCTAGTCTGAACTTCCTGTTTAACATGGGCCTCAGTACTTCCCCAAAGCAATTTCTAAAGTATGTCTTTTTGAAAAACATCCAGTCTTGCTTTAAAAATTGTGAGTCATGGAGAATCCACACAATCCTTGGTAAATTGTTCCAATGGTTAATTAACCTCACGGTTAAAAACGTATATCTTCTTTCCAGTCTGAATTTGTCTAGCATCAGCTTCCAGCCACTGAATCATGTTATACCTGTCACTGCTAGGTTGAAGAGCCCATTATTAAAGGTTTGTTCCACCTCCATTTAACCGTATGCTGAAGTCCAAATCCAGCTTAAAAGATCCCGATCAATTTATTATTATATTTGACAGATGGCTGATCAAAACACATTGTGCCAAACTCAGCTTTATTATATCTGTCATAAATATAAAGGGAAGGGTGACCACTTTTCTGTCCACAGTGCTATAAAATCCCTCCTGGCCAGAGGAAAAACCCTTTCACCTGTAAAGGGTTAAGAAGCTAAGATAACCTCGCTGGCACCTGACCAAAATGACCAATGCGGAAACAAGATACTTTCAAAGCTGAAGGAGGGGGGGAACAAAGGGTCTGTCTGTCTGTGTGATGCTTTTGCCGGGACCAGGTCAGGCATGCTCTTCAGAACTTCTGTTAAATTAGTAAGTAATCTAGCTAGAAATGCATTAGATTTTCTTTTGTTTAATGGCTGGTAAAATGGCTGTGCTGAATGGAATGTATATTCCTGTTTTTGTGTCTTTTTGTAACTTAAGGTTTTGCCTAGAGGGATTCTCTATGTTTTGAATCTGATTACCCTCTAAGGTAGTTACCATCATGATTTTACAGAGGTGATTCTTGTACTTTTTCTAATTAAAATTCTTCTTTTAAGATCCTGATTGCTTTTTCATTGTTCTTAAGATCTAAGGGTTTGGGTCTGTGTTCACCTATGCAAATTGGTGAGGATTTTTATCAAGCCTTCCCCAGGAAAGGGGGTGTAGGGCTTGGAGGGATATTATGGGGGAAGACGTCTCCAAGTGGTCTCTTTCCCTGTTCTTTGTTTAACACGCTTGGTGGTGGCAGCATAGGGTTCAAGGACAAGGCAAAGTTTGTACCTTGAGGAAGTTTTTAACCTAAGTTGGTAAGAATAAGCTTAGGGGGTCTTTCATGCAGGTCCCCACATCTGTACCCTAGAGTTCAGAGTGGGGAAGGAACCTTGACAATATCATTGCCACCTCACTGAAAAAATTAATAGGGTGGTACCAGTGTAACTGAGAGACGCTTTTGGCTTATTAGATGTGTGAAGGAAATAGTTGTGTCCCCCTTTCAAACACCTAGGATGTGTCTGCACCTCTATATGTGTCTCTTTACCTACACTTCATTTTCACATTATTTCTAGAAACATAAAAGAACAAAATTTCCTTTGGACAACAATGTAATAAATGAAGCCACTGTAACACTGATGGAACTTATTCAAAAAGTTTCCATTTACAGCTACTATTTCAAGTTTTGGGTGGTTGTATGGGCTTTCTCTGCTCATGAAGACTGCATAAGAACCAACTGGCACAGTAAGATATCTTTAAGATAGAAATACAAATTGTATTATACAGCTAAATAACGAATGCATACAGAACAAGAATGTTAAGTCACGTATTTAACTTGAATCAGTACAAAATAAATCTGTTAAAAAGGAAGTAATGAGACACCATTTTTGTGCTTATGACAAAATCTATGGAAATTAAGTAACTGAAATATTTTTTAATTTAGTAAATTAAAAAGAAAATTAATTTGGCCACATTTCTAAGAAAAATTACTATAGGGTGAATTACATGATTAATTTCAGGGTTTGGGTGGGTTTGTTTGTTTTTAAAAGGTAAACTGGGAAGCCCCTAGAGATGCATATCCAGCATTGGAGCTAAGAGGAGAACCTTACCAGGTAATTAGACTTCAGTTTGTATAGGAAAAGGAACTGATTCTGTGGACTTTTCTTAGGCCATACTCAGACAAACCACCAAGTAAGGACTTTTGGTCTGGCCCTGAAGCACCTATTTCTACAGCCATTGATGTTAATAATTGGAAGTTTCTCATTAAGTCCCCATTTTTGCAAAGCACTTAAGCATGTGCTTAAAACTGAGGGAGTTGAGAGAGGCTTTGCTGAAAAGGGATGGGATTACTCATGTTTAAAAGTAAATAGCTATGCTGAGTCAGCGCCTAACTGTGATGGACATAGGAGCAGGCACTAGGTGAGCAACAATATATTAAAATAATTTGCATTGCTGAAGGCATCAGTGGTTGCACCAAAGGCTCAGTCCAAAGTGCATTGACGGGAATGGAAAGACTCCCGTTGATGGCAGTGGGGTTGGCTCAGGCTCTAAATGCCTGGTATCCAGCTTCTGAGTGATCCTTTTACAAGTAACCCACAACTTTACATTTTTACCTTACATTCTGTTATTCTTTACATTCTTCCTAATCTCAGACTTCCAAAGGGAAAGTCATCATGAGCCAGAATGAAAACAATTACTGTCATTAATTCCTACTGGTTATGGTGCATGTTTCATTAGGATTATTGGAGGGACTATTTCAAGATTTAACTGGGACTTGGTCCTGCTTTGAGCAGGGGGTTGGACTGGAGGGTTGACCACTTTTCTGTCCACTGTTGACAGGGGGTTGGACTAGATGACCTTCTGGGGTCCCTTCCAACCCTGATATTCTATGATTCTATGATTCTATGATTCTAAGACATGCTATTAGGCCTCATAATATCATAGGATTAGGAAAACTGGTAGGCGGGGTTCATAATGAACCAAGGACAGAACAATAGGGTAGGGACAAAAGCATGGTCATTTACACTTTCTTTCCTTTCCCTAGCAAATGGACCTGAACCATGAATCTGGATCCACTGCTTCAAAGTTTGTGGATGTCTGGATCCAAGTTTTTGGATCAGTCCATTATAGTGAGAAGGATCTAGAGCCAATCTTCATAGGCATTCAGATTGGGGATTTTGATTCATGCTCCTCTCTAGCATGGATCTGTGATCACAAGACTTTTAGGAAATAATATGCCATTCTCCAGCAACGGCAAAACATACCTGGGCATACTATGGCTAATTGCGGAAATGACCACATGACGCTAGTTATGCAAGAGATGTACAGAATAAAATGGGTCAGATAATACCCAAATTGCTTCACACACATTGAGGTTTACCAGCTCATGATGTGTTGGGAATGCAAAATGAGCTGGAAAGAGATAACTGTTATTATTCAGATGAAGTACTATAATTTAGTGAAGTTCACTGAGGAGTGGGTGGTTACTTAACTGGGTTTTTAGTAGGGTTTAGTGCTTTAGTGTTGGATTACTGCTGTGTGGGGCATGTCCAAATGAAGGATTATGGATCACACTTATGGTGGTCTGGACCTTATCAAGGGCGCAGATGTTACCCACGGTATCTGAACACAGCTTAATTTGCAAGGTGGTGATCTGGCCCGTGGCAGTACGGGACCTGAAAGTGCAGATTCTGTGCTGTTACAACTGATGCAGCCCTGTTTGGCCTATGCCCCTTGGATATCTGGCTCCTGAGCGCTGAATGTGTGTAACAAATTCACATTCTTTTCTTTATGCTTTAAAAAAGATTTCCACTCGCCTCTAGAATGAAAAGTTTCCTGACCAGCAGTATTTTATTTTTGTTTTTTGTTGGTACTGTGCATGATGACTTGGGGAAGTGATTATGAGTGATGTGGTTATTGTTACATCCTTCTGCATTGCATAAGTACAACTATGTCCTTTTCTTTCCAGGGTGGGTGTGGTGCTTTATTAATTTAAATGGGAAGGAGGTGGGGAGCATGGGAAGGCTCAAGGGACTACCAGCTTGACTGGCCCACAGTTTTTCACAGGGCCCTGTGAAAAGTAAATTGGATGGTGCCTCAGGGAGACTTTGATAATCAATATAGTCTATCTGGGTGTAGGAGGATGCTGTGGCTGTATGGGTCAGGGGCCCGTAGGAAGATGTGGGTGAATTTTAGGAACTAAGGGAGGGAGATCAGGTTTTTGAGGCATTCACAGGGATTTAATCAAGTAGAGCAACTGGAAGGGCAGTGCTTGACTTCTGCCTGGATGCAGGTCTTAGGTACTGTCTTTCAAGCCAGAGAATCACTGTGGGCCATTGGATTGGGCAGGTCAGGTGACTCAGCACCATCCTTAAATAAATAAATAAATAAAAAATCAGTCCTGAAGTATTCATGTATTTACCCAATCACAAGCAGGTATGCAGGCAACCAGATTGTCACTTAGCTACTGAACTATGTTTGCAAGAACCCCATGAGCCTAGGATCAGGATTCACATCATCTCCCCAGCTGCAGGAAGACCCTGTTCACGACAGCAGCCCAGCTAGAGGTAGCATCTAGTGTCAAGGAGAAGAAACCCAGGATTAGCAAAAATGTTCCAGCTCTCACCAGACAGAAGAAAAACACATTAAGGGCATACCTGTCACACACACTAACTGGCAATGCTGTGTTTCCTATCCCACCCAATCCATCAGACACAATATTTAAAATCCCACATGAAGAATAGCCAGCGAGAGAGACTTATGCATTACAACGTGCAATTAAGAGGGAGGTGGGATTGAATGCAGAAAGCATGCAATTAATTGTGGGGGTGAGCAGAAACAAAAATCAGATAAGGTTGCTATATGACAACAGTGAATTTACCTGTCACATCATTTACAACACTCAAGCATTGAAAAGAAAATAGTGAAGGGCATTGTAAATTTTACACTGACCACATGATAACCAAAGCACATTATTTTGATCATGAACATACTGGGTGTGTATAAAGAAATGCATAGTTCATCACAATCATACCTTAACTCTAACCCTTGAACTGTTTGTGGGGGGTGAGCAGGTTATGTATTGTTTTCTGTTCTCTTGATTTTTGGTATCTAAATATTTTCTTTTAAGAGGCATTGTAAAATGAGAACCATCAATTAGTCTATTTACTGACAGTAGAATTTTTTTGCTAAAGGCCTTAGAATTGCTGTTTCTTGAGAACAATATGTAGTGCAATAGGAAAAGAGTGATATAATTTTGTTGTTTTTTGTTGAAGAATGGTGACTTTTAAGTCTGTAATTGAGTGTCCAGGAAGATTGAAGTGCTCTCCTACTGGTTTTTGAATGTTACAATTCTTGATGTCTGATTTGTGTCCATTTATTCTTTTGCGTAGAGACTGACCTGTTTGGCCAATGTACGTGGCAGTGGGGCAATGCTGGCACATGATGGCATATATCACATTGGTAGATGTGCAGGTGAACGAGCCCTTTATGGTGTGGCTGATGTGGTTGGGTCCTATGATGGTGTCCCTTGAATAGACATGCGGACAGAGTTGGCAACGGGGCTTGTTGCAGGGGTTGGTTCTCGGGTTAGTGTTTCTGCTGTGTGGTGTGTAGTTGCTAGTCTCCCTGGACACTCAATAATAGACTTAAAAATGGCAATTCTTCAACAAAAAAACTTCAAAAACAGACTTCAACAAGAAACTGCAGAACTGGAATTAATTTGCAAACTTGACACCATCAAATTAGGCCTGAATAAAGACTGGGAGTGGCTGGGTCACTACAAAAACTAATTTTCCCTTTGTTGATACTCACCCCTCCTTGTCAACTGTTGGGAATGGGCTACATCCACCCTGATGGAATTGGCCTTCTTAGCACTGACCCCCTACTTCGTAAGGCAACTCCCATCTTTTCATGTGCTGTATATTTATATCTGCTTACTTGTATTTTCCACTCCATGCATCTGATGAAGTAGCTTATATCCCACGAAAGCTTGTGGCCAAATAAATTTGTTAGTCTCTAAGGTGCCACAAGGACTCCTCATTGTTTTTACTGATACAGACTAACACAGCTACCCCTCTGAAACCTGTCACAAAAACCACAGGATCCTCTGCAGCCACACACTTGGCACATGTCTAGACCTGGACCTACATGCTAGAAGACAGAAACCCTTCAAAGATTTATGTGGCAGTGTAATAGTAGCACTCAGTAAGGTGATCGTTGACAAGGGAATAGTAATCTGATGTGCATTCACATGTAGAGTCTGCCCATAGAAGGGCTCATCCCCAATATCATAGTTGACCCATATAAAGTACAATTGCAAACAGTAACAAAATCTGAATGGAAGAAGACTGTCTCCTGTCTCTCCTGAACACCCCCTCCTTTCACCCACAGCACTTCCCTTTGCATCTTATAACGCAAATATTTTGTAATCTTAGTCGTTTACTTTTTAAAAATCTAAATATGATCCTAAAGATAAAATCAACATATAAAGAAAAAAAGAAAGAAAGCCCAAGTCTGCCTCTGGCAGGAGAGAAGGTTAGTGTTCAGTCATTGAAAAGTCAATTCCCCCCTTCCCCCGCCTTAAAACCTTGTACAAATTAGACATTTACATGATAGATGAGCATGACCCTTTCTTAGGGAAAGTACTCTGTTGGAACTCGGAGCTAGGATAAGTTCCATGTAATGTGGCAGTTGCCAAGGTAACTACTTGTTCTTAATTGAATAGTAGAGAAAATATTTGTGTAACTTATTGGCACATAAATTAAGATTGCCCTTGAGCAGCTTTAAACTCTCACAACCTTCTTTTTAACCAAATTGTCCCAGTTTCCTACATTTTCTATTAATGCCCAGACATCACTGGAATGTTACTGGCTGCCAGTGCCCCCTCCCTGACTCTGACCGCTGATCGGGTGCTGCATGCTCACCTCCTATATGTCACACAGAAATTCCTGGGTTATGATGATGGTTGGTTGTACTGCAATTACAACACAGAAAGGAGAGTAGGACTCCTGGCTGTCGTAAAAAACATTGTTATGAATAAGACTCCAAGTTTTTTTTAAAAATCACAACTTCTGTGACTATAGACCAGATGCTCAGCCAGCATAGATTGGCGTAGCTCTTTTGAAGTCAATGGAGCTGTGCTGATTCACATCAGCTAAGGGTTTGGCCTTTTATGCTTTTTCCCCTAAAACTGTTCCTATCTATTAACAGTGGTATTGATTTTCTGAAATACATATACACAGCTCAGTACAGTAGGGTGGACTGTAGTGCCCCACCAGCCCTGTGCAAAGGATTGGCTTTAAAAGACTGCAGGGAAGTATTATACTCCACCCAAAAATACATGTACACACTGTCTCATGCTAGTGTGCTGGGCAAACCACTCCACTGCCACCAGTAATCATGCTGGCTAGGGACCTTGTGTAATCCCTTCTCATGGGATTTAGACCTGTGGGGCCCCACTGCTCCTATAACTGTCCACACCGACAACCACCATGCTGCTGGAGGCACCTTGGAACAGAGTTTCCTGGTGCACAGAAGGTATCCCCCTTACTCCGTCCTCCATACACTGAAACTGTATCGGTTCAGCTGCTTTTGGGGAAGGAGATGAGCAACATCTGACCCACTAGCAAGAGCTTTCAATATTCAACTTTCTGGTCACTAAATAACAGGAATGTCATTGGCTGGTGTCATTGATTATGCTGTACCAGAAACAGATCCCCTATTATTTCCTTATCTTTTCTAAATCCGGGATGCTCATCAAATCGCATTTTAGTGTATTTGTAACATGTCAGTGTTTTTAATGTGACATTAATTTGAGCTCCTTGTTTTGAGTCACCTTTGTAAAGCATTTTCCAATTCAGGGGAAATAAGTCAGGTTGGTTAATCTGGGGTTTGAGAAGAAATAATTAGAATTGGAAAGGATGGAAACAAAATTGTTCATTCTTTTCAATAACTTCTTTGTAAGTGTGTTGTCCAGCTGGGCCATGATCCTGCAGTTTACAAGGCCTGGCAGACTGCTGCACCCACACAGAGACCAATGAAGTCCCGTTCTGCACAGACATGGCAGTCCACTTGTGTTTGCAGATGGCCAGATTGTGGTCTTGGATTGTAAGGCATTCAGGGCAAGTCCTAGTCTATAATATACCTTTAAATAATATCTGTGTCATCGTTTACATGTAATGCCTTGACACAAGGGACGTAATTAGCTGATTTTCCTAGTGAAATGTAATTTTTAAGGTTCAAACACATAACAGCTCTCTTTACCAAGTTAATTCTCCATTCACAGAGGATGTGGTGAAACTGGTGTGTGGTGTCTTTTAAGTCAGTGATGAATGAGAACAGAAACTATATACTCAGATGACTGAGGACCAAAGTCTGGATAACTGGTTTGTCAGATGAAACTTTCTGAAGAAAAATGTTACAAGATGCTATGAGACCAAGGCAAGCAGCCCAAACAGCAGCATATAGGTGACCCTGTCAGTTAAGCTGAACTTGTATTAATAATAGTCCTTAACAAGCTGTCAATCTCTAAGTAGAGCCTTTTGTGCCTTTTCCCTGATGTTTTTGTGTTCGCTTACTGGATGGCTACAAATCAGCCCTAGCTAAGCTGCGGTCAGTCCTGGGGCAGCTTAGGAAAAATGTAGCTTCTTTTCCCTTGTCTGTCTTGTGCTCTTGCTTTTTTCCCCTTTCTTTGCCTTTCACTGGCACACAAATCATAAAAATTGCAGGCTGGGGGTCAAGCTTCATAAAACAAGCAGACACCCGTTTTCTCTTTGTTTTGGTGCAGAGCACAGATGGGAGTGGGGAGGCTGCTGTCTCACTGAGAGAATTGCCATTGCAGTAGAAAATCCAAAAGCAGCCCAGTGACATTAGGACGATTATTGGCAGTGGATGTTTTTCCTTTGATGAAATTGGGGTGAGTTTCTTATCCATTTTTTTGAATATCAAAACCACTGAGTATTTCTGAGCCCCGTGTTCCACTTCTCCCACCCCCAGCCTCAAGGTCAAAAACACACCAAGGCACAGGAAAGAATGCAGTGATGCCGCAGGTTTGAAAAGGCTACAGTTTAGTCTCGTGGTCTCCTGCACCTCAGAACCAGCAGCACTGTGGGGAGGAAAGCAGTGTAGCCTGAACAAAGAGCAAATCTCCACTCATGTGCTCTCCCAGCGGTGGTCACCAAGTTAATCCAGGCGCTGAGCTGCCACAGGGTCGCGTACTGCTGCTGTATGCTGGTGAGCAGCACAGAGCGTGGCCAAGTCAATGAAGTTGCTCAGAGCAGCCCTTACTAAGCTGTGTTCACATGGCTGTCTTTAAGACAGTTTCTTGAGGGAACATAACACGCAAAGCACTGTATCTCCTGACCTTTTCCCTCAAGCCTAGCCACGCACCCTGTTGCTGTACATTGCACTTTTATGCGTAGAGCCTTTGTCTACAAAGGGGTTGTTTGCACTGGTGCAGCTTGCTCAGTGTAGCTCTCCTGATGCAAATCCCTAGTGGAGACTGGTTTAGCCTATCATGGTTTGAAACAGAGAGAAACCATAACAGAGCTAATCACAGTTTATGCTGGTGCAGTGTGTCTACACTCAAGCTTTGGATTGATGAAACTGCATCAATACCCTGGTTTCACCAGTACAAAACCCCTAGGGTGGAGAGAGCCTAAATACTCTGGCAGCTCCCTGGAGAAGGGGAGAGAGAGGGAGAAAATGGGGCCCTTCAACCTTCCAGGAACACGGAAGCCTCTCATTTCCAAATTAGGATGATCAATTTTTCGGCTGGGAATTTAGATGAGTTTTTTGGTTAGTCATTTGCTTTGTTGTTTTATCCCTTGTTGTAAAGCTCTGTGAGAGACTGCGTGAAGGAAACGATATCCCTTTTTAAAATTGTATTTGCACCCACTGTAAACTACTTCATGCCATACCCATGACTTTTTTTTCTATTATGTTATATTAGTACAGGTGGGGCAAATACATTACCACCCATATCAACACTGGCGTTTAGATGAAAGCCTGAAGATGAACCATGGCTGGTTTTGGGAACATTGTCTAGTAGTAGTTTTAGCACTGGACTAGGAGTCTGGATTCTTTTTCCATCTATGCCACTAGCTTGGGCAAGCCACTTTACTTCCCTATGTCTACATTTTAATTGCTTCTGACATGGAGATGATAATAATATGTTCTTACTCTTGAGTGTTGAGGAATCACTAATGGTGGTAAAATGCTTTGACAGCCTCAGATGAAAGGCACGTTGGAAGTGAAAAGTACTGTATTATTGATGTAGCTATTTACTCATTTGAAAAACAAAACTCTAGATGACAAGATTTTGCAAAGCAAAAATGATTCCCAATTTTTAGATGTATTCAACTCCAAACCAATTACAGAAACCACCTATCTTCCACAATCTTACGGATTTGGATAAAGCATAAAGGCCCAAAGCACCCTTTTAGGGTTTTGGGGTTTGTTTGTTTTTTGGAGGGGAGGGAATTGAGGGTGGTTGTGTGGTTTTTTTGTGGTGATTTTTTTCAAAACCAAAATCAACCCCTTTTGGCCTAGTATTTATTTGTATATTTATTTCTGATAATATGATTTTTGTAAAGAAAATTAACTTGGAAAGGTAATCAAGTTACTCTTTTCCCAATAGCAACAGTGTCCAACAACAAAAAGGCCTGATCCCAAATCTTCGCATTGACTTCAGTGGGCTTTGGATCTATCCTTTAAAAGGTCTAATTTAATATGATCTTATCTTAGCAAAATTTGGCCCAAGAGTTGAAAAGAGGCAAAATATGTGTGCAAAAGTGCATACACAGCTGCATGGATAATGTGCGTAGAGCAAAGGCCTCTTCTATTTGAAAACTTGAGGCCTGGTCCATTGATCCTTTTGAAGTCAGTGGGAAATCTGGTCTTTGATTTCAATGGGAGCAGAATATGGATCTTTGTGGCAACTTCTGCATGTGAGTAACAAAACACTATCACTAATTTTTAAATGCCACTAAAACCTATTCATTTTTAATATGATGATAAACCAGTATCTGGTAAAATGTTATGTTTTTTCTGTGTAAGTTTGCAATAGAGATGGAATTGTCTTCATTCTGGCATTAAAATAGGTTTTGCAGAGTTCCAATCTTTATGGCTCATTTTTCTTGTATTGCTATATGTCTGACATATTGGAGAGCTGGTGCTTGTTTTCATTATACTAGAGTAATAATTCATATTTTCAATATATATTGAACTAGTAACATGGACCTTTACAAGCCATGATGGTGAAAGGCTTCTTAATATAGACCAGAACACAGGCAGTTAGTGTGCAAGTTTCCCCCTGCAGTCCAGCACAGCACTGCAGGCTTTATCTGTATCATCTCTATTACACTAGATCTGAGCCTCCCTTGAAACTGAGGCTTCCAGTTATGATGAACTGGGACATATCAAGCAGTAATTTTTGTAAAGTGGACCAATCTCAGGTAGGAACTAGGTTGAGACCAACAATCCCATTTCATTTATGATCTATACTACATCTGAATCCAGATGTTCAAGGTAAAAAGCCATTGCATTATTATTAACCAACACCATTATCTAATCAAATGAGAGCAGTGGTTTGGTTTGGTTTTATCCCTTATTGGTGCATCCAGCAGAGATCAATTTCAATGGAGCAGAAAAATCCCAAGTAAGCTGAATTTAAGTCCTTTGCCAATGTCTGCCAGTCTTGATACCATATATAATAAGATGGACACTCTGGCTTGCTATCTGTGTTCCGCTTTGTTTCCTGATCTGTGTGGCCCATTAATTTTGTGGTCTTTCAGGAGTAAATGTGAGCAGAATTTGGCCTTTTATATCAGGTTGTCAAATGATTCTGTTCTTTACGTCTTATTAACTCGCTCATGTCAATTTCACAGCCTCTACTTTTCTTGCTGATAGAAATTCAGTTGGAAAATATTTGGAATGCAGAAAAGCAAGCACATCACAGATTGAATATTTGCATGAAGGGAATATGTGATCATAAATAATCCACAGTTGGTATGTTTCATTGGGTAAACCACAATCCAGAATGAAAGCAGGGATTAGTGCTGTGCAATGAATAGATCTCCTGCTCCCTCTCTCAAAACAAAGTCAGCATCTATTGTGTGACTTATTTTGCTGACTTTAATAAGTAGAATGGGTTATATAAGGGATAAAGCAGAATTAAAAAACGTTTGCATAGGGGTTTATTACTGAATTCATAAGAATGTCCATACTGTGTCAGACCAATGGTCCATCTAGCCCAGTGTCCTGTCTCTGACAATGGCCAGTGTCAGAGGCTTCAGAGGGAATGTACAGAACAGGCCAGTTTTGAGTGATCCATCCCCTGTTGTCCAGTCCCAGCTTCTGGCAGTTAGAGGTTTAGAGACACCGGGAGGATAGGGTTGCGTCCCTGACCATCTTGGCTGATAGCCATATGTGGGCCTATTCTCCATGAACTTACCAAATTATTTTTTTAATCCAGTTATACTTTTCATTGGCAAATAATGCTTCTACTGTAATTTACAAAGAAATAACTGATTTTTCTTTTTAAAAAATTAGTTAATGAAAATGGGTGATTTATTCATTATTCTTGGGGACATTTGGGGAGTGATCACAAAATGACAATCAATCTTTCAGTAGCAGGTCTGTGCGGCTTGGCAGTGTTTTAAAGAAGGCTAAATGAAGATAGTTTGAAAGTGGAAGCTGTATCCGTACTGCAGCTAATATGAGGCTTAGTGAGCTGGAAGGGGAAATCTGCCAAGTCTGCAAGGTTGGTTGCTGGAGCTGTTTGAAGAAAGCATTTCTAATGGACCTCTCCGTTTATTAAAAAATCAAAGTAATCTTTTAACATATTACAATCAGTGCAGCGAAAGGCAGCCTTTGAGGGCACCATCAAAAGCAGATTGTTTGATAATGGATATGCACAGGTGGCCTCCAGCACAGAAAGGCATCTTAGAGATATTAAAGGTAAGGTGGGGGTTATTGGGTTGGGTTTGTTTTTTTTTCGGTCAGGTTGCCTTTTTGTACATTCCTCAGGCAGTAATACTATTATATGTATCACAGTGCAGCAGCCTCCTAAAGCATGAGGCTGGCATAGGCTCTTTATCCAAAACACCTACCTGCATCCATCACAGTTCCGCAGACAGCCTGCCCTGATCTGTTTCAGGACATATGACAGTGTGCAGATTATTACACTTGCAGCCAGCAGCCCACCTGCAATACTGAACGAGTGGGTTTCACATGTGGTTTTGAAACCCAGTCTTGAAAACCTAATTAAGAAGAGAAAGAACAGTGGGTCAATGGAGCAATGCTGATTTACAGCAGGTGAGGATATGGCACTGAATGTATATCTCTGTAAGCTCCAATTTATCTGGTAAAGTTGCATGTGTGTAATATCTTAGGCCCTAGGAAGCATGGATATGTGAAGCTCTATGGTATTTATGATAGTTTTCTGGTTCCTTGTGATCATATGTGCCAAAATACTATGACTATTGTCAGACTTTATTCCATATCACCAATCCAGATTACTTCAAATCTTTTATTTATTTTTTTTAAATAGAATTACCCTAACTGTTTTGATAACTGCTTGTTTGATTTCTTTCTAATAAGTCATTTCAAAAGGTTAAGATGTTTTTATGCCCAGGATTTTACCTACTGTTTAAAAGAAGTTATAATAAATTGTAAATTATAAAGAATGCAGAAAACTCTCCATGATAAATACCGTTATGCTGGAAGCTCATAACAGTGGGTCTTTGATCCAAAGACAGTCCCAGACCTGGTTTAAGCTGATAGCTATGCTAAGCATCCTTCTTTCAGTCTCAATGGAAAATGCAGTTAAACCCCTTCATGTGGAGAGATCACTGGAAATAATAGAAGCCACCCCTCAAGGCAGCCACCTCATGGTGAGGCCTAAGTAAAAACTAACCCAGGTAGATTAACAGGGGTTTCCCTGATTGAAAGGGAGAGACTTAGGGTACGACTACACTAGAGAGTTTACAGTGGCGCAGCTGCACCAATGTACCTGTGGTGTTGCAAGCTCTCTGGTGTAGCCACTCTAATCCGACGGGAGAGAGCTCTCCCATCCGCTTAACTATTCCAGCTCCTGCGAGCAGCAGTAGCTATGTTGTCAGGAGGAGCTCTCCCACCAACATAGCATTGTCCACACTGCCGCTCATGTTGGTGTAACTTATGTCACTTGTGGGAGGGAGGTGATTTAATCACACCCCTAAACGACATAAGTTATGCCAACATAAGCTGTAGAGTAGACATAGCCAAGGAGCTTGGGTTTGCAGGCTGTGGTATTAGAGGCAGAAAGTGAGAGAAGCAGTGGTGAGTGTGTCCCTGAATGGAAGCAGAGAGATGGAATTTCTTGGGCACAGAACTCACTGGAGAGGCAGGCGTGGGGGATTTTTTAAGCAAGGAAACTGCCTGATGCTGTTTATTCCTACTATATTCAGGGAAAGGACTTTATGTACATTCTTTGTAAATGAACAGGATTGCACCAAAGGATATACCTGACTTTCATGTTCAGTTTCTCCTCCTAATGAAAACGACCCTGAAAGGCCTCAAATACTGGCTAATCCCAGGTAGAGTTGTACTGTCAATGCATCTTAACCCCCACCTGGCCTCACACCCACAACTTTCAGGAATAGGAGTAGGAATCTGAGAATTAAGTAGAGCTGGTTGAAAATTTTCTGTTGAAACTCTTTTTGATGAAAAATTGCATTTTTGACAAAATGAAATTTTTCACAAAAAGTGCAGGCTACATCTTCCATGTTACACCATGGTTGGAGAAGCCCATGATGAACTACCTGCTGGCTCCAAGAGGGGAGACTATGGTGCATCATGAAAATGTAGTCTGACCAGGGAGCACAGTGTATAGTTGAGAATGGGAGCATAAGGCATCTAAACAACAACTCCCAGGAGGTACTGTTGCAGGAATTTCTAAAGCAGAATATTTTGGTTTTTGGACAAAACTCTTTGGTATTCAATTTTCTGCCCCCACCCACTTCCAGCACATGCTTGCTTTTTATTTTTTTATTTTTCTTTTTAACCAGCTCAAGAATTAATACTAACAATATCCGCTTTAATTGCAACTGGCACTTCCTATTAATTGAACAGGGTTGAAAGATGCCCCTTTCTACTCCTGTAATCCCCTCCAGGCTTTAAAATACAGGGAATGAAATGGCCCGTAGCAATTAGAGAGGAAATAGCTCGGTTAGGCCAACTAGCTTTTCCCTCTGCCAGTGCAGGACTATTATTATTAATGAGCACCCAGGATTCTGCTAGGCATTTGCATTGTCCCCTACAAGATAGTATGACATTAACCTTTGGAAAAGTGAATTGTGCTTTCCTGAGTGCTAACATCACAATACAAAGAGAAGAAAAGACAAAAGAGTTAGGCTAATTGTACTTCATCAAGCATCAGTGAATTTGATGAGAATATTATCAGCTGGTACAGTAAATAGACTCTCTCCCAGGGTTGTATGCAGTGTTCGTTGTAGCTGTGTCAGTCCCAGGATATTACCTCACCCACCTTGTGTCTGTAATATTTTGTATTGGACCAACTTCTACTGGTGAGAGAGACAAGCTTTTGAGATTACACCGATGTTGGTCCAATAAAAGATACTACCTCACCCACCTTGTCTCTCTCTCCCAGGAGACAGTAGTTATGAAAAGAATCTATTTCTATTTCTTGGGCTCCCATTTTGTACCTCTTTGGGTATTTACTGGACATCTCAGCAGCCTCTGACTTTCACGCCATATTCAAGCACAAATATGCAGTACAATGTTCATGACACTTTATTTTCTCTTTTCACAAATATTTGAGCACTCAATTCATGGATAAAACAATAGTATGTGTCTTGGGTAACTAATCAACACTGCAAACTTCAGTTTATATTTGCAGTCTGCACTGTTGTTTCATTAAATAAATCATCCAACCAAGTTAAAGAAATAAAACCACATGATACATATAACTAATTGACAGCGCAAACTGGCTTTATGTTTGCAAACGATCTTCAAGCCAAGCATTGTTTCCTGAAGCAAAGTGTGATTTTTTTTCTTTTGATCCACAAATGTATTTGAATATATTGTGTTTTGATTATAGTAAACAATTTTAAGGAAGAGGAAAAGCCAGAATCTGTAGAATAGATTATTTATTGTGATTTATTCACTCAGTTTTAATAGTAAGTGGTGGATATTTGTACTGTGCATGCATGTAGCTTCAATACTTCATTAAGTAGCAGAGCATAAAAACATTCGGGAGCATAAACTATTCTGTTCTGTATTAGTACTTTTATAGGGCTTTATAGTTTCAAAGAACTGTATAAACATAAATTGAATTAATCCTAACAAAATCTTTATGTTGTAGGTAAGTCAACATTATTATCCCTATTTAACAGATGAAGGAAGTGAGACATAGAAGGATTATGACCCCAATTCAACAAAGCACTCAAGTGTGCTTAATTTTAAGCACATGAGTAATCCCATTTCTAGCCAGCAAAGTATCAAAGCATACTTAACTTTTAGCATGTGCTTAAATTCCTACGGTTTAAGGGCCTCAGTAACTTGCCACAGAGGAAGTGAGTTTCAGAACCGAGATTGAAACGGGAAATTCTTGACTTCCAACTCCAGGCTTAGTCTACTAGACTATGCTGCTTTGATTCTAATTTACAGAAGTAATATTAGCTATAACTGTTTACCATGATGAGCATGAAGTATGCTTTATTTAGCTGGGGCTATACTGAGGGGTGATAACCAATAGGTGACTGTAAGGTTAGTTAATAAAAAGCAACCTTCAATAACCTTGAGAAATACCTTGGGTCTTAGAAAACTCCACTGTAGGTGGCATTCTTCTCTTTGACTCAGTAATGAATCAATGACTTAACACAGTGCTAGAGGGCTCTGTGTTGCTAGAGAAGATGGCCCTGACCTCACAGTTCATTAAAGATCCCATGGTACTTTTTGCAGAATAGGGGTGGTTAGTCCTGGTATCCTAGCCAAATTCCAACTTACTACAAGGCGATTACATTAAATGTCCTCGTAGTTTCAATTGGGTAAAGTATTCTTTACCTCCTGTCCTGAAGTGTTCCTGTGTACTGTCAACAGCTGCTGCACTCTTTCCTGGAGGTGACTAGATTTCAGTGGTGTGCGAAGTGATCCCGTTAGAGAGAGTTAGTAAAGTGGGTGAAGCACTTTGGGATTCTTCTGGATGAATGGCAAATAAATGACAAAAGTGAAGTTATTAACTGGCTCATTCAGACTCCCAGCTCCGCTCAGTATCTCTATGACCTCACCTCTGCTTGGGAGACAAAGTGTTTACTTACTAGTTGGCAGAAACTAAAAAAAACAAATGATTTTTTCTGACAATGACAGCAGTCTGGGTAGGGTGGTCAGCTCAGGAGGTGACTTCAGTTTGAATTAGTGGAGGGAACACTGTCCAGAGACCAGGCCCAGCAAACAAGATCTCAGGGCAAATTGATCCAAAAGAAGGTAGTCATTATTCCCTCTGAGCCTTGCAAGAGGAGCAGTGCACATACATTTGATACCAAGCCCATAGTAAATCTCCGTAAACAGGAATAGTCAGTGTGACGCACTCTATATGATTT
Organism: Chelonia mydas; assembly: GCF_015237465.2. NCBI lineage: Eukaryota > Metazoa > Chordata > Testudines > Cheloniidae > Chelonia > Chelonia mydas. The sequence goes on along the minus strand of NC_051245.2, from coordinate 34,930,060 downwards.
TATAAAAATATGCTAATGAGTGTGAATATAATGTACCTGGAATATGCTTCAAGCAAAAGGTCTCTTGTAAGGTATCATTACAAAGTTTATAATCTACTGAGTGTGGTCATCCTATTTGTATAAATGTATCACTCTTGTATCTGAAACTAGAAATATGAAATATAACCCTGAGGGCCTATTGTAATTATGCAAAGTGTGGGCCATTAATGGTGGTTAGGAATCTTGATGACTCCCATCAGCCAGGACAACTGACTGTGGATGGCTCTGTTTGCAGGCTGGGAGGAATGAAGGCTTGGAGTCTCACAGGACATGTGATCATGTCACCTGGTACTGAAATCCATCTTAAACCTGGTGCTTTTCCATTTGCGGGGGGGAACCCAGAGAGACAAAGGTTTCCCATGTTGTGCCAAAGCCATATAAGAGGGTGGAACAGAACAAAGGGGGCAGCCATCATGAGGAATCCCCTATCTACCCCTGAGCTGGAACAAGGGCTGTACCAGGGGAAAGGATTGTGCCCAGACTAGAAAGGTGTCCAGTCTGTGAAAGAAACTTATTGAAACATCTCTGAGGGAGAGATTTTATCTGTATTCAGTTATTACTGTACTAGACTTAGACTTGCGTGTTTTATTTTATTTTGCTTGGTAATTCACTTTGTTCTGTCTGTTACTACTTGGAACCATGTAAATCCTATTTTCTGTATTTAATAAAATCACTTCTTACTTTTTAATTAACCCAGAGGATGTATTAATACCTAGGGGGGTGCATACCTCTCTCTCAGTGTTATAGAAGGCAAACAATTTATGAGTTTACCCTGTATAAGCTTTATACAGGGTAAAACGGATTTATTCAGGGTTTGGACCACATTGGGAGTTGGGCATCTGAGTGTCAAGGACAGGAACACTTCTGTAAGCTGCTTTCAGTTAAGCCTACAGCTGTTACGGGATGTGGTTCAGACCCAGGTCTGGGTTTGCAGCAGGCTAGCGGGTCTGGCTCAAACCAGGCAGGGCACTGAAGTTCTAAGCTGCCAGGGCAGGAAAGCAGGGGCAGAAGTAGTCTTGGCAGATCAGGTGGCAGCTCCCAGGGGGATTCTGTGATTCAACCTGTCACAGTCAGATAAACAAAAGGTATGTTTTTCCTTTAGGGGAAAAAATACCCCACACACTCTTTCAAGAGGCTTATTCAACACCACATGATACAGTACTGTGCAACAGAGCACTGGTCTCCCACTGATTATCCTAATTTACTGCTACAGCTGCAATATTGGGCCCTTCTTGAATTTCATATGACATGATGATAAACTATCAGACCTAGGAGATGGATCAAACAAAGTGCATACATGGCCCGAGCAGATAACTGGCTTGACCGCACCCTATTAGTCATAGCGGGATATGATACTCATTATGTATGAAGCAAATGGTGTGATTTTTTTTAAGTGCTATTCCATGAGGGAACGAGCAATAATCTCCTTATCAACCAGCCACTCTAAAGTAGGTAACTGCAGCAGTTTATTTGGTCCTAGGTACCAAACAGGAGACACTTGCTGGGAGGCATGTTGGAAGCACATGTTTAAACATGACAAACATGTCTAGATTCAACATAGTACTTCCTCCTGCTAAGCAGAGGCTGGTACTTCCAAACTGCTTGCCTGCCACTGCTGCTGTTCTGACAAAATATGGAAGACAGGGAGGACCCATTGGTCTTCTTACCCACCTATAAAGTCAGCCAGGTTCCCAAGTCCCACACTCATGATATTCAGGTTTTGAAGTCTAAGGTCCAGTTTATTTCTCAGAAAAGGGGGAGGGACACGCAGAGCCCCAAATCATAGCGTAGATGTTGCCAGTGAAGCCAGAGAAGAGAGGCCTAAATCAGGAAAATAAATGGTAGAAATCTGGGATTCTGGCAAAATACACTATTTTTTTCTGTTGTATTGATATTGTTTTACACCATGTCCACTGAATTTGAGTAATAGCCTCGTCTGGTGTATTTGTGGGCTGTAAATCTTTCGTCTGTTTTCAGTTGTTCGGTTTAGTGTACAGGTGCTGGGTGGTGTTGGTGGCCTGTGATTTACAGAAGGTCAGAGCGGATGATCTGGTGGTGCCTTCTGCCCTTAAACGCTATGATTTTATCATTTCAATTATTACTGCATTTTGGTGACTGCTTTTCTCGCTGGTCAGCAACTAAGCCCAGTTTAAAAATAGATTATTTCTGAGAAACAAGGGGAACAGGACGGGTTTTCTGCTTTACTTTTGTAACTGGCAGCAGCTATTTCCGTTGATCACAGTGCTTGTTGTCATTCCAGTCTCCTTACTATCTGTCTCCTGGTGCCGTAGAATCACAGACCAAGGCAAGATGCTGTGTTCACATCTGTTAGGTGCATAAATCTTAGCTTTCTTTTTATCAAATATATATTGTTCTCAAAGTGCTGATTATTTGAATCAACACTGGCTCAGACCTGCCTTTTTTTTTTTTTTTTAGGAGGTTGATTAAAGTCTGAATCATCAAAGTGGTCCCCTTTTTATCTTTTAGTACCGGATTTTTTTTTTTAAAAAAAATTGATAGTGCTCCACTGTTGCCATACAAGTGTGATTATCGATATATGAACACTTAAACGGGTGTATCAGAGTGATCTGAATATACTTTTCCATTAAAAAAAAACCTGTTCTTCATATTGTATAACCCCTTGGTCAACTCTCTTACACTAGGAACTGGAGAACTATTCCTTTCTACTAATTTTTGGCTATCACATATATGGAGCCCAAGGGTTTGGGTTCGATGTAAGCTCTGTGGGGCAAGGATTATCTTTTTGTTCTTTGTTTGTGTAGCATATAGCACAGTGGGGTCCTTGTTAGGGGGCTTATTTCTTCACCCACGTACTTCCCTGGTCCTTCTCACATGAACATAGAGCAACAATACCCAAAGTCCAAAGGTGCAAACAATTCGATGTTTATTGGGGTGAACTTCCAGCAAGCATGATTCCAGTTTCCTTCCTTAGTGTCCCCCTTCCCAGCTCTGACACCACAGAGTCTTACACCTGTGTCCCTGTTCCCATTCCTGCCCTTAGCCAAACATGATTCCAATTTCCCCACCCCCATTCCCTGTTCCCATTTCCCACCCAGCCACCCACCCACTCACTTCCTGATTGACTGCAGACTATATAGTAAAACTTGAGTTCTGCTTAGCTATACCTTAACCAATCATTTTCCTGAAATTTAACTAACCAATCCTAACATATTGTAACATGATTATGTAACCAATTATATCCCACCACCTTAATTAGTTTACACCCAGCAAAATTAATTATATAGCAGGCAGGAACAATCACAGAACCAGACAGAGATTATACAGACAAACAATAGCAAAGGGGGAACTATAATGACAAAACAATACAGAAGTGAGGATTTCACATCCCAGCTATTGATAAGTGAGTTCTTGCCAGACAGGATGCTATCAAACTAAGTTTCCTTTTACATCTTCTAGGCACTTCCCTTTCTCTGGAGGTGATAGGCATTATCAGGCCAGGAGTGTATTCCTAACAGCCCAATAGCACCTTCTTTCAGTGTGACTAGTTTGGAATGTGAGGACGTGACCGGTCGCTTCCCAGCTTATGGCTGCCTCTGCTGCTTAGCCAAAGGCCTGAGCCTAAGAACAGGGCCTCAGACTGTCACAGTAAGAGAAGGACCTTACACCAGCAGACTGCGACTCATAGGCACTATGATAATACAAATAATAAGTCATATAAAGAGGATAGGTTGATTACTTCTAATATTTCTGTATACAAAGCAGTTGTTAGCAAGCCTATGCTGAGCTTACTCTTCTAAGTAGATGTTCTGCAGTTTAATTTTCCTCCAGTTTAGTTGCATGTCACCTTCTTACCAGTTAAGGAATTGCAACTTCTTCCATATGAATGTAGGCCTCTTAGGGCATGTCTACACTGCAACATAAGCCCAAGGTTAGTGGGACAGGAGTCAGCTGACCTGTATTAGGGAACGCTGGACTTCAGCCTTTACATTGTATTTTAACCCAAGCTTAAACTGAGCTTGAACTGAGGGCTCAAGGTGTCCACTGCAGTGTGCAGACTCAAGTCAAATTTCAGAGTAACAGCCGTGTTAGTCTGTATTCGCAAAAAGAAAAGGAGTACTTGTGGCACCTTAGAGACTAACCAATTTATTTGAGCATAAGCTTTCGTGAGCTACAGCTCACTTCATCGGATGCATACAGTATGCATCCGATGAAGTGAGCTGTAGCTCACGAAAGCTTATGCTCAAATAAATTGGTTAGTCTCTAAGGTGCCACAAGTACTCAAGTCAAAGTAACCATATCCCAGAGTCCCTGCCGCCCCCTCCCCAACACCACCCCAAAATGTGGCTGCTCAAGCCCTTGGACTGTGGTGCACTGTGAGAAAACTTTACTACATGCCCTGCACTTTACCAGGAAGCACCTTGCTTTGCAAAAGACTTGATTGGTTTGCTCTCCAGTGCAAACCCAAGAGGCTCTCTGATAGTGTGCTTGCAGGTTGGTGATGGAAGAGAATGGGTTAACACTGACCTGCGCTGCTGCCATTTGCAAAGTAGGGGTGGCTTCAGTTTTCAGTAGAGTCGACTGCAGATTGTTAGCCCATGGAATTGATAGAGAGGACTAAGGAAATTGTCCCGTGGAATTGTGGGATACTTCCAGCTGACTCCCGAGACCTGAGTCAAGCAGGGCTGCACCTACACTTCAAAGCAATAGGGCTCAGACTCTGGGTCCCAGCTTAAATTGAGTTTGGACCCTCCCTCTCTGCAGGGTCCTGGAGCTGTCTTGGATTCACGCAATTGCAGTGTAAACGAAACGGGGGGCTGGACTTGAGCCCAGGCTCAAGCATGGGCTTATGTTTTAGTGTAGACATACCCTTAGAAACAAAAATGGACAAAACCTCTGGGCCATGTTAAACCTTGGTTTACCCATAGTGAAATCCCATTCTCTCCAGTTAAATTGTGCAGTGTGTCAGGGCAGAATTTGGTTCCTTTTCCTCTGTCATGCTAATGCATGGGCCATGTAAGTAATTATGTTATGAATCCGTATGATGATTAGAGGCAGTAGCAATTAAATGAGTATCTATCTTATATACAACTTTATACTACTGATGACTAGACAACTTTAATTAGCAACCCTTTAGAAAAAGCTGAAATACTTGTCCTGATTAATTACTTTCCTTTTAAACACAAGAGATTTTATGTTATACAAAACAATAGTAAATGTTTTTTCAATTTTAGGCAAATTAGGCATAACATTTTATCAGGGAGATTTTGCCTTTCTTGGAATATTCCTTTGTGTAGTCGGGCTCAGATTCTGCCCTCAGATACATACACATGCAGAACTTGCAATAAAGTCAATGGGAGTTTCTTGAATGTATCTAAGCGTAGATTGTAGTCCTGCACATTTGAAACCATTATCTAACCAGATAGTATTTTAGTATTTTGCTATCCAGAGTTTGTTGTATGCTGGACAGTCTGAGAGTTTATGCCCCAAAGCTGACATATGGTATCTAAATATTGGTTCTAATCTAATACTGAATGTCCTCCAGATTCTAACGTTCTTCCTTTTTTTAAAAAAAAAAAATCCATCACTCTGTTGAGAAATTTAAAATACACCACTCATCCATGTATTTGTACCACATCAAAGAGCTGTAACGTGAACTTGACTTGCTTGTCCTTCCCTAAATAGCCTCTTGGATTTTTGCCTGAGATTAAGTGCTTTAGATGATGTTGGACAAACTGCATTGTGTGCTTCTATTATTTTGTTCTGAACAGAAGAAGGACTAATTGTGATTGCATCCAACCATAAGTGGGCATATATTTAGCCACAAGCTAAAACCATCCATCTTTTAGCATCATTGTATAAGATCCTCATTCTTTCAGGGAAAGGCATATTGTCCATTGAAGGGTCACTGTTTGTTACATAACTCTTCAGCATTTACTTAGAAGCTGGAGATTTGTAAATGAATGCTTAAAACATTTTGACTGCTGAAAATCCTGGATTTCTTTTAGATAGAGTGCAATGTTATTCTATGGCCAAATTCTCTCCTCTTATAAATAGGATGGAGCAACTCTTGCACATTATATATATGCAGCCTCAAGACACTAAACTAAACCTGGCATTTTGATTACTTCTGCCAGTACAAAATATTTTAATGTTTAATTCCCAATAGTTTAACTTTTTTCTTCCGGGGATTTATTTGCCCACAATAGCAAGCCACAAAGCAATGATCAATTCTTAAAGCGGATTAAAGATTTTGTAATAGTTTAGTAATCTCCACTACATACTTGAGATCTTCTCTCTCTCTCTGTATTTATACTAACCAATTTATTTGAGCATAAGCTTTCGTGAGCTTATGCTCAGATAAATTGGTTAGTCTCTAAGGTGCCACAAGTACTCCTTTTCTTTTTGCCAATACAGACTAACACGGCTGTTACTCTGAAACCTGTATTTATACTGCACTCATCACAATAGAATCTGAACACTTTCACCATAGTACCTGAGCATAATTTATGGATGCAGCAAACATTTGCACCTTGATAACCTGGGAAACATTAACTAGAGTGATTTTAAAATTATATATATATATATATAAAATTTTTTTCATGCTCCCTTATAAGCAGTATAGTAAACTCTTTGGGGGCAGGAATAGTCTCTTTGTAATGTGTTTGTATAGGGCTTAGCACAATGGAGCCCCGGCCTGTTTCATTCTTTGACAGCGTTACTAGCTAGTGCACGGGGAGGGGGTGAGGAAAAGCAATAGATGCGATATATCTAGATTTTTAGTAAAGGTTTTGACTCTGTCATACGACATCATAGCAAACTGGATGAAATTACTATAAAGTGGGTACACAGTTTGTTGAAAAAAACATACTCAAAGAGTAGTTATCAATGGTTCGCTGTCAAACTGTGAGAAAATAAATATTGGTGGTCCCACAGGGGTCTGTCACCAGTCAATATTTTCATTAATGACTTGGGGAATGGAATGAGGAGTACTCCTATAAAATTTGCAGATGACCCCAAGTTGGGAGGAGTGTGAGAGCTCTCAGGTCTCAAACCTGGAACGGGGGATCCCTAGGCAGTGCTTAGATGATGGCCACCACACAGCAGCTCACCTGAATGACTGGAGAAGCGAGCCAGCAAAGCTCTAGCTCACAAGGGGCCCTACCCACAAAGCTTCTGACTCGGGGAGACATCCAGCCCCACTGATTGGCTTGCTGGGAAGCTCTGCTTAAACCAGAAAGAGGCACAGGAAGTTGTCTGAGAAACTAGAGGAATCCTTGGCTGGCTGCTATTATGGACCCTGTTTTCTTGCTCTGTCTCCCAGCCTGATCCTGGTTCCTGCCTCCCAGCCTGTTCTTGTTCTTATCCCAGACCCCCGTCTGTTCCCGATTACTGCCTTCCTGCCTCATGCCAGGTCCCTGCTCCTGTGCCCTGCCCTGATGCTGACTCCAGCTTGGACCCTTGGTTTGACTCCTGACTTTCTCTCTGGCTCTGACTTTCAGCGTGGAAAGTGATTCTGATTCTGGCTCCGGCTCCATTTCCAAGCCCCTGACTCTAATCATTAGGCCTGACCATCCACACTCAAGTCCCTACGGCTTATTTGGATGCTATTAACTTCTCTAAGTGGATCCAGCCAAGGATGGAACCAGTGGAGTTCCCTGAAGGGGTAACTGTACTGCATAAGCAGGCAGTCTGCCTCCAGGCAGACAACTGAGCACTGCAGGCACAGAACGCACAGCTGGTCACTGAGAATTAGGCATTGCAGAAGCAAGTTCATTAACTCCACACAGAAAACACTGTGCTCTGGGCCCGTCCGGATGTGCAGTCACCTGAGCTGGGACCTGCTATCCCTCTGCTCAAGAGCTTCAATGGGACCTGCCCCAAATTCCGAGGCTTAATCGTAGAATCATAGAATATCAGGGTTGGAAGGGACCTCAGGAGGTCATCTAGTCCAACCCCTTGCTTGAAGCAGGACCAATCCCCAATTTTTGCCCCAGATCCCTAAATGGCCCCCTCAAGGATTGAACTCACAACCCTGGGTTTAGCAGGCCAATGCTCAAACCACTGAGCTATCCCTCCCCCCAATGAGTCAGTGCTGCCTCTTGTTCTTTGACTGCAGATATTGTCAGCCTGCTGACTGGAGAGGCATTGGACTGGGCCTCTCCCTTGCTGGAAGCCAACAGTCCAGTTCTGTCCAATTGGGATGTCTTCCAGAAGGCGATATCAACCATCAGGGCCGTCCTTAGGATTTATGGGGCCCTACGCAGTATTATTAAACTGGTGCCCAACTGACCCCAGTGTGTCGAGGGAGCACAGTCACCACCCCCACCTGTGGGCCACCAGAAGCCCCCCCCCCCCCACCATGTCCCTGGAGCTGAGTGGCGATTCTTGCCCCCAGGGGAGGGGAGAGGCCAGCCAGAGAAGTTGGGGGAACTTTGCCTGACTCACCTTCGGAGCTGGCCGTGTCATAGGGGTCCATGGGGTGCCCCGCCCAGCTTGCTGTAGTCTACCTCTGCTTACCCCTTCCAGGCTGTGTCGTAGTCCCCCCGCTGCTTGTCCACCACCGCGGCTGGCACTATGGTGAAGTGCAGCATCTCAGGGGTGGGGGACCCACGGGGCTGTGGCAGCTCCTCCTGCCCCACGCAGCTCCTCCCGGATTGGATGGATTGCTACCAGGCTGCCACCAGGCAAGAAACGCGCTTCCCAGCCCAACCAGCTGTGCGCATTCCAGTCCATGCAGTCACTCAGAGCGGAGGTGCTCGGGCTGGCTGCCGAGGAAGTGACTCACTTCCTCAGCATGCAGCCAGCCAGCCCAAGCACCTGCATCCCACCTAGTCCCACTGGGGGCGGGGATGGCCACTTCACCAGAGGTGGGGACTTCACTCAGCACTGGGGGGACGGGACTCCAGGCATTGTTGGGGGCTCGGTTCCACTTTGCGGGGTTGGGGGAGGGGAGAAGAAAAACATGTTATGCCAGCAGCAAAAGGATACCGCTGGAGCCAGCGCTACCTGGCCCACCTCTCCTCACAGCGGCAGTGAGAGAGTCACACAGGTTAGTTCCCATATCCCTTCCCAGAGACCCCAGTGGTACCCTCCTTCAGAATGCGCCACGCCGGTGTATTCGGCTCTACGACCCAACCCTGCTCTTACCTGCTTGCTGTCCCTTCCCGGCGGTGGTGCCCCAAATTTAGTGGTGCCCTAAGCAGACGTGTATGCTGCATATGCTGAAGGATGGCCCTGTCAACCATCTTTGACAACCACAATCATTCCCACTCCACTGAGGCCACCCTGCAGAAACTCCAGCAGGGGTTATCAATAACCGCGTCCTAAGTTGCTCACTTCTGCTGTCTCGTACTGGACACGGAATGGAATGAGTCAGCCCAGTTATGTCTGTTTCAGTGGGACGAGATTAAGGATGAATTGGCCCAAGTTGAGACCCCAGCAGCTCTGGATGTCTTCATAGATCTTGTGTTTGTATTGACAATCATCTATGCAAGCAACGGGAAGAAAGTTCTCCAAGCAGTTTGCCCCCTCACGCCACAAAAACACCAGGTTCCTCCAGTCTCCTGAAGCATAGCAGGCTTTCGAGCAATTAAAACTTATTTACCACCAGTCCCATAGTTCCACCCTGACACCTTGTATGCTTTCATCATCAAAGCAGATGCTTCCAACTTGGCAGTTGGAGTGGTGCTATCCCAAAGGCACAGTCCTCAACAACTGCTATGATCAGACTCAGCCCATGGAACCCATAAGTAAGGGACCCCATGATGTCCGAGATGGCGTAACCTCTGTAAAAGGGTGCGTGTGTGTGTGTTATGGGCCTTCAAGGATACAGACCTTCAAGTATGTCAGCTGAACTTCAGCTGTAAAGGCACTTTGGGGCCTTTATCCGTACTATCTCCCATCTGCTTAAACTTTGTCAGGGGAAGTTCAAGCCGCAAGACTCAGATCTCCAGGTCTACTTTGGATTAGCCCTGCAATTTCTCATGGAGGAATTTGAACAAACTCTGAACATGGACTGCCTATTGGACTATAAACTATTGAACTGATTCTGGAAGGACTTTTACAAATCAGCAGCCACACTATCTCTGCTATGAAACTGACCTAAGAACTTTATTCATATCAGTATGTGTAATCTTTTGACCACTAACTTTCTTTTCCCTTTAAAAAAATCTTAGATTTAGTTAATAAGAATTGGCTGTAAGCATGTATTTGGGTAAGATCTGAAATATTCATTGACCTGGTGGATAAGATGTCCCATCTTGTGAGATTGGTAGAACTTTATATATGGTGAATAAGGTTTTAAATAACTCTCACTATATAGACTTGGCTGTCTGGGTGGGAGTCAAAGGCTGGATTGCTTAAAGGAAACTATATTTTAGCTTCTTGGTAACCAGTAAGGAGTTGTTTAGTTACTGGCTTGGTAAATCTATTTATAAAATAAACCACCAGTTTTGGGGATCATCTGCCCTATTCTTTGCAGTTTGCCCTGATTGACCAGTCTCAGTATAGCCCCTCCAGTGACTATGGTCACATACACTAGCTTATTATCTTAAATAGAGTTACCCAGAAACTTTAATTTAAACACACTGAATTAGGTAAAACATGTTTGTTTACAAAGAGAGAGATTTTAAGTGAGTATAAGTAATGAGGCATAAAAGTCAGAAATGGCTAAAAAAAATAAAGATAAAACTCTTACTGGTATCTATGTAAGAAACTATCTTAGTTGCAAAGCAGACTCTCTCACCATATGCTTCTGCAGATTACTGACCAAACTTGCAGGTTAGGAGCCCTCCCCCAGAGTCCAATGGCTGTTTCCTTTTGTCTTCTCAGGTGTGAAGAATTAAGTGGGAAGGGAGGGTAGTGGGGTGCCTTGCAGTGTTGGTCCCTTCCTTTTATAGTTTCAGTCTCCCTCTTAAAAAACATTTCCAGCTGAGACCAGGAGACACAAAAACCTGCTGGGTTTTATTTTTTTTAACCTGTTTGAATTTCTTTTGTTTTCCCTTCCTGCATGACAACTCTGTTTACTGCTTAAATGCAAATTAGGGCAAGCACACATTCCTCTGTTTAGGACAGACCTGTTTGTCAACTTCTGCTTGGGCAGGGCTGTGGGGTTTGGAACATGTGTTAATAACATCTGTGACAAAGTTCCTTCTCTGCCTTGGAGGGTTCTGCGCTTATTGACAAATTTGCTTGCCTCAGAGATTCATGGCCGCCCACAGTTTGGCCACTTTTGGTAGTGGCTCAAACCTGCTGTTCACTCAGCTAACCTCATCACTGGCCAGCATGGGGAAAGGGAGGAGAACAATCCCCACAGTCTCTGCTGACCCACCTTGTGGGTCGGAGGATAGGCCAGGGACCTTCCCCTCTGGTGGGACCCACAGTCCAGGTCACCTCCTCTTGTCTCAAATAGGGAGTTGAGGGGGATGGGGGGAACCCAGGCCCACCCTCTACTCCGGGTTCCAGCCCAGGGCCCTGTGGATTACAACTGTCTACAGTCTCTCTTGTAACAGCTGCATGACAGCTACAAATCCCTGGACTACTTCCCCCTGGCCTCCTCCCAACACCTTCTTTACCCTCACCACAGGATCTTCCTCCTGAAGCCTGATCACACTTGTACTCCTCCATCCTCCAGCAGCACACCCCCCTAGCTGATGGGAGGTCCTTTTTAAGCCAGGTGTCCTGATTAATCTGCCTGCCATAATTAATTCTAGTATGTGCTTAATTGGCTCCCTGTGTCTTAATTAGCTTGCCTGTCTTAATTGGTTTTAGCAGGTTCTTGATTGCTCTAGTGCAGCCCCTGCTCTGGTCACTCAGGGAACAGAAAACTGTTCATCCAGGGGCCAGTATATTTGCCTTCGATCAGACTCCTGTACCCCACTGATCTGGGTCTGTCACACATCATACAGGGGAATCATATAACTTCACATAGAATGTTGCTATATGTATTTTATCAGGACTATACTTACCAGCAAATTGAGTTTTCAAATGATACCTTACAAGGCGTACAAAGATTAATACAGTAGTGTGTAGGGTGTGAATATGGGGTGTATTCCATCACAACGTTATCACCATCTTCATCACCTTAATAAATACTTTCTTTCACTACATTATTTAACATTTTTATCAATGACCTGGAAGAAAATATAAAATCACTGATAAAATTTGCAGATGTCTCAAAGATTGGGGGAGTGGCAAATACTGAAGAGGACAGGTCACTGAAACAGAGTGATCTGGATTCCCTGTTAAACTGGGCACAAGCAAACAGTATGTGTTTTAATACAGCCAAATGCAAAGTTATGTATTTAGGAACAAAGAAAGTAGGCCTTACTTACAGCATAGGTGACTCTATTCTGGAAGCAGAGACTCTGAAAAAAGATTTGAGGGTGATGGTGGATAATCAGCTGTACATGAGCTCCCAGTACAATCATATGGTCAAAAAAGCTGCAATCTTTAGATGCTTAAACAGGAGAATATTGAGTAAGAGAGGTTATGTTACCTCTGTATTTGACACTGGTGTGACCACTGCTGGAAACTGTGTCCAGTTTGGGTGTCTGCCCTTCAAGAAGGATGTTGATAAATTGGAGCTGCTTCAGAGAAGAGTCACAAGGATGATTAAAGGACTGGAAAGCATTCCTTTCTAGTGATAAACTCAAGGAGCTCCATCTCTTTTGTTTAACAAAGAGAAGGTTAAGGGGTGACTCGATTACAATATACAGAAATTTGATAATGGGCTAGGAGACAAAGATATTACAAGATCCCATGTCTGGAAGTTGAAGCTAGACAAATTCAGAGTAGAAATAAGGTACAATTTTTTTTTAACAGTGAAGTTATTAACTACTGGAACAAATTCCCAAGGGCTGTAGTGGATTCTCCAACAGGGCAATTTTTAAAATCAAAATTGAATGCTTTTTCTAAAAGATATGCGATAGTTCAGACAGGGAAGTCCTATGGCCTGTGTTATGCAGGAGGTCAGACTAAGTGATCACAGTGAACGCTTCTGGCATTGTAATCTATGAGTGTGTGAACTTTCTTAAGAATGGAATCATTATTGTATAGATTTGATAGGTTCCTAAATTTGAGGAACATCAAAACAAAACATCCAAACAAATTCCAAGTTATTCCTCCTCTGGGCTTCCTACTTTATCCTGTCCTTTCTGTGTCTCTCTTTTAGAGAAGAAAAGTGGTCACAGCCTTCCAAAAGTGGGCATAGTCAGCCTCAGAGCTTTCATACTCCTTGCTGCCCTCTAGACTAGCAACGTAAAAACAGGTGAGTAAGGGGTTCACAATGTAAAGCTGGCCAAGGGGGCAATTCAGTGTTCATTTTTCACCTGTGTAAATCAGCACTAAGCTGTTAGTGTTTCCCTATGGGATCAGTTTTCTGTGAGGATCATTTTACATTTGCAGAGTTGGCCAGTGTCAATTCACTGACAATTGCATTTATTTTGAGGTTTGCTTGCTTTTGGATATGTGCTGGGTGGGGTTTGGGGTTGAGTTAGTGAACACTGGCATACTGTGCCTGTGATTAATCCTTCCCATAACAGGAAACACCATGCGCCTGCTGCAAATATGGTTTCTGTTCCTCAGCTTTTGCTTGTGACAACTGATAGCAAACAACCACTTGCGGGCTGCACAATACAAGTGCAAGTCTATCTGTTACATTTCAGACTCAAGTCAAGATGCCCCGATCTCCTGACTTGTTCTGCCCTTGAGACACTGTAATATGTCACATGAGAAAAAAGAGCAACATCAGGGACTCGTACTATATTCAGAAGTGACATGAGTTCACCGGGTGGTGGTGGGAGCTGATTTGTATTGGCAGTGCCTTCTAACACACATTGAGTACAGCAATATTCTGTAGGTGTGCCCAGTACTGATCACAGTACAGACATAATACTTTACTTTCCCCAATTTTCCCTCTACACCTGTTCTCACTTTATGCTTCTTGTATCTGCTGCCTTGTGCTATTGCTGTATGTACAGCATAAGAGCAATTGCTTGCACCAGAGCTGACTGCTGTGCTCGTGTGTAATCTGCTGCCTGTTTTGTCTCCAGGAGCTGTAAAGGTAGATGCTCTTACTGCATTTAGGCAAACATTGCCTTTCTCATATTTTGACTTTCAATACACACTAAAACCACACCCATTAAATGAAGGGCATGTGTTTAAGTCACCTACAGGGGATGACATGCTTGGGTGATTTTACATTGTGCTGCTAGAGCACAGATTTTGTTACATCTTTGCATCTGAGGCACTTTATTTATACTAGCGGGGATTATTGCTTCTTTTTTTAAAAGAAAAGTTCTTCTAAAAAGAAAAGATCTTCTCACTGCAAATCGATTTCCAGGGAGCTGCGCTGCTGTTAGTGAGAGGAGAGCTTGTTTGCATACACTAATGGCAGTCATCCCTTAGATGCTAACATGCTAACTAGTTTTTCAATGCACATAAAGCACGGCTCTTTCACGAGCTGTATTGATAAATAACTCATTGGGTCCGGTGTTTTCTTCTGTTTTCTCTAACATTTTCTTCACCATGTTTTTCAAAGCTCATTTGGCTCAGCCTGTGAAATTCCTGTTTTACACCATCTCTCTTAGTGAGCTCTTTCCTGTTTGTTTTCTCTTGTTTCTTATTTTTGACCTTCTTTACATAATTTTCCATTGCTTTTATTTTGTGTTCCTCTTAGCACTTTCTGTACCTCTTTCTCCACACAGATACCTTATGTCTCTTTTCCCCACATGTGCTCCCTCAGCGTCTCTTTTCATAGACAGGGACTCCACCCGCCCTTCCGGACAGGCCCCACCATGGCTTCTGCCACCTTGTTCTCTCTCCGCCCCTCTCCTTCGCAGCTGCTTACACAGTGATGTGCTTGTGGAGATAGACACTAGCTCTGCAGAGAGAAGTACTGTGTAAAACAAGCCAGGGAAAGAGCAGGAAAACTTAACTGATGCAATTGGGGCTTAGCTGTCTCTTTAAGCTTCAGGCAGGTAGATAAACACCAATTGCTAGATTGTCCTGCAGCAGCTAAGAAGAGACTCCAAAGCTAGAAATCTAGGAAATCCAGGCCAACAATATTAAATAAAAGTTTGCTGAGAGGAACAGGAGTCCAACTGCATGAAACCTGCAGCCACACTGAGGGCAACAGCAACAGGATGGTAAAAAGACAAGGGAATGTGTCCCTCTCATTCTCCTTGTGGTTGTGCCAATGGAGAATTTCAGGATTGTTGAGCAGTCTGAGACGCAAATCTCTAGTTTTACACAAATTGGGGTTGTGTAAATGTTTTCTCGCCACATGTAATTAGCTCTAATTTAGAGATGGGTCCAATCCAGCCATCAGTTTTCATGTAGGATTCCTCATTGGAATCAATAGGAAGTTGTGCAGAAATCATGATGCAGAAGATGGCCCATAGTTTTCTGGAGCTGAGTAAAGTCAGAGTACAAAATGCTTCCATTGACAAAATCTTACGGAAAGTATTTTATTTGTGTGATATTTTACGTAGCAACGCTACAGATTTTTAAACCCGGTCTGATGTAATTAGCTCTAATTTAGAGATGGGTCCAATCCAAAACAAGGATCTGGAAACCTCTGAACTGAGGGAAGTTTGGATCCTGATGTGAACTTTGTGGTTTGGGGCCCTGTCTAACTAAGACCAAGAAGGAGGCTGTCTAGCTTGGCTTCTAGCTGCTATGCAGTCTCCTTTGTTTTGGAGAGAACACTGCTTTCCTTTCCCTTGCTATAGCATTATAAAGCAAAACACAAGAACCTTATTCCCCACTGACTGCTCACCTTCTGCTTCAGTGAAATCTGAAAAATTCCTCATATTTCTTTACATGTGTTGATGCTGCAAAGTTCACAAAATCCAAACTCTAGTAATTTATGTTAAATTTTTATGAAGTTAATTAAATGATGTGAAAATTCCTGTTCTGGCTAAAATTTACAAAATTCACAAAAGACCTGCTGGGTCCATATTTGTTAGACAGCAAAACCGCAGAGGCTTCATTCAAGTTGTCTTACTCATACAACTTTCCAGATGGTTTTAGGATTTCAAAATAGCAGCTATATACTGTAAATGAAGAAGGGGAAAATTACAGTTGAATCTATGTGCAATATTTTCAGAGAAATGCATGCACGGGGTCGGTCACTCAGTCCTGGTGAGGGAGAAATATCGGAAGCCTGTACAGGAAACGTTTGTGTGAAATATTATTCAACTTCTTCTTTGCTTGCAACTCTTGTATATTTCTGCACATCATGGGCTCAGTCATGCAATGTGCCGAACGCCTTCAGATCCTGCTGACTGAGTTGAGCCCCCTTCAATGGGAGTTGAGAGTATAGCTGAGGTGTGCACACATATTATGGGGTAACCAAGGCTCTATCAAGGAAAGTCAAGGGCATGCTCCCATATAAGCCTCAGAGGAAAAAAAAAAAGACTAGCCACATAGCCAGTGTTCTGTGGCCACATCCAATAGTTCAATGAGTTTCCCTCAGCAAAAGCAGAATAGTGGCATAAAAGTGAACTGCCTCATTACTACTGGTGAACTTTAAAAGGTTTGGAATCTCATTTCTATGCTTTTTTAGCCCAAGGAGTTTCACATAAGCTCTGGAAGTCTGGTGAGAGCAGCTTTCTTATGAGATTTCTAGTCCTTTGTGATTTGAGCTGTGTGAGCTACCAGCACCTTTGCACAGATGGTGTGGGAAGTCTGCTTGCTCTTCCCACAGAAAGGGCAGTAATTGTTGCACGCAGAGGCCATCCTTACACTTCAGGAGGCCTCAAAAATGCTGAATCTGGGAGGTTCCTCATGCAGGTCATTCAGCTTGTTTACAGCTGGTCCTGTAATAATAAATTGCTCCTGCCCAAGTTCACCTCTGCATGGCCAGGGATGGTTTAGTTTAACAATACATGACATTTGTGTTGCAGTTTTCATCCAAAGTTCTCAAAAGAAAGGTAAGGATCGTCATCCACATTTTACAGATGGGAAGATGGATGTACAGGCAGGTGAGGTGCTCTAGCCACGGCCACACACGGTAGGTCAGTAGTAGAGCCAGGACCAAAATCCCATTTCTCCAGACTTCCAGTCCAGTGCCCAGTATGCTGGACCACAGTGCCCTCTTAATAGTAAATTGGGCCTGGAGCTATCACAAGTTCAGTGCCCCCCCCCCAAAAATCGTGTTGAAATTTCCCATTATACTGATATGGGAGGATGAATTTGCAGTACAATGTGTATCTGGTGTTACATACAAAAAAACTACATTAAAAGAATGTTAAAGTTGCAAAGTCAATCCCTCAAAAGTTAGGAAATGTCAGAATTAATTGTGCAACCTTAATTTGGCCCCTCGTGTGTATGCCTTATGATACAGTCTTTAAATACACGCTCACGCTCTATTTTTTCCATAGTGCCTCATTCAGTGCACAGAATGGATGCTGCTCACTAAATGAGCAACTATTCAATATTTTATTTTCTCTCCATTGTTCAGCATGTGGCTGTGACCCAAGAAGCCCCTAATGCCAACTGATTCTGGTGTGTGTAAATATATATTCTGGTTCTCCAAAGAATGTCATGTGAGGTCTTAAATGAAAGCCAGGGTCACACTGATCATTAATATCATTGAGAAATATATGTACAGATACTATATAAGGAGTTGTGTGTGTGTGTGTGTGTGTGTGTGTATATATATATATACATAAATAACGTTTTAAAGTCTGTATCAAGACAGAGTTGGCAACTGTTTTTTTGTCAGACAAAAGATGTTTCTTCATCTGTCTCTCTGAGGTGTAAATTAAGCATTGTACATTAACACAGAGTATTCCCATTTATATTTGAAGTCAACACAGAGATGTGAAATCAACAGAGAAGTAGCAAACAGGAAAAATAAGCCCTGAATGGTTATCCTAACTCTGATGTTACCCCAAAATCTCTGTTATAGAATAATAAGGTGACATAAATAACAGGTTCAACTCCTACCAGCATCTATCAACTGGGAGAGTTAGAAATCTGTGTGCCTCCTGCCTGTGTTGCATTGAAATAAAGGATAGAGAGAATATAACCTTAAACAGAAAGGTTTATTAAGGGAATGTTACAACTGGGGGAAGATTCACTAAAGGGATCATTTACAAATACCCAAGAATAGATTCCAGTAAGGGGCACAAACTGTCCCTGGGTTAAATTATGAAGTGCTTGAAAAACAATTACTGTCTCTCTTCTACTGCAGATGGAGGTCACCGGCAACTGATAATCCATCTCAGAATCTCAGGAACATCGGAGGATCTGGCTCTCTACCACCGAAGCAGGAGATCAACAGATCTGGACTTCACTGGATCCTTTGGTGGAACACAGGAATCAGGTAAGTATCAAAGTCCTTGGCAGGTGTTAGTAGCCAAAGTCTTGATCCAATGTTAGTAGCCGAAGTCTTGATCCGATGACGGCGCAAAGAAACTGAACGTGGCTGCCTTATATGCTCTCTATGGTGCGAATTCCTGAGGCACACTCTGGCAGACACTTCCCCCAACTGGTTCCAACCAGCTCTCAGTCCCTCAAGTTCTGGCGGGAAACAGAGTTTTGGCAGGAAAATGTCATGAAAGGGTACCAAGATGGAGTTCAAACCCTTGCTACCACATGCGCCATTTTGATTTGCAGCAACATTAATTATAATACATAACAAAGATATAACCATACATGAATAACAGCTTACACTGACTACAGACAATGAACTTTGGGGTTATGAGTAGTCAGCAAAGAACACACCCTTTTATCCTACATCTAGAAAGTAAACAGACAGCATGTTTACTTTCATGAAAACGGGATCACAACCAGCCTTGGTTGAAACACTGCAGAGGGCACTGATGGATGAGAGAAACTTCTTTAGACAGGAGGTTAGCCTGTTAAGTTTAGTCTCTAAAAACCATGTGATGATTTTGTTTTATATGGAACCTTTTGTTTCCATTATCCTTATCATTTGAATCTTGAATCTTTGGTAATAAATGTATGCTTGTCTTCACTATAAATATATCTAAGTGCTATGATCTGGTGCTGATCCTGAGTTGAACTATACGTGGATAATGGGCTGCAATCCATTGCCACGTTCACTACACACCTTCTCAACTTCTTCAACAAATGAGTCTTGGCTCCTATAAGTCTCTTTTACTACCCAGCTCTGACTCATTCCCTGAGCACTCTACATCCTGGGCACAGAATAAGGGAGGGGTGCTATGGAAGAATAGGATGTGATCATGTAATTAAATACTGTATCTTAATACATATACACAAGGTGGCTGAATTAAGGATGCACAGGCAATCTTAATTCTGGCATTCCCTAACTTTTGAGAGACAGACTTTGCAACCTGAATAATTTTAATGTAGTTTTTTGGGGTGTAAAATATATGTGTAGGTTGAAATTTTCAAAACAATCTAACTGATTTAGATACATATCTTCAATTGAAACTAATGAGTGAAATCCTGGCCCCACTGAAGTCAATAACTAAACTCCTACTGATTTTGTGAGTGCCAGGATTTTACGCAATGTCCCTGAACTGCTTTGAAAAACTCAGTCAGATTACATGGCTTTTTCCCTAGAGATCACTAGTAAGCCAGGATGAAAGTTGGGATCACTTAGAATCATGGAATCATAGAATCATAGAATATCAGGGTTGGAAGGGACCTCAGGAGGTCATCTAGTCCAACCCCCTGCTCAAAGCAGGACCAATCCCCAACTAAATCATCCCAGCCAGCGCTTTGTCAAGCCTGACCTTAAAAACCTCTAAGGAAGGAGATTCCACCACCTCCCTAGGTAACGCATTCCAGTGCTTCACCACCCTCCTAGTGAAAAGATTTTTCCTAATATCCAACCTAAACTACCCCCACTGCAACTTTAGACCATTATTCCTTGTTCTGTCATCTGGTACCACTGAGAACAGTCTAGATCCATCCTCTTTGGAACCCCCTTTCAGGTATTTGAAAGCACTTATCAAATCCCCCCTCATTCTTCTCTTCTGCAGACTAAATAATCCCAGTTCCCTCAGCCTCTCCTCATAAGTTGTGTGCTCCAGCCCCAAAATCATTTTTGTTGCCCTCTGCTGGACTCTTTCCAATTTTTACACATCCTTCTTGTAGTGTGGGGCCCAAAACTGGACACAGTACTCCAGATGTGGCCTCACCAATGCTGAATAGAGGGGAATGATCACGTCCCTCGATCTGCTGGCAATGCTCCTACGTATACAGCCCAAAATATTGTTAGCCTTCTTGGCAACAAGGGCACACTGTTGACTCATATCCAGCTTCTCATCCACTGTAACCCCTAGGTCCTTTTCTGCAGAACTGCTGCCTAGCCACTCAATCCCTAGTCTGTAGCAGTGCATGGGATTCTTCCATCCTAAGTGCAGGACTCTGCACTTGTCCTTGTTGAACCTCATCAGATTTCTTTTGGCCCAATCCTCTAATTTGTCTAGGTCCCTCTGTATCCTATCCCTACCCTCCAGTGTATCTACCACTCCTCCCAGTTTAGCGTCATCTGCAAACTTGCTGAGGGTGCAATCCACGCCATCCTCCAGATCATTAATGAAGATATTAAATAAAACAGGCCCCAGGACCGACCCTTGGGGCACTCCGCTTGATACCAGCTGCCAACTAGACATGGAGCCATTGATCACTTTGCTGGGTGTTGACTAAAGTGGTCTTACCTGTCCATATTTATTTTTGGTTTTGTTTTAAATATTTTATGTTTTTCTTATCATTGTGATTATTTTATTTCAGTAGCACATATACGCTTCAACTGAGATCAGGGCCCCATTGTGCCAGACACTGAACAAACACTTAGTGGGAGAGGGTCTCTGTCTAGAATTTTTACAATTTAAATAGACACAATAGACAAAGGGTGAAAGAAAGGAAATATTATTACCCCTCTTGACAGGTGAGGAAACTGAGGCATGGAGAGATTAAGTGACTTGCCTACAGTCAGACAGGAAGTTTGTCATACAACCAAGAATTGCACGCAGTTCTCATCCATACCCATCTAGTCCTTTAACCGCAAGATTATCCTTTTATTGCTTTCGTTCTCTTCAGACATGGTACATTTTGGGATGGGTTGTTTTTTGTTTTTGTTTTTGTTTCCAGAAATACAATTAGAAGCTCAGACTGATTTAATATTGACTTATAAAATCACATTGGAAATATGGTCCTATAAAAAAAATTCTCATGCACTATGTGTTTTACCTTTTTACATCAAATGTGCAGCGCCATTACACATGATGTGAAATGCTCAGCTGTAAGCCTGATGCTCTGTAGAAAGCCAGCCAACCCTGAGACAGTGTTCTTATTAGCTTGATTGCTTAGAAGCTTAGGTAGAGATGGCTCTTCTTATTAGCTTGATTGCTTAGAAGCTTAGGTAGAGATGACTCAACGTTTTCCCACCACCACCAACTAGTTGAACTTGACAGCACTAAAACAATTATGTTAGAAATAGCCATTAGCAAAGAAGTACCAGTTTAGTTTGAAAAAGTCAATTGTAAGAAGTCAAGCTTATAAAATAGCTTTTAACCCATATACCTGAAAAAATGCCAGCTAATATTTTCCCTTTATTATAAAAAAAAAAAAAGTTGACATTAAAAGCTGTAATATACACTCCTAGGCCAGGATGTACATATTCTGATTTGTGTTTCTTACACGATGGCTGTAGCATAGGAGCTGTGGATTCTACTGACGTTAAGCACTAAAACCAGAGACCAGCCAATCGTATCTCAAATATAGTACAGCTTTATTTATAAAGGGGATTGAACTATCTTCAATAAATTCAGGTTTTAATAAACTGCCTCCTTAGTTTCCTTTGCTCCCTGCGGGCCAAGCCGCTGATTATTTATTTATTTATTTATTTTAAAATCTCATGATTTTTAAGATACTCTAATGGCATATTTTGGAAACTGACTCGTGATTTTTGAATGCGTAATAATGCTGCCATTTGACGCATATAAGTGAGAAACAAAAAATAGAAAACGAATTTTGCTGCTTCCCCCAATCAACACCCTGAGAAGCGACAATACTGAATTTGTGCCACCATGTGGTGATTCAAAAGGCTATAAATTAGCAGCATGCTTGAGCCCACTTTCTTGATTCCAAGATGGCATTTGCTAACAGATACTCTGGCCCATATCCTGTGAGTGGGACCTTGACATAAAGATTAACCTCTTACCAACAATCCTATGAATCACCCCCTTATTATAGGAGGAAACCAATTCTGTGATGTGCACCTTGCACTGGGTTTCTCCTCTCTTTCCCATGCAGTTTCACACTACAGCTTTCAGTAAATGATTAGGGTACTCTTCTAAGTTAACCCTTTAGTGAGCCTTACCTTTAGCTCTTTCACTGTTAGTGGCAGATTGCTATGTCACCATTTTAGAACTGTCTTTGTTTCTCTACAAGGGCTAGATCCTCAGCTGGTGTAAATTGTCATAGCTCTGTTGACTTCATTGGAGCTATAACATTAAGAGCAGCTGAGGATCTGCCCTTAAGGACATAGATTTAAATGAATATCTACATATGAATATCCTACAAAACATTCATACTTTTAATAGAACACTCATGTGCCTATATGTGTGTATATATAATGTGTAGGCATCTATATGTGTATAATGCATTATTTAAAAGTGCAATGTATGATGTGTGAATATGGGAATCAGGATTCGGATTTTGTGTGTGCTGTTTGTATATTGCTGTGCTTCTGAGATTTATAGCACAAAAGTTTAGGCAACCAAGAGTCTGTAATTTACAGATATAAACTAAATATTTCATAAGATTGGTGCATTAGCTAATTTTTATGACATGTCATTTCAGTAAGGACATTGCTTTATTTCATGGAAGGTTTTCCCATAGATAATAGTTGTTAGCTGGCTGAGTTGGAATCTGACAGGATTAAGGAAATCTAAACTGAAAGCTGGTTTTGTGCAAGGAAGCATAATGTGACTGTTGTTACAAGAGGCAATGCGGGATGTTTGTGCATAAATGCATGACAGGAGGGTTTGCTTGTAGCTGTATCCATAAGTGCAGCTTAGCAGAGCTCAGAGCTCATGTCTCACAGGGCAAGCATCATGTGATTTTTTTGTAATGTCCTGTTTGGCTAAATATGGTTATGCTTTTACTTTCCATAGTTTTCAGGTACTGATTGTTTTTAAGTCTGGACAGAATGACAAGGGCCAATACTGCAGATCAGCTCCTCAAAAAGAAATCAATGTAGATCATTATATATGAGTGAGTGACATGTAAAGAAATTCAAATGCACGGTGCCCTGCAGTTAGCAGTGACTGACCTAGATAGAGTGATGTGTCCCATCAAAACCACAGCGGCTCTGATATTCAAAATTTGAATCTAAAACCTGTTGGTTTTACTTTGTCTGAGCAAGCTGAGCACAGCAATTTTTTCTAACTGAACAGGTGCATTAAAGAAACAACAGTTTCAACTGAAATACTGTGAGGCCAGCTCTTCATTCTGAGACACTAGTGCAGCTCCTGCTGAAGTCAACAGATGCACTGTGTGACTCCTGGAGGGTAGAATGTATCCATTAATAACCATAACGTGTGCTCTTAGAGGTTTTGCAATAAGGGGAAATTCATCATAGAAACCAAATTTAAATTAGTTTCATGTTAGAAAAGGCTTCACCATCTGTACTAGTGTAAAAATATGGGCTGATTCTCCACTCACCCTGGTTTTACACTAACAACTCCACTGAATCAATTATTTCATATATGCCAGCATATGTTAGCACAGAGTCGGGCTCAGTATTTCACAGAATCATAGAACTGGAAGGGACCTCGAGAGGTCATCTAATGCAGTCCCCTGCACTCAAGGCAGGACTAAGTATTATCTAGACCATCCCTGACAGGTGTTTGTCCAACCTGCTCTTAAAAATCCCCAATGATGGAGATTCCACCACCTCCCTTGGCAATATATTCCAGTGCTTAACCACTCTGACAGTTAGGAAGTTTTTTCTAATGTCCAACCTAAATGGCCCTTGCTACAATTTAAGCCCATTGCTTCTTGTCCTATCCTCAGAGGTTAAGAAGAACAATTTTTCTCCCTCCTCCTTGTAACAACCTTTTATGTACTTGAAAACTGTTATCATGTCCCCTCTCAGTCTTCTCTTCTCCAGACTAAACAAACCCAATTTTTTTCAATCTTCCCTCATAGGTCATGTTTTTTAGACCTTTAGCCATTTTTGTTGCTCTTCACTGGACTTTCTTCAATTTGTCCACATCTTTCCTGAAATGTGGGGCCCAGAACTGGACACAATATTCCAGCTGAGGCCTAATCAGCGCAGAGTAGAGCGGAAGAATTACTTCTCGTGTCTTGCTTACAATACTCCTGCTAATACATCCCAGAATGATGTTTGCCTTTTTTGCAACAGCCTTACACTGTTGATTCATATTTAGCTTGTGATCCACTATGACCCCAGATCCCTTTCTGCTGTACTCCTTCCTAGGCAGTCATTTTCCATTTTGTATGTGTGCAAATGATTGTTCCTTCCTAAGTAGAATACTTTGCATTTGTCCTTATTGAATTCCATCCTGTTTACTTCAGACCATTTCTCCAGGTTGTCCAGATCATTTTGAATATTAATCCTACCTTCCAAAGCACTTGCAACCCCTCCCAGCTTGGTATCGTCTGCAAATGTTATAAATGTACTCTCTATGCCATTATCTAAATCATTGATGAAGATAATGAACAGAACCGGACCCAGAACCGATCCCTGCGGGACCCCACTCGTTATGCCCTTCCAGCATGACTGTGAACCACTGATAACTACTCTCTGGGAACAATTTTCCAACCAGTTATGCACCCACCTTATAGTAGCTCCATCTAGGTTGTATTTCCCTAGTTTGTTTATGAGAAGGTCATGCAAGACAGTATCAAAAGCCTTACTAAAGTCAAGCTATACCACATCTACCACTTCTCCCTTATCCACAAGTCTTGTTACCCTGTCAAAGAAATCTATCAGGTTGGTCTGACACAGTTTTTCTTGACAAATCCATGCTGACGATTATTTATCACCTTATTATCTTCTAGGTATTTGCAAATTGATTGCTTAATTATTTGCTTCATTATCTTTCCGGGTACAGAAGTTAAGCTGACTGATCTGTAATTCCCTGGGTTGTCCTTATTTCTCTTTTTATAGATGGGCCCTATATTTGCCCTTTTCCAGTCTTCTGGAATGTCTCCCATCTTCCATGACTTTTCAAAGATAATTGCTAATGGCTCAGATATCTCCTCAGTCAGCTTGAGTATTCTAGGATGCATTTCATCAGGCCCTGGTGATTTAAAGACATCTAACTTGTCTAAGTAATTTTTGACTTATTCTTTCCCTATTTTAGACTCTGATCCTACCTCATTTTCACTGGCATTCACTATTTTAGATGTCCCATTGTCACCAACCTTCTTGGTGAAAACCGAAACAAAGAAGTCATTAAGCACCTCTGCCATTTCCACATTTTCTGTTATTGTCTTTCCCCCCTCATTGAGTAACTGGCCTACTCTGTCCTTGGTCTTCCTCTTGCTTCTAATGTGTTTGTAGAATGTTTTCTTGTTGTGCCTTGGCTTTTCTAATTTTATCCTTACATACTTGTGTTGTTTGTTTATATTCATCCTTTGTAGTTTGACCGAGTTTCCAGTTTTTGTAGGACTCTTTTTTTGAATTTTAGATCATTGAAGATCTCCTGGTTAAGCCAGGATGGTCTCTTGCCATACATCCTATCTTTCCTATGCAGTGGGATAGTTTGCTTTTGTGCCCTTAATAATGTCTCTTTGAAAAACTGCCAACTGTCTTCAGTTGTTTTTCCCCTTAGAATTCCTTCCCATGGGATTTTACCTACAATTCCCTGAGTTTGCTAAAGTCTGCCTTCTTGAAATCTATAATAGCCTTGTGACCCCCCCCCTTTTGGGTCGGGTCCACCAGTTTGAGAAAAGCTGAGTTTTAAAAGCTTTATGTTTATATTTTACTGTTTTTAAATACAATATTCATGTTTTTTTACATCATGAAATTTAAGATTTAAATATCTGAAATTCAAGATTTTTTAAATGCTATGGCTGTGAAATTTACAAAAATGGGCCGTGAATTTGGTAGGGCCCTACCTATGTGTGCCAAGCAGATGATAACTGCAGTGTGTGGGCTGAGGTATCAATGCAATAGCACCCCCTATGTCTAGGCAGACTATTGCACCATAGTTCACTAGGTCAGGTGCAGCAGGCAGTCAGTCAGTTTCTCTTTCCTGAGTCCCTCTGGGTATGTAGGTTTTCTCTGCATACATGGTCAGCTCGTCCTGATGCCCAGGAGGTCTGGAAACCCTCTCAGAGAGTTAGTATAATATAAGGTCCTGATCCCATTCTCATTGAAGACAATAGCAAAATTTCTGTTGACTTCTGCATCTTTAGAATTAGGCCCTGAAGGTAGAAAGTACACTGAACCCTTCTTAAAGCAAAGGGTATTACTGAAGAAGACCTGCAGGACTGAACAGCTTCACAATAAAACTATTCTGGGATTTTAATACTCTGCCTTTGACCCATGAAAACATATTTACAGTGAAAATTCTGTAAATATTGTTGGCTCCCTAGTAGAGTTCAGAAACTCTCTAGACTCCTAGCAAATAGAAACAGATGTCAATCTTGTATAGATCGACAGATTTAAGATAATAAGGGAGCATGATAATCATCCAGTCTGATCTCTTGCATAATACAAGATATGGAACTCCACCTAGTGATTCCTGCATCAAGCTTAATAACTTGTGGTTGAGCTAGACAATCTCTTTTAGACAGAAATCCAGTCTAGATTTAAAGACTGCAAGTGATGGGATTGTCTCTTACTGTGTGTTTGTACAGTGTCTAGAACAATGGGACCCAATCTCAGTTGAAGTCTCTAAGCACTATTGTAATGCAAGTAATAAAAATAATCCTGTCTCAGACAATAACCAGGTTCCCAAACATGATTTTGTGTGTGTTCCCTGCAGCCATACCCCCATGTGCTGTGATTTCCCAGAGTAAGTAGCATCAAGTAAGCATTTTGGCTCTGAGATCTCCTACTTTCATCTTGTTGTGGGAAGTTCCCTTATTGGTTTAGTAGGTGCCAGGCTTTCCTCTGAGTCTTTACAGAACCTGTTACCCCAATATGGTGCAAATGGGAAGCAAGCTACAACTAGTGCCAGTTTTCAGACAAGAGGTAAAACTGTGAGGCCCTGATCTTATGTGGGCAATAAAAATCCCATAGCATTTCTGAAAAAGAAAAGGTGTTTTGACCAAATTCCTGTTGCCTATCTAAATCCCCCCTGCTGTCTCAGCCAGATAAGTTTCGTTCACTTCTTGTCCTAAACTGTAGTGAAGTGTTGCTGTTAAAGAGTTGCTACAATTCATTCTAGAAGCGGCTGCATTTCCATGATGGATGAAGTGACCCAGAGATATATGTTGTATATCAGCTTAAGTCTGAAATACTTTAGAATCATAGTTCCTGTATAAATGTAAGCTTTTGTTATAGGTGGGGCTGGTAGCACTGCCTATTATTAAAGTTACCCAACACTTCCCATTTTAAGAGCCTGTTTTCACTTACTTATAACTCAAACTTTAATCATTTGGGCTGAAATTTTCCAAGTCAGGTGTCTGCCTCAGGATGAATTTTTTTGAAGATTTTGGGAAAACAGTCTTCTGTTTCTGAGAATGAGAATAGGAAAAAATACATTGTTTTGCCCATGTTAAAAAAAAAATCTGAAATCTCTGAAAAGCTCTAGTTCTCCCATGCTTTGGACTAAGAACTCAAAATTTGGCAGGGAGGTGTCCTCTGTGTCAGCGGTGTGTCTTTTACCATCCCCATGAAGATCAACCCAAATCAGAAGCCTTTGAAAAATCACAACTGATGCATGCTCAAGAGGACATAGCAATGGAGAAAGGAACAACAGAGGGCAGGAGAATGGATAGAAAGAGGAAAGATAGTGCCAATACTACTTACAGGAAAAGTCAGGTAGATGATACTGGCAGTAAAATGACTGTACCTAATCAGGAGAGGAGTCTGGGTAAAGCCAGGCAGAAACAACTAAGATGTCTGTACACCAGTGCAAGGTGGCTGGGTAAGTGCAAGGTGGCTGGGTAACAAAATGGAGGAACTAGAACTACTGGTGTGGGAAGTGAAACCAGATATAACGTAGGCCTGGCTTGACATAAGGAACTTGCCTCATTTCTTAGTGGGCATAATTGGGAAGGTGAATGAAAGGTTGAGTTGTAAATAGGGGCCTGACAAACAGTATGTTGGAGTCAGGATATCTGTGCTAGCTAAGATAAGCAGCAACACCCTAATACTAGGGACTATGGACAAGATAAACCTGGAATGTAAAGATCGAGTTCCACGTGAACAGTACATGGACAGAGCATTCTGTATGGGGATTGGTTCCAGCAAAGTAACCAAGCCAATCCAAAAATATGTGATTTAACATATAGCAGTGGTTCTCAGCCAGGCATCTGGGGCTCCCTGTGGGGGCCGCAAGCAGGTTTCAAGGGGTCCGCCAAGCAGGGCTAGTGTTAGTCTTGCTGGGGCCCAAGGAAGAAAGCCGAAGCCGCACTGTGCAGGGTTGAAGGCTAGGGCCCTGAGCCCCGCCACCTAGGACTGAAGCCGAAGCCTGAGCAACTTAGCTTCACAGTGACCCCTGTGGTGTGGGGCCCCAGGCAATTGCCCTGCTTGCTACCCCCTAACACTGGGCCGGGCTTTTATATGCAGAAAAAGAGTTGTTGTTCCAAAAGTGGGCTATGGACTTTTTATAGCATGTTGCGGGGGAGGGGGGGGTGGCTCAGAAAGAAAAAGGTTGAAAACCCCTGATATATAGCAAATGCAATGTAATGTGTACATGTATATGAAGGAAGAGGTTGTCCATGTAACTTTGGATATGTGGTACACCTTATACCCACCCCTTACACTTGAGTTTGATCAACTCAGCGTAGCTTTTCTGTATGCCAAATAAAGGAATCTGAGTGAGGAAATCCAGAGTCGAACTGCGTGTTTTGGATCCCCGAGAACTGGATGAAGTGTTCTTCTAGAACTGGTCTAGTTGTTCTGGATAAGCTGAGTGGAAAAGGTCTTGGAGGGAATCCCAGCGTATAGGGATAACAGAAACAGGGTGGAATAGTAGTCATAACTGGAATAGTTATTGAAAGGAATGTGCTGTTCAGAAAAGACAGAAAGAAAGGTAAAGATGGTGGATAGCATATATTAGTGATGAGGTAGAGGTAAAAATTAGAAGTGATGGAATGGATAAAACCGTTTGGGTCAAAATCACTTTGGGGAAGAAAGGTAAGTGTTCCACTGAGGTAGTGCTTGGGGTCTGCTACAGATCCCACAGATCCAATTTGGATATGGATAGAGACCTCTTTAATATTTTTAATTAAATAAATACGACTGGGAATTGTGTGATTATGGGAGACTTTAATTTCCCAGATATAGACTGGAGGACAAGATAATGGTAGGGTCCAAATATTCCTGGATGTGATAGCTGAACAGTCACCGAACCAACAAGAGGTGATGCCAGTTTAGATTTAGCATTGGTAAGTAGTGAGGATCTCAGAGAAGAACTGGTTGCAGAGGACAAACTTGGTTCGAGTGATCATGAGTTGAGTCAGTTTAAACTAAATGGAGAGAGAAACAAAAATAGGTCTACAAGTAAGTGTGATGGGATGTATAAACCCCGTACCAGTGATGGAGGGGTTAAAGAGCTGCTGTGGGCAAGGCTAGCCCCTCCCCTCTGTCAAGAGTGGACTAAGGGCTTAAAAACGGGAAGTTGGGCAGCTCTGTGAGAGAAAATGGCAGCTCTAAAGCTCCCAACGGAGACCCCTGGAAGCTTTCAGGAAACCATTTACCAGCCCCCTCTCCCTTTGTCTCCCCCCGCCTAAAAGGAGACAGTGGCTCTGGTAAACTGGATGGGTAGGACAGGTTCAGCAAGCTCCAAGGCATGCCATTAGGCAGTTGGTACCACTACTCTCTACCCCTTTCAGGGTTAGGGAGTTTGAGACCATACCAAAGGGACTAGGGGAGTAGGAACCAAGAGCCCCATCCCCTTCAAACACAAGAGAATTATTTAACTAAGTTTGTATCATAGGGACCCCTACTTAGACTGGTGGGGGTGTCTTACGGACTTTTCCGTGTCTGTACAGTGGGAGTTATCCATCAGCAGCCCGAGAACTGTGACACTACGGTCCTTGATTTCAAAAGAGCAAACTTTAAAAATTAAGGGAATTAATTAGGGAAGGGGACTGGACTGAAGAACTCAAGGATTTGAATGTGGAGCAGGCTTGGAATTACGTTGTCAAAGTTGCAGAAACTATCTGAAGCCTACATCACAAGTGAGGAGGAAAAAAATTGTAGGGAAGGGTTGGTCTGCAGTTTGATGTTTGTTTAAAAGAAAGCAGAGAGCCTGCAAGGAGTGGAAGAAGGGATGGATCAGCAAGGAAAGCTATCTCTTGGAGATCAGAAATTACAGGGAAATGTGAGAACCGTGAAAAGCCAAGCAGAGCTTGATCTTGCAAAGGAAATGAAAACTAATAGTAACAAATTCTTTAGCCATATAAAAAGAAAAAAACAAGGAAAGAAGAAGTGGGGCTGCTAAGCCCTGAGGATGGGGTGAAGTGTTAAGATAATCTAGTTATGGCCCAACACCTAAGTGAATACTTGGCCTCAGTTTTTAATAAGGGTAACGAGAAGCTTGGGGGAAGTAGCAGGGTATCTAGGATATGGAAGTAGAAATCATAGAATCATAGAATATCAGGGTTGGAAGGGACCTCAGGAGGTCATCTAGTCCAACCCCTTGCTCAAAGCAGGACCAATCCCCAATCAAATCATCCCAGCCAAGGCTTTCTCAAGCCTGACCTTAAAAACTTCCAAGGAAGGAGATTCTACCACCTCCCTAGGTAACGCATTCCAGTGTTTCACCACCCTCCTAGTGAAAAAGTTTTTCCTAATATCCAACCTAAACCTCCCCCACTGCAACTTGAGACCATTACTCCTTGTCCTGTCCTCTTCTACCACTGAGAATAGTCTAGAACCATCCTCTCTGGAACCACCTCTCAGGTAGTTGAAAGCAGCTATCAAATCCCCCCTCATTCTTCTCTTCTGCAGACTAAACAATCCCAGTTCCCTCATCCCTCATAAGTCATGTGTTCCAGACCCCTAATCATTTTTGTTGCCCTTCGCTGGACTCTCTCCAATTTATCCACGTCCTTCTTGTAGTGTGGGGCCCAAAACTGGACACAGTACTCCAGATGAGGCCTCACCAATGTCGAATAGAGGGGAACGATCACGTCCCTCGATCTGCTCACTATGCCCCTACTTATACATCCCAAAATGCCATTGGCCTTCTTGGCAACAAGGGCACACTGCTGACTCATATCCAGCTTCTCGTCCACTGTAACCCCTAGGTCCTTTTCCGCAGAACTGCTGCCTAGCCATTCGGTCCCTAGTCAGTAGCTGTGCATTGGGTTCTTCCATCCTAAGTGCAGGACCCTGCACTTATCCTTATTGAACCACATCAGATTTCTTTTGGCCCAATCCTCCAATTTGTCTAGGTCCCTCTGTATCCTATCCCTGCCCTCCAGCATATCTACCACTCCTCCCAGTTTAGTATCATCCGCAAATTTGCTGAGAGTGCAATCCACACCATCCTCCAGATCATTTATGAAGATATTGAACAAAACCGGCCCCATGGACAAATGACCTTATCCATGGTGGAAGCCAAACTCAAACAGCTTAATGGGACCAAACTGGGGGGTCCAGATAATCTCCATATAAGAATAGTAAAGGAACTTGCACAAGCCCAATAGCAACGATTTTTAATGAATCCAAAAACTCAGCGCTCATACCCTATTACCAGAAAATTGTAAATATAGTACCTATATTTAAGAAAAGGGGGAAAAACTGATCCGGGAAACTAGTGGTTCATTAGTTTGACCTCAGTTATATGCAAGGTCTTAGAACAAATTTTGAAAGAGAGAATAATTAAAGACATGGAGGTAAATGGTAACTGAGAAAAAATACAATGTGTTTGTACAATAGGTATGTAACCCTTCTGCCCATCAGAGTTGGCTGCAACAAGGGCCGGGTTCAGTATCTAGGGGTTCCATTCCAATAACACAATGCAAAACCGGCTCGAGCCCCCACCCAGTGACCTGGGACAAATATATGCCACCCCCGCTGGGCGCCTTCCCCTCTCGCAAGCACCGAGTCTGAGTGTAGCAAAAGCCTTTTAATAACAGAGAGAAACAATGTGGCATTATGTTGGGGAAACACCACCAACAGGATTCATAACACAACCCATGAGCAAAAACCCACCCCAAGCAAATTGGGGCGTGTCCTTTCCCTTTGGTTCTTGAGTCCAGCAACTCAAAGTCCCAGAAGTCCAACAACCCCAAAGTCTCTGTCCCTGGTCAGTGCAGTGCCAGAGTTCAAAAGTTTATCTGCAGTTTTACCTCCCAACCTGGGTGAAGATGGGGGTGGGTGGGTTAAGGGGTTAAGCCGATTGCCCCACCTCTCCATGGGGTTCAGCTCCGCTCCGCCAACCATCCCACGAATTGCTCTGCTCTGCCAGCCGTCCCCACAAACTGCTCTGCAATATATCTTCAGGCCCCCCACTGCTTAACACAACACTCAGTGATTTCAGCTCTTAATAAGTTCAGCTCTTTTGTGATTTCAGCTTGTAGTAGGGGAGCCTCAGCACTGGTGCACCATTGGCCCAAAGTGAATTCAGCTCAACAGCCTGTAACTAGACTCCTAATGGAATCAAAATTAGCTCTGATATTCCACAGTGAAGAGAAGAGGCAGTGTAATTAGCATGTAAGGCCCATACCCCCCCCGATACTACTACCTGTTCCCAGCCTCTCTCAATTCACTGAGTTTTGGAACCCATGTCCCTTGCCTAGCGAGTGCTACTTCGTTGATGGCGAGTCCCTCCATCATAACAAAAGGCCAAGTACAGTTCCACTGTCCTTGATTCACAAAATCAGGATAATAATTTATTCTTCCTGCCCCAATAACAGAGAAACTGGGGTCCCACAGCAGCCAAAGTGACCATTTGGGCAGCTGTGGGCTCATGCTACGTGGGATGGGTGTGCCTATGCAAATGAGATCAGCCCCTGAAGTTCTTTTCCACAACTTGCCACACCTTACCACCAGATGTCAGGGTGGAGCTCATCCTGACTCTGCTTACAGGTAGATTGTTCTAACTTGATTTCTTTTGTCCACTCTGTATCCCTAATCCTTACATGGGATGCCCTACTCTTGTAAATTCTAAAGTTGCCTGCGGACCCGTACCCTTTGTAATCCTAACTATAGACCAAGGAAGCCCTACTCACTGTATTTCTAACCCTAGCCTGGGCAAGCACTACACTATGTAACACTAACCTTAACCCTACTCTAAAGGTTGCCTGGGAAACCCTAACCTCTGTAACCAGAACCCTAGGTCAGGGAGCCCAACCCTCTGTATCCCTAGCCCTAGCATGGGAAACCCTACTATCCATTTCCCTGTCTGTAGCCCAGGGAGTCTTATACTCTGTATTCCCAACCCCAGACCAATACCAGTGTTGGCACAAGAACAAATAATACAAACTAGCCACCAAGTTGAGGCTTGAAGTGAGAGAAAAGTTTCTAACCAACAGAGGAGTGAAGTTCTGGAACAGCCTTCCCAGGGGAGTAGTGGGGGCACAAAACTTAACTTGTTTTAAGATGCATCGTGATAAATTTATGGAGGAGATGGTATGATGAGATTGCCTACACTGGCATATGCCCCATCAACAAATATCTCCAATGACTGGAGAAGGGCCATTGGAGGGCTCTGAGTTACTTCACATAATTCTTTCCCAGGTGTCTGGCTGGTGGGTCTTGCCCATTGCCGTATTTGGGGTCAGGAAGGAATTTCCCCCAAGTCAGATTGGCAGAGATCCTGTGGATTTTTCGCCTTCCTTTGCAGCATGGGGCATGGGTCACTTGCTGGTCTGAATTAGAGTAAATGGTGGATTCTTTGTAACTTGAAAGCTTTAAATCAAGACAAAGGAAATGCAGGAGATCTAATTGAGCTGGAGGTTAGGCATACAGTGTGTAGGGCCATAGATTATGGACCTACTGCAGGAGTGGGTGGGTGAAGTTCTGTGACCTGCAGTGTACAAGAGGTCAGACTAGATGGTCCTGATGGTCCCATTTGGCCTTAAAGTCTATACGTCTATGCTCAGTAGAGACTTCTTAGATTTGAGCATATAATTTCCTCACATTCCTTCTCCACTGGACATGTTGAAGCAAATGTCCTTGAATTTTAGTTAAGGCTGCATAACAAGATACTTTCTTGTTTTTTAATTCTGGTAGGTTATACTAGTGGATTTATCAGATTAATTATAAACATGTGCATTAATTATAAAAATGAAGGTTATTTCAGTTTAGAAAAACAGAAGAAAGACAGCTTTGTCCCAACCTTTCTTACCATAGAAGACTCTTTTAAGGGAAGCAGTCCCTTTTACACTTCAGGAACATGCAACAGACTGAGCAAACCGCCAAAAATACATGAGTCTTATGCACTGAATTAATATCTAATATAACTGAACTGTAATGAAAATAGCTCATATTCAGATAGCAAAGATACTATATTGGACAAAAGACTAATGGAAATTATCCCTATCTTGTGCTCA
The DNA here is from genome assembly GCF_015237465.2 of Chelonia mydas. Lineage (NCBI taxonomy): Eukaryota > Metazoa > Chordata > Testudines > Cheloniidae > Chelonia > Chelonia mydas. The sequence goes on along the minus strand of NC_051245.2, from coordinate 34,895,380 downwards.
GCCAAGTCAGTAGATTCAAGTGCATCATTGTGCCAGGAGTGGTTGATTTGAAAGACTGCATTATTGAGCAGTTAATGCTCTATAGCAGCAGATACTGGAACAATGAAAGTGTATTAGCTTCCAAAGACTATATCTTACAAGGTTTCCGTAAATGACTTCTGTTCCCAAATTGTCCTTTCAGAAGCTAAAAAAAATAAATAGATTCAAAACCAGATCATAACCTGGATTCTGAAAAAGGAGTCCATTTTAGATTAAAACAAGCACCTTCCCTATTATTATTATTATTCTGTGTTTTTAATTTATACATTTACCTGGTTGGTCACACATGTAAGCCAAACCAAACATTACATCATGCTCTTTTTGAGACAAGGGTGTGTGTGTGTGTGAGAGAGAGAGGGAGGGATGGATGGATGGATGATAACCCATATAGTTATATTAGCAACTAACTTTTTCCCCAAAGGATCCTAAATCGCATGCAGGAGAAGTGCAGTCAGATTTGGAGTGGAATACAGCAACTGTTTAACAGCATAAGAATAGGAAGTGAAGACTATCTTATCCAACTAAAAGTACAATTGGCATTTTCAAGTAAGCAGAACAGTTTACCCAACTGAGAATTAGCCACACACACTAGGGTAAACATTCCTAATTGTTTAGTGGCCTCAAGTAACAAGGATTTTACCTCCTGACTTAACAGTATTTGTTTATTTCTCATCCAGATTGATCCCTAAGTGTTCCCTCCCCATACTGTATATTGCACATGCAGTTCTCCCAAGCTATTGGCTAGATCCTGAGCCTCATGAAGGCTTAAAGCCACTTTTTAACTAGTGAGAGGATCATTCACTTGTAGTGGATCCTCCACCACTACCCCATCATACATGCAGAAGTGGGCTTGGCCAGAATGCTGTTTCATTCACCTAGTCCCAAGCTGTAGTAATGGCCCCTGGAGAATGTTGGCATAAGATGGAGCAACCATCAATCTGGTCTATCTCACACCACCACCAGATTCCCACTTTCTTCTACTTCTGAGCTTGGGTCAAGTACAGCTAAACCAATCCAGAGTATCTGCACTATTTTCCCTATAAAGACCAAAAGAAACCATGGTAAAAGGATACCATTATACACAGGCCATCTGATTTTCATGTGGGTTGTTGTTGTTGTGGTTGTTAAATTCATGTTGAAAATACAACATAAATTTGGGGAGGGTGGGTGTCGAATTAAAAATCTTTATTTTTACAACTAAAACGGGGGTTATGTATTTTATGACACATCTCATTGTGTATAGAAGCTGATCATATCTTTAAGGAGCTAAACAAATTACAACAGGAACAAAACAGCGATTTAGAGGGTGAGGTGACTAATCGTAAAAATGGAACTTTATCCCGAAAGCTCCTATATGCCAGTCAGTCTCGCCATGCACAATGCCCACAGAGCAAGGACCATCCCAGGGCTTCAGGGGATGAGCAGGACTTTCCTTGCAATTGCTCGTCTCAGCTGCTGGAACAGCTGTGGTACCAGAATTAAAAGCAGGCAGGTCAGTCTCTCCTGCACTCTCAGGGCCTCCCAGCATTGTGCCTAGGAAGCATAGAAGAGAAAGAGGAAGCAGCTTTACTGGAATGCAGAGGGAACAAGGACCAGGTTAAGGTCACAGGAGACAGGGTCCCCAGGCTAGGGTTAAGGCTACAAAGATTAGATCTCCCAGGGATAGGGACGCACAGGGTAGAGCTGCTGGGGCTAGGGTTCGGTTTCTAGAGGGTAAGGCTCCCCAGACTAGGTTGAGGGATAAGAGGGATAGGGCTTCCTGGCCTAGGGTTAGGGTTACAGAGGATCAGACTCTTCTGGTTTGGGTTACAGAGAGTAGGGCCCTCCGAGTTATTCTTAGGGTTACAGAGGGTGAAGCTCCCCAGGCTACAGTTATGGTTAGAAAAGATGGGGCCCACCGGGTTAGTGATAGGATAGTAGAAGGTAAGGCTCTCAAGGTTAGGGTTCTAGAGGACAGGGCTCCCTGGATAATGTTTGGGTTACAGAGGGGAGCGCTTGCTGATATAGAGTTAGGGTTACAGAAGGTAGGGCTCTCCAGTTTAGGGTTAGGGTTACAGTGGGTAAGGCTCCCTGGCCTAGAGTTAAGGATACAGAGGGTAAGCCTCTCCAGATTAGAGTTATGTTTAAAAAGAGTTGGGGTCTCCGAGCTATGGTTGGGGAGACAGAATGTCGGGGTTCCTGGTCTAGGATTAGTGTTACAGAGAGGGTAGGGCTGCCCAGCCCAGGGTAAGGGTTACAGGAAGCAGGGCTCCCCAGTGGAATGTTAGGGTTACAGAGTGTAGGGATCCTGGTTAAAGAGGATATGGTTCCCTGGAGTATAGTTAAGGTTACAGAGATAGGGCTCACCCAAGTAGGATTAAGGTTACAGAGGGTAGGACTAGCCAGGCTATGGTTAGGGTTACAGAGTGTAGGCTCCCTGTGCAGGGCTATCTGGCCTTGGGTTAGAAATACAGAGGATAGGGCTCCCCAGCCTATTATACAGAGGGTGGGGCTCCCTGGGCTAGGGTTAGGGTTCGGGTTACAGAGGGTAGGGTAACCTGGGCTATGATTATGGATACAAAGAGTAGGGCTGCCTGGGCTAGGGTTAGAGTTACGGCGCATAGGGCTCCCTGGGCTAGGGTTAGAGTTACACAGGATAAGGCCTCCCAGCCTAAGGATAGTGTTACAGTGGTGGGGCTAGCTGGGCTTGTGTTAGGGATACCGAGGCTAGGACTCCCCGACCTAGAGTTAGGGTTAAACAAGGGTCGAGCACTCCAGTTTAGGGTTAGGTTTACAGAGAGTTGGGCTCAGCATGCTTGGGTTAGGATTAAGGAGGATAGGCCTCCCTGGGCTAGGGTTAGAATTACAATGGTAGGACTCTCTAAGATAGTGTTAGGGTTACAGAGTGTAGTGCTCCCAGGCCTAGGTTTAGAGTTAGTTAGAGCCCCAGAGGGTAGGGCTCCCTGGACTATCGTTAGTTATACAGAGGGAAGGGCTCCCCAGGCTGGGGTTAGGGTTACACAGGCTGCAGCTCCCCGGGTTATGGATACAGAGAGTACGGTTCCCTGGGCTAGGGTTAGGGTTAAAGAAGGTAGGGCTCTCTCTTCTACGGTTAGTTATACAGGGGGTAGGGCTCGTGGGCTATGGGTATAATTAAAGAGGGTAGGACTGCCTGGGCTAGGGTTAGAGTTAAAAGAAGTAGGGTTCTGTGTGTTAGGGTTAAGATTACAGAAGCAGGGCTCCCCACATTAAGGTTAGGGTTCCAGTGACTAGGGCTCCCAGGGCTAGGGTTAGGGTTACAGAGGATGAGTTCTTGAGCTACGGTAGGGTTAGAAAGGGTAGGGCTTGCCCAGCTACGGTTAGACAGAGCTAAGGGGAGGGGGAATTGAGATCTGAAGAGGTGCCCAGGATGGGTTGGTGGAGATTGGGACTAGATGTGGAGAGCCCAGGACTGCCAAAGTGTGAAGTCTGGTATGTCTTAACTTTTGAGTGCTTGAATTTGCAACTCTATCATTCTGTTAATTTTGTTTCTCATTATTGTTAAGGTTTAGTTTTGTTCACGACACTTGTATGTATTAATTGCCTCACTTATTCCAAGAAGTTCTTTAATTATTATTATTAAATTGAGGGAAGCAGTGCAAGGTAATCACCCAGTCATATTAAAGAAGGGGACCTTGCAAGATATCAGCAGTTAAGTGGAAACTTTGACTAAAGAGATACCTGAACTTTCCTAACCAAATCTAACCCATATCTAAACCAAACACTGTATTTTTAATTGCACGATGATGCAAAGAGAAGCTGTACCGTAGCTATGTGCCAAATGTGTTTGTAAGGCACCAGGGTAAGGTTGTATGAATTACAGCACTTCCTTACACTTCCTTGGCACTTCCGTAGTGTTCCTTTCATTACTCCACCCACAGCCTCCCGAATTCTGACAACGACCCGGTCAGGAGGGAGGATTGCGATGATTACAGGCTTCCCGGTGAAATTAATGAATCAGAAAGAGAATATGCTTTGCACAGTGAGAAACAGTGCTGGTTTCCGAAAGCCTGTGGAGAAGCTATTTACAATTGTGTCTTCTCAGTAAGCGTTAGTTGTATGGATCTGAAATTTGATAAGGGTGGATCCAAGTTCCGTGTCACCTTCTCTGGCAATTTGTATTACAAAAGGCTTCTATAATTCAGTGAAAAGCAGAGAATGGATAGTGATGGGCACTAAAACACTATTATATAGGAATGGGCACAATGACAAAATGTTCTCCGTGCCAAATTGCAGAAAGACTGTCTGGGACAGCAGGATAGGAGTTCATTTTTAGCCATTCAATGCTGCTCTAACGTTCACAGATAATCTACACCATTTATTCTTTTTTCCAGCGCCCTCTTCACACTAAACTCTCTTACCTGGAGGGGTTGGAGAGAAGGATCACCTTAGATGTGATTAAATGCATGTATTCGTGGTCTTTTAGCTCTATTGCTTACAAGGACAGAGAAGATAACCACGTTGTCATATTGTCAGTTGTATGTACATATGTCATATTGTATGTACAGTGATGCAAGGCTAGAAACTACCAGATCCCCAGCAGGCATAAATTGATGTTGCTCCAATAAAGTCAATGGAGCTTCACCAATTTACAACAGTTGAGAATCTACCCCTAATTTATTTTTCTCTAGATCTTTCCAAACAATGAAGTTAAATCAAATATAAAACAGTTATGAGGATATTTGTGTTATCAATCAAAATGGACAGCATTTTTTTTTGCAATCTTTTTAAACTGTAGAGTTATTGTGACGTTTTAGTTCACCGCCAAGTTTGGAGTTATTCACAATATCAGCTAAGAAATTGAATCTATTTTTAAATGGTTTTGTTTCAAACTCTGTGCTGTTTTTAAATCAATGAGAGGATCTAGTCTATTTCTAGACATTTCTCTCATTAGTTTCTCAGCAACAACATCTAACTGTATTAATACAGCTGTCAGAAGGAGGCTGCGCTGTAAAATGTAGCCTTTGTCAAGAGGGAAGAAAAGAAAATTTTATTAGTGTGCTGACCAGGACATTCCCACAAGTCGTGTGCGTCTCTGGTTTATATCATTGCTCAGATCTGAGTCCTGTCGCTATTAATATGTATTTCTTTTTGTTTAGTAGTTTTTAATTTCTCTAATATAACAATCTGAAATAATTATGGAAACATATGAAACTAGAAGAGCATACTAAAGATCTTATTAAATTGTGTTCCTTCATTATCCAGAACAGATGTAGTATTGCGGGGGTCGGAGGAGCACTGATTAAGAATCCAAAGCTCCTTTCATCCATCTGCACAAATTGGCACATTGTATGAAGAACTTTTTTGTTAGTTATAGATGGAGATGGGCTCAAAATAAAACTCCAAATCCAAACATCCTCTAATTTTGGAAAGGTTAAAATCTGGATCCAGTTACAAATTTTGCAGCTAAAGCCTATAATTGTTATCCCTGTTTTAATGTTTGCTTGCTCTGTTTTTATACTAGTCAGTCTGCAGCTAACCATGCCTCTGGTGTTCGTCTAATCTGCATGTAGCATTTACTACATGAGAAATGTGTAGCCAGCCCTATCCAGACAACAGGATACAGATGCTTATATGTCCTAGAAGACATCATTGTTAGCCAGCTGAACATTGGGCCAACCTCATCAGGGGAAGGTTGGTCCTTAGCACAAAGTGGGAAACAAAACTCACTCACTGTTCAGTGAGAATAGTAGAAATGTTCTGGGATGGACATACCCGTAGGATACAGCTAACCATTGCCCTACAATCATCTGTCATGATAAGGGGGTTCCCTGGATGGAAGGTGGGCTCAGATTCATTTGGCTAAGCTCGTGGTAAGCATACTTGGATACTCTGGATGCCTCTCTGAATTGACTGTATTAATAATATACTTCACATTTTATGGCAATAACTTTAAAAAGTGGGGGTGCGAAGTTAGATTCTTATGTTAATATTTAGGCCCCTCCTGCTGCCCCCACGCACCTCACCGAGTGTCCCTGCCTGCCGTGGACAGAGAGCGGCTGCCCCCGGCAGCTCCGCGCTGCGCTCCCTCACCGGCTACTGCCGCAGCTGGCTACAAGGGAGCGGCACCAGGGGCAGGCTGAGGCAGCTGCTGCACCTGTGGAGGGAGGAGGGGAGGAGGCACATGGCAGCCCTCCCTGGCAGGCAACTCCGTGGGGGAGCTTATCCTGGCTGGACCTCCGGGGAGGGGGTGCTTGGGTGAGGTCATGCCATGGGGGCTGGGGAGAGTCCTCCTCTCTCATCCCCTGCCCCAGCCCTGGGGAAGCCTGCCTGCTGCACCTCAAACTGCTCATCCCTGCACCCAACTCACCCGCCCGAGCCAGCATCCAACCCCCCTCCCGCACCCAACCCCCAACCCCCCTCCCCCACCCCTCCTGCATCCCAATCCCCATCCCAGTCCAGAGCCTGCACCCAGCACCCAAACTCCCTCCCAGAACCCACACCCCTCCTGCACCCAAACTCTTTCCCAGACCCTGCACCCCAAACCTCCTCCTGCACACAAACTCCATCCCAGAGCCCACATTACTCCTGCACCCAAACTTCCTCCCAGAGCCTGCACCCCAAACCTCCTCCCGCACCCGCACACCCTCCCGGAGCCTTAGGCAGGTGTGTGGGCGGGGGGCAGGACTTGGACCCATTCTGGGCACCACCAAAAATTATACAAACCTGCTGCCCCTCATCTTCACATTACCCTTATTGCAAATAAGAGTAAATATTAAATTTTCCCATTATACAAGGCCTGGTGAACACATAATTTTTGTACCAATATAATTGTGACAGTTAGGGGTATGTTTTTTTTTACCAACACAGTTATATTGGTACAACCCCAAGTGTGATCCCCCTAAAATGGTATAAAGTTATCTTAAACTGCTATAGCTTGTTCCTCTTCCCCTACAGAAATAAGGTATGCTGAGGCTAGTCTACGCTACAGAGTATATGGCAGCATAGCTATGGCAGCATAGCACCGTAGTGTAGACAGTGTACACTGAGAAAAGGAGTCTTTCTGTCTGTGTAGGAACACCACCTCCTCAAACAATGCAGACACAGAACTACTAAACAGTGGCATGTAACCTATCACATAAATCAGCCTCGGTACCAGATGACTGCGTGATAGCTAATGTAATGCCTATTTTAAAAAGGGTTCCAGAGACATCCTGGCAACTGCAGTCTGTTAAGCCTAACTTCAGTACCTGGCAAATTGGTTCCAAATATAGTGAAGAACAAAATTATCAGACACATAGATAAGCACAATATGTTGGGGAAGAGTCAACAAAACTTTTGGAAAAGAAAAATCATGCCTCACCAATCTATTAGAATTTTTTGAAGGAATCAACAAGCATGCACACAGGGTGATCCAATCAATGTAGTGTATTTGGACTTTCAGGAACCCTTTGACAAGGCCCCTCAGCAAAGGCTCTTAAACAAAGTAAGTCACCCTGGGATAAGAGGGAAGGTCCTCTCATGGATTAGTAACTGGTTAAAAGATAGGAAACAAAGGAAAGGAATAAATGGTCAGTTTTAACAATGGAGACAGGTAAATAGTGGGGTCCCCCAAGGATCTGTACTTGGACCTGTGTTGTTCAACATACTCATAAATTATCTGGAAATGGGGGTGAACCAAGTGGTGGCAAAATTAGCAGATGTTAAAAAATTACTCAAGATAATTAAGTGCAAAGCAGATTTTGAGAAGTTACAAAGGTATCTCACAAAACTGAGTGACTGGGCAACAAAATGGCAGCTGAAATTCAATGCTGATAAGTGGAAAGCAATGCACATTGGAAAAACATAATCCCAACTAAATTTACAAAATGATGGGGATCTAAATTAGCTGTTACCACTCAAGAAAGAGATTATGGAGTCATCGTGGACAGTTCTCTGAAATTATCCGCTCGGTGTGCAGCAACAGTAGTCAAAAAATCTAACAGAATTTTAGGAACCATTAGGAAAGGGATAGATAATAAAACAGAAAATATCATAATGCCACTGTATAAATCCATGGTATGTCCACACCTTGAATACTGTGTGCAGGTCTGGTTGCCCCTTCTAAAAAAAAAATAAAATGATAATATTAGAATTGGAAACAGCAGAGAAGAGCAACAAAAATGTTTAGAGATATGGAGAGGTTAAAAAGACTGGGACTATTCTGCTTAATAAAGAGACGCCTAAGGGGGGATATGATAGAGGTCTATAAAATCATGACTGGTGTGGAGAAAGTGAATAGGAGGTGTTATTTACTTCTTCACATAACACAAGAACTAGCGGTCACTCAATGAAATTAATAGTCAGCAAGTTTAAAACAAATGAAAGGAAGTACTTCTTCACACAGTGCACAGTTAACCTGTATAATTCATTGCCGTGGGATGCTGTGAAGGCCAAAAATATAACTGGGTTCAAAAAAGAATTAGAAAAGTTCATGGAAGATAGGTCCATCAATGGCTATTAGCGAAGGCGATCAGGGACACAACCCCATGCTCTGGGTGTCCCTGAAGCTCCAACTGCCAGAAGCTGGGAATGGGCAATGGGATGGATCACTTGATGATTACCTGTTCTGTTCATTTCCCCTGAAGCACCTGGCATTGGCCGCTGTTGGAAGACAGGATATTGGGCTAGATGGACCATTGATCTGACCCAGTTGGCCGTTCTTATGTTCTTATGATGTTAGCTATGTTGACAGAGGCACTCTTCCATCGGCATGGGAGTTGCATCTACACTGGGGTGGGGTGAGGGGAGGGGTTGTTGTCATAGCTATGTCGGTCAGGGTTGTAGTTTTTCACACCCCTGACTAAAGGAGCTATGCTGATATAACTTTTAAGTGTACACCAGGAATTTTTATACTTGTATAACTGTGTCCACACTAGGGAGGTATACAACTTTTTTGTGTAGAAGACCTAAGACTAAGTTGCAAAGAGGTTAAGCCACTTGGTCAAAGCCACACAGCAAGTCAAGGGCAGAGTGGGTTTAGAACTCAAATTCATGGTTCCTATCCCAGAGCTTCGGCTGTAAGGGTGAGATTTTCAAAAGTACTCAATGTTGGCTTAACTGCTCTCATTGAATTTAATGAGCATTTTACCATGGACTTCAGTGGGAACAGAGTTAGGGCAATGCTGAGCATTTTTGAAAATTTCACCTTAAATCTATAAAGGTGAGAAGGGTGTGATTTAGTTCATACAAAATGTCACAAAATTATTGCACAGTGATTTTTTCTTGTGTGTATTGTTTCATCAATAAATACTAGCAAAACACTTCCTACATTTTGGTTATCAATTTCTGTGTAAGTAGGGGAGTTACTAAGATTATATTTTTATTTGTGGTATTATAAGTAAATAAGGCTGTACAAAAATACAGACATAAACAAAGTTCCAATGCTTATTATTCTCAAGACAATAGCCCAGATTCTCCATCAAGTTTGGTCCTTTAAAGATAGTAAATAGCCATGCTCTGATTCTGTCTTGGTTTAAGGCACTAGCATGACTCTCAGTGCTATCAACTGTGTTCATCGATATTTTAATTACTTGGGCACCTTTTAGTTATAGTGCAGTGGCTTCTGCGTGTGGGGGTATTGTCCCTATGTATTCAGCAACAGGAGCTAAGGAGATTTGTGGCTGTGATTACAATGCCAACAACTGAATATGTCACTCAAGATGGATGAAACTGAGGCTCAATTTGATTTAGAATGGCTCAATTTGATTTAGAACAGCGGTTCTCAAACTGTGGGTCGGGACCTCAAAGTGCATTGTGACCATGTTTTAATGGGGTCACCAGGGCTGGCTTAGACTTGCTGGGGCCTGGGGCCGAAGCCCGAGGGCTTCAACCCTGGGCAGCAGGGCTGAGGTTACACCCCGCCAGCCTGGGACTGAGGCCCTTGGCCTTCTGCTTTGGCCCCCTCACCCAGGGTGGTGGGACTTGGGCTTTGGGCCCCCCCACCCAGGGCAGTGGGGCTCAGATGGGCTTGGGCTGTGGTCCACCCTCCTGGGTTATGTAGTAATTTTTGTTGTCAGAAGGGGGTCGCAGTGCAATGAAGTTAGAGAACCCCTGATTTAGAAAGTACACCAGTCCTTATGTGACAGACCAATAAGGAGAAGAGTAGTTAATGTTTTATGGAAGGGTTTTTTCATTAATGTTTGATTCACGTTATTTCTTTTTTGATGTGTGTGTGTTTAAAAACATTAAGCACAGACTTTTTCTTTTTTCTTACTCTTTTGTAAAAAATATTAGGAAATGAAATGCAAAAATCTATGCAAATGCACTATTAAGGCCACACAGTTAAAAATAGTGTGAAGAATTGTGAACATCAGGGATCACATGGCAAGGTCTCTAGTGACCTCTTCCTGACCAAATGTCCCAGGTGTCTACTCCATCCCCCTCTTCCTTCACCTCTCTGCCATTTTATCCACTCCTGGCTGCAACTGCTATCTAAGCTAACGATTCACAAACCTGCCTTTCCGCTTGTGATTTGTCTCCCTCCATCCACCACTGTATTTCATTTAACTGCTCTTGCTGACATCTCCTGCTGCATACCTCCCTGGTCACTTCCATTTAATATGCCCAAAATGGAGTTCCTTCTCTTTACTCCCAAACCATAGTCTCGTACCCCATTTTTTCCTCCCGTTGACAGTGCTACCATCCTCCTGATCACTTAGGCCCAAGGCCTTTACTGAAGAATCGAGCCCTTCAGGATTACATGAGAGAGACTCTTACACCTTGTCTAGAAGAATTCAAAAAATAAAGGCGAATATGTTTGTAGTGCAGACCTTTCTCATGAACAGAGAGTCAGGTTTTCCCAAGTTTACCTCGAGGCTACCATTATGTTTGTAGCCCATAAAACTGATTAAAAATTCATTGTCCATTTTGATCCTCATTATTATAAGTGCAAAACAAAACAAACCCAACTGACCATGATTCCCCCCCCCCCCCCCCCCCCCGCACCACACATTATTCATAAGTGAGACCGCCTAAGGGGAAGTATTAGTCACTGTCTGTTATAGATTCCTTTCCTATCTGACTAGTACTTCTGAACTCTGCTGCTGCTCCTAGAATGTTACCTTTCTTTTATTTTCATTTAAACAATTGTCAGTTCTAATGATTGTACTTGTAGACAAGGATTTAATTAACCTAATCAGCCTGCCACAGAGCTGACAGGTAGACTTTTTTGTCACAGTTCATTCATAACATGTAATCTGCCATGAATAGGAGCTCTCAGCTGCTCTGGCAGCTACGCCTCTCCTCAGGCCACTGAATCAGGGTGACCTTGCAGTTCAAAATGAAGAGTGATGATGCGAGAGTGAGTGTCAAAAAGTCAGTCTTCTCTGTCCTAGTTTTCAGATACAACATGATGGATGAATGCCAAAGAAGAAGCAGCTTGTGTTTTCAAATATTCTTGGTTAACAGGGTCACTGCGGAGAGTAGCACTATTTTAGTACCTTTTAAGAGCTGGTTTTGTTAGTGCAAAATAATGTGCAGTGCCTTGCATCTAAATGCTTTCTAGCGTATCCACTCTGGGGTTGGGAGAAAGCAGTGCAAAGTCTTCCCCAGAGCCATGGTTGTTGCCCACTCTCAGGAACAAGTTTTCTACCATTTACCTGGTAGCCCCAGTTTCCATGCAATCATTATGATACCAATGAGGAAGAAAGGCCCTAAAGAAAACTGTGACCCTGAACTTTTGTCCCTTGCACTCCTCAGGCTTCTCAGCACTTGGGGTTGCTGCACTGTAGATTGGGAAGTGCTGAGCAATTCCTGGTAACTAACTGGCTCAGTCTGAACTCCATAGAATATAGACTAAAAACAATTTAGCCAATTATCGACTACGTGTTCTGATGAATCCTTATGAATAATACAACAGATCTAAAATTACCTATAAACCAAAATAATAAATGCAGATGCTATAAAAGAGTTCTTTTAATGCTTACTATTTTTGTATTTATTGGCTTTATTTGTAGAGCCCTGCGTGGATACAAAAATGTGGATCCACATCTGATCTGCATCCACTAGGATCAACCCACAATCCGACCCGCGATCTGCTAGCCATCTTTTACCAGTATCCGCACCCGCAGCAGCAAGCTGTCTCATAAGGGCTAGCGACAGTGTGTGTGTGTGTGTCTTGCAGGGAAGAGGCAGAGCGCAAGGGCAGGGACATGGGGGTAAGGGGCCATGTGGCGACGGGGGCTGGGGAGAAGGGTGTCGCATTGCGTGCTGCTCCCGGGGGCTCACGAGCAATGGCACACGGCAGCAGCAGTGCGTGTTGCATCACAGTGGGGCGGAGGGGTGGGCTGCCAGGGTCCCCCCTGCTCTAAGCCCCATGGCCAGGGGGCAGGCCTACTGCCCAGGAGCTGGAGGGCTGGGCCCAGGACTAGGAGCATGGCCAGTGCTGCTGGGCCAGGCCAGGGTGGAGACACTGGCGCTGCCCAAGAGGCCCAAGCTGCTGGACAGGAAGCAGCGCTGCAAGTGGCTGCAGGACCGCCCCGACTCTGACCTGCCGCCCAGCCCCAACTACTGGCTGCTGCTGCCGGCCTCAACCGTGCTGCGTCTCCCGGGCTGCCCGAGCTGGACGCCATTGACCAGGCAACACCACCAGTGAGTAGAGCTCTGCGCAGTTGTATTCGCATCCAATCCACAAAAATGGACCATGGATATCTGCAGATATAAAGCAGATATCTGCAGATTTGCAGGACTCTATTTATTTGAGGTTATCTCTGCAGTAATTTTTTTTAAAAGAATATCAATGAAGTGAGCATGTTCAGTTGGCAGATTTTCCCCAGTACTTGCTCGTCTTTAACAAAAGTTGAATTTATTCCTGAAATGGTTATAAGCAACAAAATCCTTTGTCATCTATTTGATACTTTTCTCTAAAGATCAGTTGAAATGCTACAGATCTGTGTTACTGAGTTATATGTAAGAACTAGATTAGTATATATGCGCGGTGTTGTAATAGACTGGTCGTGTGTGCCCCACTTTGTTCTAATGGTTGCAATGTCAGATATTCACAGTGTATGTTAACATGCCACCCTCTAGTGGCTGCAATCCCCAGAGGATATAACCTACTAATGCTGCAGCTATTGGAGATGCTTCTTTACCTCATGTGAGAAGGGGCATGCTTTTTACAGCTGAAGGCCCTAGATTCTGTTCCTGCAGAAGACCTTTTTGTCCAAACAACCACAGAGTCTATGTGGTCTAGGAAGTGATGCTGGGGGCTCACTCTCCAAGCTGTCTGCCTCTCCTTTTTTCAAGCATCAATTTTTATAGTTTGTTTAAATTTTGTAACCTTTGCAAACTGCAGTTCAGGTTACGGTATGGTAGGTTTTGTATGCTGTTAGTGAAAAGCACCAGAGACGAAGAACGAGGGTCAGCCTGGCTGTGTACTATAACTCTTTAAATCTGGAACTCTCCCTCTTCATCCCTGAGCAAACATGCCAAGTTGAGGCTATCAAAAGAGCTCAAAGTCTATATTCGTATGAAATTTGCATAAATGCAGATAAGAATTCCATACATTTATGAACAGCCTTCAGAAAATGAAGCCTTTTTAACTCTCACAAACCTTCAGTAGGTGGTGCTCTCAGTGAACAGACAGCAAGCTCGTTCCCCACCACAGTGATCTCAAGGGCAGCACCTCTCTTCTCCCAGGGGGCTGGAGACCTTTTCTCCTCAGAAGTTCCCCACCCCACCTCTCTTCTCCCCATCGTGTTCTAACCTTCTTGCTCTACCTCCCTCACCAAGTCTCCCTATTCCCTCTTTACCAAGGTCACTCCTCCCCAGTTTTCCCTCAGTTTCTCTCGCCCATACAGGATTTTGCCCCTCCAGGTCTTGCTCCACTGCTTAAGGTTTTTCCCTCAGCCATTCTTCTGATCCCTATCCCTCTCCCTAACCCTCCTCCCCATGATCTTAACTCTGCAAGGGATGGAGAAGACTTGGCAGGAGTGCTGGAACTAGGGGTATTGGGGGTGTTGCAGCACCCTCTGGCTTGAAATGGTTTCCATCGTATACAAGGTTTATAGTTTTGTTCAATGGCTCTTGGCACCCCCACTATAAAAACTATTCCAACACCACTGAGACCTGGTGCTGCTGGTGGACTAGCAGGAATTCCCTCTCCCCCTTTCCTGGCTGATCCCTCAACATGCTCACTTCCCTCAGCAATTCCCTGCCTCAGCACACTACTTTCCCACTGAGAAGTCAACAGGGCAGAGAAAAACAGCATCTCTCAACTGGTGGCTTCCAGCCGGCAAGCAGGGAAGGCAGCTGCTGCCAGGGATGGGTCAAAGGCGGGTTTACAACAAACGCCCTCTGATGGCCAGCCAAGAAAAACCCCAAGCTCAGCAGAGAGGTGAAGGAGCTGGAGAATGGGACAGAAAGCAGAGTCTGCAGCCAAAGAATGGAAGTTAGGCAGGTCTGTTCCTGGACCGCAGAGAGGAGAGCGTGAATGGGACTGGGAGTGCGAGGAAGCAGGGCATGCAGTTACTGGAAATAGGGAATGATCTGTATCCTGCCACCCCTTCACTGTCCCATTGCAGGATTTACTCAGTCTGCTATTACACCCTTGCTGTCTGTCCCCAGAGCTCTGGGGGTGGATTGTCAGTCATCTACTTTTAAGTGTTGGGCTTTCCTCTACCAGTTTCATGATAAAAATGAATGAAAGCAGATTGAGACAGAGGGCCAGGTCAGAAGATTATTATCCTTTCTTATTTTAAGGACTGTACCTCAGCATTTCAACTGTTTATGTCTTTTCCACTCTACTCATGTAGAACTTTCAAACTTAAACAGCTCAAAGGTGGAGGGAAATCCTGGATTTTATACCCGCCTGTGTGTTATCACTTAAGTGTTTCCAACTGAGTGGAGCACCAAGTCAAAGGAAAACACATTTTGAAAACTGTCTGCTGAAGTTAAGCACCTGGGTCACATACAAAAAAGTACAAATGATTGACAATAACAGCACTTAAGGGTCAAAGAGAAAACATGCTGAATAGAGACAGCAATGCTTAACACAACTGGGGAAGTTCCCAGGGTACACACAAGACATTGATCTTCAGAATAATGAATCAGAAATCTTAATGTGACTTCTCAGGAAAGGAAAAATACCCCGTGGGCTAAACCAGATTTAATATAATGTCATAGCTACGAGAATAGCTTGCAAAGTTTTATAGGGGAACCAATAAAATGTGAAATACAGGAAGCCATCATGCTTGGATACACCTATGGTTCATTAAATGGTGCCTCGTTTATCTTGTGACTGAAAACACAACAAAGAAGACATCTGTCAGTGATGCTGCCATTTATGATGATGATCTTTGAAGTCAGTACTTCAGTAAAGTTAGGCAGGTCCAGGAACAGACCTGCCTAACTTCCATTCTTTGGCTGTAGACTCCGCTTTCTGTCCCATTCTCCAGCTCCTTCACCTCTCTGCTGAGCCTGGGGTTTTTCTTGGCTGGCCATCAGAGGGGGTTTGTTGTAAACCTGTCTTTGACCCATCCCTGGCAGCAGCTGCCTTCCCTGCTTGCAGGCTGGAAGCCACCAGTTGAGAGATGCTGTTTTTCTCTGCCCTGTTGACTTCTCAGTGGGAAAGTAGTGTTTCCAAAATCTGTACTGCTGGGGAAAAAATGATTTAGACATCTCCTCCTATTTACAAGAGGAGGTGGAAAACTGACCAAAAGGAAACCAGCCATCACCATCTGGATTCACCTAAATGCTCAGTGTGAGTACCTCTTCTTCCAAAGGCCGGCCCTTGAATTGCAGAGGAACTTGAGAGGTGATTTTTGAATCCATTCACATGTTCGCTATAGTGTCAATCACAGTGATGTTAAAAGAAAAGGAGTACTTGTGGCACCTTAGAGACTAACAAAATAAATTTGTTAGTCTCTAAGGTGCCACAAGTACTCCTTTTCTTTTTGCGGATACAGACTAACATGGCTGCTACTCTGAAACGAGTGATGTTAAAAAGTGACTTTCACATGGGCACCACTGAGTTGGCATTATGTGGCAACAGAAGACATGGCAGAAGAGAAACCAAAATATCAGAGCTATTAAACTTGGATTTTTACAGCAGCTATAAATAAATTCAATTGAGACCTCAGCTTTTTTAGCAACCTTATTCTAAGGAAATATAGCACAGCTCCATTTGGGAACAAAGCTTATAAGATATATTCTCATTTTTAAAAAAATCTAAGTTCTTGCTTAGAAAAGACTTGCTAGGTAACCAGACATCTGCAAAGGATGTCTGCCATGAGGAGTAATCCATTAACAAAGCCAGAACACTACTCTACATATTTTGTGTAGGTTTCTCCCCCTGTTTTTAACTTGTCTCGAAAGGCAAAGATTTACTATCTGGAACAGTGGCTGATGGTCATTCATCCAACAAAAATTCATCTCTGGTACAGGTTTAAGGCAACTGCCAACACATGCCTTAACTCACTGAACCTGGAAAGGCCTACACCTCCCACACCACTGGCTTTCAAATTGGAAATTCCTCGGCACAAAAGGCTCAGCCCACGGGACTTCTCCAGACAAACAATCAGCCTGCAGTGCTTCACTGGGCATAAGAGCCTTGGCAAGGAGCCATTCACTATCATTAAAAGTGTTTATAAAAAAATGTTCATTTTTGGCCAGCTTTTTCCCAAGGCCTGCCCTCCACCCCCACATCTTCAATGGAATGTGTTAATAATTTGCTTTGTGGAGATGAAAGGCTCTTTGATAGGAGCAGCATAAACACATCTCACTCTGCTCAAAGGTCTTTGTCCCACAATAGAGGCACAGTTTCTGTACAGTGGCTTGAATGGAAAGAACAGACACATTTCTGAATCACTCTTCACTTTCTACTACCCTTTTTCTCTCTCTCTCTCTCTCTTCCTGATAGTCACAAACCCTAGTGAGGAATACAAACAAGCAAATGGATCCAGACACATATCCTTTGTAGCAGTGAGCAGAGTGCTTTAATAAAAAAATCTTATCTACAAAAGTTTCCACAAGTCAAGGTGACAAAGTTCAGAAGTCACATGGAAGCATGCCCCTCTACCACAATGGAAAGACTGAGTGGTAAATGGACCAGTACTTATTCTGGAACAAACAATAGAAATGGGCTGTTGCTGTTGCTAGAACTTTTTTTCAACAGCAGAATACTATGACATCCAGTACAGTACATCACTAATGCTTTGGGTGAGCATAACTGTCTATTGTAACAGGAGACTGCACATTATAACTGCCTTTAAAATACAATAACAGCAAGTGCTGGGTAACTACTGACTCTCAGTGCAAGTCTTTTGTTGGCCATTCTGATTTGCTCTATACCTTTCTTTTATATCTGCAATGTTTCTTTAAATTGCCACCCCAATAGTGTTTTACATTATGCTATCCTCGGTCATCATCTAGATTTCATTCAAGATAAAGACCTACCCATGACACTGCCAGTTGTCTCTTCTTTGGGCTAAATGTGACCAAATAAGTTATGCAAAAGCAACTGGTTTCTTGTGACATTAGCACTTTAGCTTTGTCCTCATCTTCAAAATGTGCTTCGGCTGGGTTTGCACACTTTCCTTGTTGTCTGATTCCTTGTATCTGCATGTGATGAAAATGATACATCTTCCCACACTATGCTGTCCAGTCTTTAGAACTTTATCCATATTCTGGAAAGTGTTCGTGTTCTTGCTGAGCATTTTAGTGCACCGTTGTCAAAAATAAACCATTTTTCCCAGCCACTATAGCCCTGTCTAGACTATAGCCAAGTGAACTCTAGAAAAGCTTTGCCAGTATAGCTATAGCAGCAAACCCTCTTAGTGTAGAGTTTATACCTGCAAAAAAGTATTTTTTTGCCAGTATAAGTGCATCTACACTAGATGTTTCTAGTGTAGATCTGGCCTAGGAAAATGAAGTGTGTTTAGCAAACATGATGCCTAATGTGTTAATTAACACTTATCACTTAGGGAAACTTTTTCAGAAATGCCTAAGGGTATGTCTACTCTGTGATAAAAGACCTGGGGCACAGCCATGGCGGGCTTGAGTCAGCTGACTCAGGCTTGTGAGGCTCAGGCTGCAGGGATATAAAATTGCACTGTAGACATTTGGGCTTGGGCTGGAGCGTGGGTCTTAGACCTTCTCCCATCATAGCTACAGCCCAAACCCAATTGTCTACACTGCAATTTTGCAAGTACATAAAAGGTTGTTACAAGGAGGAGGGTGAAATATTGTTTTTGTTAACCTCTGAGGTAGGACAAGGAGCAATGGGCTTAAATTGCAGCAAGGGAGGTTAGGTTAGACATTAGGAAAAAAAATCCTAACTGTCAGGGTTGTTAAGCACTGGAACAAATTGCCTAGGGAGGTTGTGGAATCTCCATCATTGGAGGTTTTTAAGAGCAGGTTAGACAAACACCTGTCAGAGATGATCTAGTTATTACATAGTCCTGCCTTGAATGCAGGGGACTGGAGTAGATGACCTCTCAAGGACCCTTCCAGTCCCAAACTTCTATGATTCTATGGCCCCCGCAGCCTGGGCCCCTTGACCACAAGTCAGGTGACCTGGGCCAGCCACAGGGTTTTTTTATTGTAGTGTAGACATACCTTAAGTGACATAGGAGTCTAAAGTGACCTGGGCACTGCATCACTGAGCTTTGCAGCAGCTAACTTTTAGGTGCCCTGCCCACCAGTGGAATTCACAGCCCCGAGTTAGGTGCCCAGGCTCCCTTTACAATGTGTGGGGAGAGTTAGGCACCTAAGAATGGGATCCAAAAAAGCCAGCATGCTGAGCAGGGAGCGGCCTAAGTTAGCCAGTAGGAAATGCCCAGGAGAGGGATGCGGGAGTTGGGCACCTAAGCCACTTCTTGGAAGGCTCTCTCAGTCACTCCTGTTGAAGCTATTCCACTGTGCGTGAATAATTAAATATCTATTGGGCCAGAAAGAGAGTGCGAATGACTCTGTAGCCCAGTGGTTAGGTCACTCAGCTGGGAGGTGGGAGACAGAGGTGCCAGTTCCCCGGCTCCAATGCATATTTAAGTATTTTATACATAGTGGAATAGCTTTGACAGCAGAGACTGAGAGACACCTGCTCCAGATAACCCTATAGCTTAGTGGTAGGGCCCTTCCTGTGAGTGGGGACACCCAAGTTCAACTCCCTTCTCGACATCAGGCAGAGGAGGTAGTTGAACCTGGGTTTCCTGAGGGAGTACTCTAACCACTGGGTTAAAAGTTATCAAGTGTGGCCTCACTTCCTGCTCCAGCTGTTTTGTGTGGATTCTGCAGTGCTCAGAGCATGCCTACCGGTTTGGGCCCTGCAGGCGCAATAGGTGGAAAATAGCTTGTTTGAGGATTCCACCAGTGTTTAGCTAGGAGCATGGGGGACAGGACTAAGCAACTGTGCACATGCTCAGTAACAGATTTTTAGCTGCCTACGGGATTTTATCAGTGGGAATTTAGGCACCTAGGGATTTTATGCACCTGCAGGGTTAGGCAGCAGCTGAGCAGGGGTTCTGTGAATGCCAGTGGTGCCTAAATGTTGGACTTAAGTGCCTAAAGCAGCAGCCTAAGTCCATTTGTGAATCTAGCCCTTAGGAGCATAAGTCCCATTGACTTTCACTAACACGTAGGCTTCTAAGTGCCTAAGGCCTGGTGTACACTACAGGGTTAGATCAACCTAAGATGCCTTGTGCTGACCTAGCTGTGAAAATGTTTTCACTTAAATTTGGCTCCCACTCAAAAACCAGTCGGAGAACACTTCAATCTCTTTGTTCACTTGATTACAGACCTAAAAGTTGCGATTCTTCAACAAAAAAACTTCAAAAACAGACTCCAACCAGAGACTGCTGAATTGGAATTAATTTGCAAACTGGATACAATTAACTTAGGCTTGAATAGAGACTGGGAGTGGATGAATCATTTCACAAAGTAAAACTATTTCCCCATGTTTATTCCCCTCCCTCCCCGCCACTGTTCCTCAGATGTTCTTGTCAACTGCTGGAAATGGCCCACCTTGATTATCACTACAAAAGTTTTCTCCCCCCCCCCCCCCCCTCTCCTGCTGGTAATAGCTCACCTTACCTGATCACTCTTGTTACAGTGTGTATGGTAACACCCTTTGTTTCATGTTCTCTATGTATATAAATCTCTCCACTGTATTTTCCACTGAATGCAACCGATGAAGTGAGCTGTAGCTCACGAAAGCTCATGCTCAAATAAATTTGTTTGTTGCTAAGGTGCCACAAGTACTCCTTTTCTTTTTGGAATACAGGCTAACAGGGCTGCTACTCTGAAACTGATATAAGTGCCTCTTTGTGTCAATTAGTAACACCACCTCCCCAAGCGGTGTAGAGTCACAGTCAATGTAATTAGGTTGACAGTGTCAGTGTAGACCTGCATTGCTTACGTCAACTGTTACTGGCCTTCAGGAGCCAGCCCACAATTCCCCATACTGACAATACAATCAGTACAAGTGCTCCTGTTGAGGACATGCACCACCAACACAAGAAGCCAAGCATCCACATACACAAACGATTTAATGACTGCAGTGGCTGTATGCTGATGTACGTTAGGGTGACGTAAGTTTGTAGTGTAGACATGGCCCAAATCGCTTTTTGCAACTGGAGACTTATGTTCCTAAGGCACTTTTGAAAATATTACCCCTAGCACAGACAAAAACAGTGGTATTCAAAATCTTGTCAGCTGATTGTGGTCAACTTAGGGAGTATCCTGTGTTCCAAGTGGTGTTTAAAAATGTGTTACTTAATATGTTAGAGAGATCTTGTCTCTCTATTTTTCTGGGACCGACATGGCTACACCTACACTGCATACTTATTTAACACCTGTCAGATAACATGTTTACTAGTCTAGACAAGGCCCTGATCTTTTCTTCTTTCATATGTGCATGTTCAGCCTGAGCTCACATTCCTTCCTCAGGTATTCCTTTCTATTATCATTGCTTCAGGTCTTAGAGTTTCAGCAAAAACTGCAGAAGCTCTTCCCATTTAATATTTATTTGTTAAATATTAATATCAAGCTTAGCGCTTCAATTGTGGTCTGTTTGACTCCCCTCCTGGTCTTAGCACCACTGCACCTTGTTACCCCAAAATCTTTGTTGTAGAATAATGAGGTGACATATAATAACAGGTTCAACGCCCACCAGCATTTATCAATTGGGAGAGTTAGAAATCTGTGTGCTTCCTGCCCGTGTTGCACTGAAATAAAGGATAGAGAGAATATAACCTTAAACAGAAAGTTTTAACGGGGGAGGCGGTGTGTGTGAAGGATCCACTAAGGGGATCACTTACAAATACCCAAGAATAGATTCCAGCAAGGGGCATAGAGCCCAGACCCTTAAACCGTCCTTTGGTTAAACTATTAAGTGCCTGAAAAGCAATTACTGTCTACTGGTGTCCTGCTGAAGTTGCTTTCAGTCCTGATGTTGCAGGGTTTTGGTGGGATGGACAACATTCACAACATCCATTGGTACGTTCCATTCAGCTTCCATGCTCAATAAGGCAGCCTGTTTTGCCAGTTTATCCACAGCACTATTCAAGGTGGATATCTCTGATTGATTTTTCCTATGGGCTTTGACCTTGAATAGGAAAGTTTTTCCTTGTCCTTCTTTTGCCAGCTTCCAAGTATACAGAAAATACGAAGCATGAGCTATTGGCCGTTGATCCACCGAACACATGTTCCTCTCCAACCAAACTGCCATCCAATCGATGAACGCCCCCAGGACCTAGTCTGAATCTGTACACACCATGATATTCTTCTGTGGATCTGCTGATCTTAAAGCAGCTATCACTGCCGCGATTTCAGCTGCTTGCACTGAGTGATGGCAGATGGTGTCTTGCACTGCATTCCCTGAAGAAGGCTGCATACTGCAAAACCAGTGAAAGGGGATCCGTTATGGTGATAACTGGATCCATCCACCACCCAGATTTCCCGAGAGTGTTCTTTAGCATCCTCATCTTTAACTTCAAGGAAAAAGGGAGTCTTAAATGCTGGTGCATGCATTTCAGGTAATAGGCATTCATGAGCTTCTCCCGCAGTCATCAAAGCATAAGGTATAGCAGCCAAGTGTGGAACCTTTTGCAGTTCTATATCCGTATTTAAAAGGGTTAAAGTCCACATTACCAGCCTTGGATTGCTGACCTTCCCTGAATTCGCTTTTCCTGACTAGATGTACTGTACAGGAGTGTGTGCTGGTTTTAGTATTATATGAGACATACCTATAATATAAGCCCAGTGTTGTAAGGCCCATACCGATGTTAAGACTTCTTTTTCACAACTAGAAAACCTGGACTCTATTTCTGATAAAGTTCTTGAGCCATAAGCCACTAGTTTTAGAGTGGTGCCTTAATGTTGGAGTAACACTGCACTAATGGCTCTCTCAGTAAGTAAAAAGATTTGTCGGGCTGTGGGTATGCCAAGGCAGGTGCTTCAGTTAATGCCTGCTTCAATTGGTATATAGCTTCTGCCTCCTTGCCACCCCACTTCCAGTGCTTTGGTGTTACCTTATTCAATGCTCAATAATCTATTGTGAGATGCCACGTTTTGCTGTCGGCTTTTAAAACCAGCCACACTGGTGCATTGCATGGGCTTTCGCATTCAACTAGCACAGCCTGATCTAGTAATTCTACTATAGTTTTTTTTTATACCCTCTTTGGCCTCAGCTGAATAGGAATACTGCTTCAGAGGCTTAGGGTCGGGTCCTATGACTTTAACCACTGCTACCACCTTTCCACAGCTGAGTTTGTTTTTAGTAAAAACCAGTAGATAACTCTTTATAGCCATCTGTATGTCACTCTCCCATGTGGGAAGAACAAAATCTGCAGGTGCCTTTAAAGCACATAGTCTGTGAACAGATATTACTCTACCGTGGTTTTGTTCCAAGGATTCGCTAAGGGATTGGTTAGGAATGTCCACAATAATTCTCAGCTGTTTCAGTAAATCAACTCCTAATATTCCACAGCCCCCTAAGGATTGTAATCCCCAAGAAACTAATACTGATAAATGTCCTAAAATACTTTTTATGTCCTAAGAAAAGGGTACAATACTGGTCTTACAATTGTAACTTTCAAGAGTCTTTACACACTTAATAGGCAGCAATTTAGCTTGTGGTGAACCATCAGTGCACAAGATGCTGGTTGACACCCCCGTATCCATCAACACCTTTTGACAGAATTATCCAAACTTTCCTTCCAACATGATGTTAACCGTTGGTCTCCCCCACTCATCATTTACGATGGGAGCCAGAAAATCTGGGGGAGTGAAAGCTGGGCCTCTTCACTGGGGCTCCAGGCAGGGAGAACACCATTGTGTATTTCCCTCTGCCTGCTGCTTCTCTCCCTCATATTTAAGCAGTCTTTTAAAGAGTTCAGTGGTAGGAACTTGATCTAATTACTTTCTGGTTTCATATTTTAAAAGTCTTTTCCACAATACATTCCTGAAAGCCTTTAAGCTCTTCAGTGGTACCTTGCAACCAAGTTGCTGTTTCTTCCTTAAACCCGTTGCTCTGCTTATTATTATTGTTACGAGGCTTATGGCCAAATTTCCATTTTGTGAACTCAGAGACCCTTTTACCGCTGATACCTTCTTTTTACAGATTGTACCAGTTAATTTGGTTGCATCCTTAGTTAGCTCGTAGGCCTCTCTCACTCTTGATTCCAATTGCTGGAGCCCTATGGTTGCTGGATTTACTGGTCCTATAGCTAACCTCAGGGCAGGTGTAAGCCCTTGTAGTACCAATTCACAAAATGCTGGCACATTATACTGCATGTTACCATTACGGTCTATTGGTGCTATACCAGCTAACCAATACAACAACGTTTTCCTTGCTATATAGGTCTCTGGACGCTCTGTAGCTTCCTGTTTTTCTGAATACACTTTCCCAATAAGTGTATGGAAACAACATTTTATTCACACGCATATATATATATATATATATATATCTACAATTTCAGTGACATGTCCCATAGACAATCCATCTGGTAAGGCATTGAAATCCTCTACACTCAGACATTCCCTGACTAGCATAAGGGGATCTTCTTTGCTAAGGTTAGGTAAGCAGCTTAAGCATGCTAGCCAATTCAAAGCATTGTTCCGATCAAGCTGGCCCAGCTGCTTTCCTAAAGCTTTTACTTGTTCTGCCGATAACACCTTTGTTTCATAGCGCATCTCAGTAGGCCGTTCAACCCCATATTGCGTGACTATAGTAGTGACTGGGGCAATCGGTGGATTACTTTGTCCTGTCACCCTTGGGCCGTCATCCAAATTAAATGGCACTGATGAAATAAGGCCTTTCTCTGCGGTAGAGTAACATGGTGGATCATCCCTGTGTTCCTCAGACTCTACGTCTGAACCTTCCCCAAAAGTGAACTCGCCTAGCAGGTTAGTTTCCACCATGCTAATCATACCCCTAGAGATCTTTAGCTGCTGCTGCAGCCTCTGAATCTTGTTCAAGCAGTCTGAATGATTTATTACTTCTGACCCTTGAGCCTACTTGGCCTCCCTCAGGAGCTGCCTGATAGTAGCTGGGGCCTCTTCTAATTTTGTGGACAGGATTTGATTTTCCCTTTCTGCCTCTGCCCTGCATGAATTGGCCTCCTGCAGCTGTTCTTCTAGCTGCATGGTTTGCCTAGCTTTTTTCATTTGGGAAGTATCCATCTGATGTTGTGCCACTGCCTTCTCCAGTTCCAACCCATTTGTTTTTTCCTGATCTTTTGCCTGGTTGGCTAGGGCTTTTAGGTGTCTGACCCTACCATCCAGTTCCCTGCACACCAGGGTGAGACCATAAATCAATGCTCGCTTCTGTAATTTTTTTCTTGGGAACCAGCTTGCTTGCCAAATATCATCCCCACAATATTTGTAATTTTTGTAGTGCCTCATCTCCCTGGAAAGCCCCTTCCTTCCAAGGGTTTTGAGATTTCCCCAAAACAGACACTGCATAGGTCAAACTATTTTTATTAGACTGCCGGGACCATCCTTCTAGGCTGAAGACCTTCTCTATCTTACCACAGGTAAAATAGACTGTAGTTATGTCAAAGCTGAATAGCCCACCTCCTAGAGTTGTGGTGGCTATTCGCTTATGGTCAGTAACTCACGAGACCCCACAGCTGCCTCCTTCGGAACCCAGGAGTGCTCAGTCATGGTCACAGACAGTTGTCCTCGAGATGGACGGTTCAGGCCTTACCCTCCACCTCTGCCTTAGATTAAGAGACTGGCCATGTTTACTTAACACAGGACTTGACAGTCTGCCTTGCTGCAGGCTGCTTGGGTCCGCTTCCCAGGCTACTGGTGTAAGCAGAATCCTACACTGCAGTGAGCCTCGGCCTGTGGGCCTCTAGCTCACTCTACATAAATTACAACCAAGTGGGGAGACAACATATGTCTGAATAGGCAGTGACCTGGGGAACCTGTCCAACCAACCGGTCGATGCCGTCACCGACACTGTTCCAAACCCTTCCCACCCCGAGTCTATGGACTGTAAGCTGGAATCTATTCAACCTAAGGACCACAATCAGAGAGCTAAATCTCTGAGGAGTCCTTCTGCAGTTGCCAGTAAATGTTACCCCAAAATCTCTGTTGTAGAATAATAAAGAGGTGACATATAATAACAGGTCCGATTCCTATCAGCATCTATCAACTGGGAGAGTTAGAAATCTGTGTGCCTCCCGCCCGTGTTGCATTGAAATAAAGAATAGAGAGAATATAACCTTAAATAGAAAGAAGATTTATTAGGGATAGTTACAACTAGGGGGGGAGAGGAGGCTCCACTAAGGGGATCACTACAAATACCCAAGAATAGATTCCAGCAGGGGGCATAGAGCCCAGACCCTTAAACCGTCCCTTGGTTAAACTATTAAGTGCTCGAAAAACAATTACTGTCTCTCATTCACTGCAGATGGAGGTCACCAGCAACTGATGGACCATCTCAGAGTCTCAGGAACATCAGAGGATCTGGCTCTCTACCACCAAAGGAGGAGATCAACAGATCTAGGCTGATAGCAAAGTCTTCACTGGATCCTTTGATGGAATACAGGAATCAGATATCAGGTAAGTATCAATGGCTTTGTCAGGTATTAGTGGCCAAAGTCTTGATCCAATGCCCGCGCAAAGAAACTGGACGAGGCTGCCTCGATGGTGGATAGCCTCTGCGTCATTGCTGACAGTTCCTTATATACTTGCTGTGGCATGAATTCCTGAGGCACACTCTGGCAGTCACTGCCCCCAACCGGTTCCAGCCAGCTCTCAAGTTCTGGCAGGAAACAGAGTCTTGGCGGGAAAATGCCATGAAGAAAGGATACCAAGATGGAGTTCAAACCTCTCCTACCACATGAGCCATCTTGAACTTTTAGACTCCATGTTGAATTGCAGGAACATTTATTATAATACATAACAAGAGTATAACCATACACCAATAACACCTTACATCTTATACAGCTGAGTTGTTAACAGGCATCTGGAATAACAGGGACCACAATCAGTCCTGATTTCATCTGTCATGATGGTTTATGGCCATACACATTTGAATGTGACTGAGCAAGTTGGAAGGGAATATATCTTTATTAACAATATTATTAATGATGACATGGTCTTGACAACTTGTTGCTCAGTTAGGGTATAGTGTGTATTTTCTCCCAACCTGCCACCTAAAAGTTCTAGATCTGTTGTAACAGTGTGCAATGAGCCTTAATACTACAGCTTATCAAAATGTAAGCACTCTTTTTTAAAATAACTTGTTTCACAGCCTTCCATGAAGGATTGTCTGGAATAAAAACCAAAAGAAAAAACTAAATACAAAATAGTTTTGCAGCGTTTCACTGCAATACCAGGTGAAAGGTGACAATTCCAACTGAGTTTTGCTTTGGGTGTTTTGGGTTCATTCATAACCTGAAACTCAATGAATGCCGTGTGACTATAAACTGAAGAAAATTTTTGCACAAACCCTTGAGAACTAGAACCACGGAGTTCTGTTGTGTGGTCTATAGCAAGCATTTGTGTATTTGCTATTGCTGTGGCAGGTGTCATCACGGGGCCCTGTTACACAAAGTCTTCCACATTCTTTTTCTTAGCGTGTGAGCAAACGTTCAGTCCTAAGAAGACATATCCTGTGTTGTTGTTGATTTACGTCATGCAACATTCTGGGAAGAGGCAATGGTCCATGAAGAAGACGCTGTGTGAGCAACAGGAGAGTTTGCTCTCTGTCTTGGTCATTGGTTGTAGTCAATTCTTGAGACAGAATTGCTCCCTGGGAAAAGTGTGTTCAGCTGAGATTCCTGAAAGAAGGGATTACCCGGCTGTTTGAATTCACCTGTGCCAGGGCTGGTATATATGTGTGAATATGACAAGCTACACTTACAATATACCCAGAATGTTTCACATCACTGATTTCTTCTCTACTAGGAAGCCGATCTGCAGGGCTCTGTATATCTTCTACTATTCAGCAGCAGGGCAACTCTGGTGTAAGAACGGGACACTGGGAGATGGGTCAACTATGTAAAATAACTAAAAAACAACCTACTGTAAGTTAGACTTGTCCCACATTGCCTTCACTTAACCATTGTCCTCTTTCAGACCACTGTCTGTTTTCCCTCTTTAACTGTATGTAAGGCCCATTTCCGGAAAAATTACAGGCATGGAGCATTCTGTTCCCTTCAAAGTGGGAAGGGGAAAACCCAACTCTGGCCAGCCTTATTTACATAATTATAATATTGCTTACCCATAATTCCATTTATTGAGTTTTGTTTCTTTAGTGGGAATTTGTTTATGTTTTGATTGTATATATGATAGATTATTATTATCATTACTGTATTCCTAAAAGGGCACAGGTAATGTGCAAGGTATGCCCTGGAATGTGTGGGTCACCACGTGTGTACAGGTAGTGGATTTTGGTTTGGTAACAAAATTCAAGTTCAACAAGGAAGGGGGAAAGGATACTAGGAACTGTATCCCAAGGAACAGAGATCCTGTTTTGCTTTAGGTTTCCTACCTTACAATTCTGGGTCTTGTGTAGAATGAGTTATAGGAGCTGAGCTTTTAGAGAAGCCTGACTGGACTAGCAGTAGTGATAGTACAGAACTGACTTTGCAGTACACTGGCTCACTAGGCCAGCAGAAGCAGAGCTTACATTACAGACCTGAACAAAGTAGCTGTATGTCAGAGCAAAAACTGGTAGAGTAGTTCTTCATGGAGTGGAGCAGACTAGCAGAAGAGAGGTACCTCCTGACTACCACTGAGTCTTGCTGGACCTGTGAGTGTGGTTCAGTTCTGTGGGGTTTCTGGTAGGACTAAAGATTCTCAAAAAGTTGGATGCTTATTGTTGGAAACTGCGGGGATGAGCACACTCCTGATGTACTGGTTTGAGTGACTTGTTTTCCTATATGTAAATACAGAAAGAGTTGTCATATTTCTTTTAATTGTTTCCCTTTTCCCCAAATACAAAGATACTTGTCGTTCCATTTTCCAAAGGACCCTGTATGCTTGTGAATGGGAACGAACCATCTGCGAAGGTGACCAGACAGGTTATAATTTAATTTCACAGAGCTAGTAGCAGGAAGGGGGATTAAGAAAAAGGACCCCTAGCCGGATTGAATCCAGATGTTGTTGCTGCCATTGCACGCAGTGGAAGGCGTAGTTGCATTGACTTATGAACAAGCACTCCTTTTTCATGTGTGCCCATTCACGTTTGTGTTCTTCTAACTAGCACGATTCCAGGAATGGCCAATAATGATCCATCACAGAAAACAAATATAGAACAAATTCTCCCTCCCTTCCAGGTGAAAGATATTAATTTGAAGTCCAGTCCTGCATCCCTAACACCGATGAGAAATGTTCACTCACATAAGCAGTTCCATTGAAGTAAGAGGAATAAAGATTAAATGCTTGAGAGTTCTGGTAAGTTATTAGTTTACTTGAATAAAAACCATTGAGATCTTTAATATTTTAAAAGTTTGGACTTAATAAAAAAGCATTTTTGAAAAACTTTTAAAAAATGTAAGGAAACTAATATTTTCTGCAGAGGAGAACAATTGAGCGCCCTTCCTGTCTTGTTCTGGGTGTTACCTTTTGAGTTTGGAAGTTTGCTTATGTTCCAAAATTCCTGCTGTGCTCTGAGAATAGTAACACTCAACAGTTATTTCTAGTGTGGACTATAACAGAGAATAATTCAAGGCACCCACAAACTATTTCATGATGCGAGCATTTCTCTTTCAAACTTATTTAGTTCCCAGGCTGTGGTGCCATTCTGTTCACCATTCTTAAATACCTTGGAGATTTGCTAAATAGTTCTAAGTTGTGTCTGGGGAAACATTAGAAACACATACTGAAATCATGAATATGCTGTAGATGAAACTACTTTGAATGTCCATTTTTGTCCAAATACTGGCCTGGAAGCTCATGTAAAGCAAGAGTGTTTAAGATAAACTTGTCAGTAATGATACTGTAATAGCAAAGCTTCCTAAATATTTATTCCTGATAAGTTTTTCACAAGCCCTCCTTGGCATGTGAGTTCATTAATTTTTAACATAAGAATAGTTTGAGAAGGAATAATTAATTACCATGAATTTTGCAATCTGCTTAGTAGACCTGATTGAATGGAATATAATTTACTATTTATTTTTCACCATTCATGTTTATTGTACTGCTTATTTTATTTGTTATAAGGAGTAAATATAGGTCCCTTAGATTTCAGAGCCTAGTGTAAAATGATCACCATTTTAAAAAGTCAACATTTTGAGAACAGATGCCAAAGTTATTCCTTATTCTAAGTACAGGAAGAAAGTATGGAAACCCAGATGGGATCGTGTGGCAGTCATTGGCAAATGCAGATTTGTTAATGGCAATTGCAGTCTTCAGAGCATTGTAAATCAGTTATTATTGGATGCCCTGGAACATTTGGATAATACTTTGCCAGAGAGTTTGAATTTTTCCTTTAGTTTTCAAGATTTGAGGGAAAAGCAGCAAAAATAATGAAGTGAGAAGTTTCCTTGGCAGGTGATGCTTCTTGATTTTATCTGATTTTTATTCTTCTCTGGGGAAAGATTTGGGAAACTTATTGTGTGTGAATGTGTTATTTTTCCCTTAACCACCCATTTCTAGTTCAGGGGGAGGTCAGAGCTCACAATAAAATAGCTTCCTCCTTCTCAGTGCATTCCAACTATGGGTTAAATCTTGCCTCGTTTAGGTGGAAGAAAGTACAGGGAGCCTCTAAACCACCCTCCCCCTGAACATTCACCTCAGGCAGGGCAGGATTCTCATCCTGAAGGGGGAGTAACTAAGGCAGCCCCTGGCTATGAAGTGTTATGATCTCTTGGGTAGCCCCCATGCAGCGAAGAGGGGATGAAGTTTTCTCCTTGTCAAAGTAATAGTAAAGTGCACTGCAAAACATGTTCCCTCTTCACACACCCCTGCCCACTAGCAGGGTACCTGTAGGAGGCTGGTACCTTCTGCCCCTCCTCACAATGCAGCCCCTGTGGGCGAGGGCATGGCAGAATTTTGTTCTATACCAGGGATCAGCAACCTTTGGCACGCAGTGAAATCTGCTGGCGGGCCGGGACGGTTTGTTTACCTGCACCGTCTGCAGGTTCGGCTGATCACAGCTGTCACTGGCCGCGGTTCGGCCAATGGGGGCTGTGGGAAGGTTGCCGATCCCTGTTCTATACACACAGAGGATTTCAGGGAGTTCAAGCTTACTTTCTGAAATAGCAACACAAAGGCATGTTAGCCTGAAAATGATTCTGGTGTGTTCTGAGTGACCCCTGGCTTTGAACCACAGAAACATTTACTCAAACAGAAAACTTAGACAATCCAGAGGAGTGCCCAGGCAGTAAAGCATTTGTAGAGGCATATGTTATCATTACACAGTGAGTGTGACTAAGGTAGACAGGAGCACTTACACCTGCTGGTAGCTCGATGAGCTGATGAGGTAATTAGCTCACCAGCTGGAGAAGCCAGAAAGGAAAGCAGGTAGTATAAATTGCAAACCCAGGGACCAGGTGATGGTCCCTCATAACTGCTGCTATAAAGTTGTATTATATCTGGAGTTTAAGGAGACAAACTATAAACACAAGTGGTCAATGTACCTTGGTGGACCTGTGTGCTGCTTAATTCACCAAGAGGGCTAACTAGCCGAGAGTTTCCAGGAACTGAATGGGGGTTCTCTGGGTTTCACTTGGCAGCCAGGAAGGTTGAGAGGTAGCCTGTGTGAGGACAGGCTGAACTGGAAAAACATGGGGGAGCTGATGTGGTGGCCAGAATAACAACAGAAGGAGATACAGAGGACATGGCAGGCATTCTAGCTGACCCAGCAGACAGAGTGACAATTCCTGCTGGGCGGAGCAACAGTGAGCGTTTCAGGAATTCATGATGGAACAGACCCAGGTACAGCAGCATATAATACAAAATGTGAGAAGTCCTGCCATGGGGGAGGGGAGGCTGGGACTCTGTGAAATGGGCCCTAGGGATCATCCTGATGCATTCTTCCTGACTTTTGAAAGAATTGCTACTAATGCAGGCTGGGATAAAGGGTTATGGGCTGTACAGTTAGTCCCTTATCTGGTGGGAGAAGCCCAAGGGACTTACAGAGCATTGTATGAGGAACATGCTAAGAACTTTGATATGTTAAAGGCTGCTATATTAGACCGTGTAGGTTTGTCAGCCAAAAGACACTGGCAGAAATGTAGGCAGCCACGTGGTAAGGCACAGAGCATTTGAGCAGAAGTTGACTGATTGGACCAAACAACAGCTGAGACAAAGGGGGCAAGATGTTGAAGTACTGTCATCTTAAACAGTTTATGCAGAGCCTCCCAGATACCACTAAGGTCTGCGTGAGGAGACACCAACCAGAGACACTGGATGCAGCAGTAAAATTGGCCAAAAAGTGTATAGAAGCTCTTTTTTTTTTTTTTCTAAAGAAAGTGGCTTGTCCTATGCTAGTGGGTGAAGGGGAGGAAAAAAGGCAAGATTCCTTAAGCAGTAAGGCCCGTGAGTGTGAGACGGTGTGAAAGCCACGTCAGCCAGCCAGAATAAAACCATTTGTCCCTCTCACAGGTAGCAGGTCACTTTAAGTGGGACTGCCCATATATGGAATGCAGACTGGGGGGATACTGCAGCTGCATAGTGCTCATTAGTGCAGAGCATGCTAGCTGGTTTCAGGAGTGGAATGCTCTAGGCAGAGAATGCATACATGAGGGGTGGGGGAGAACCTATCCAGTGGCAACAGTCCCATCGGAAGTACATGGGAGGTGTTGGTGGGAAAGGGCTGGGGTAATAAGAACCTTGCTCCATCCTGTGGTCATGGGGACTGATTGGAACCCATTCCTTTTAAGGAGAAGAATGGACCTTGAGGGAAGGAACCTCAATGGAGGAAAAAAGGGCTTGGGGTTAAGCATGGGACTCCGAGCCTCCCGGGGGAGATATGAGAGAACCCTAAATGGAAGTCAACAAGCCAAGAAAGTGGGGACCAGGGAGGAAAGGTCCAGGCAAAGGAGAAGTGGGAAAATGAAAACTCTCTAGACAAATACCAAGAAATTGAGGCCCAGATGGAGAGTACCAGAGCAGAAGAGAAGCTGGAAAAGGGGGCAAAGGAGGAGGGGTGACCCACATAAGGACAGCCTGAAGAAAGGATGGCAGGCCATGCCCGTAGCTGAGGGGCCTGGAGGACGGAGTGACCTCCAAAAGCCTAACTCCTAAACGGGATCAGAGACCCTTGGACTGTGAGGGGTTAGCTGAGGAAGAAACCACAGTGTGCTTTACACAGGATGGGGGTAGATCCCAAGAAACAGCCTGTAGGTTGTCCCTGGTGTGATGACCTGTGGGACTAAACTGCATTGTGGGGTAAACCCCTGCCTAAAAATTCCTTGTTCTGTGGATGGAGGATGGGAAACCCACACAGGTGGCCCATGGAAAGGCAGACTAAGGGAACTTCAGGGGCAGTGAGGGATTGCTGCCTCCACAAGGAAGGTAGAGCTTGCTCAGAGAGAAAACTGAGCTGTAGCAGAAAGGGTGGGGCCTAGCTGAGCAGGGAACATAAAGAAGGCAGGTACGTGACAGGATGTTGTTAATGGCTTTAAATTGGGTTCTGCTAGCCTGCTCACTTAACTGGGTATTCTAAGGTAGAAAGAGAGCACTTACACTAGGAAGGAAAGCATGCAATACGAAAGCCTAACCAAAGGAGCAGGAGAGGGTTCCTCATAACTGCTGCGATATGGCTGTATTGTACCTGCTGCTTAAGAAGGAGATGAACAATAAACACATGTGGTGTAGGTACTTTGGTGGATCTGTATGCTGCTTAATTCACCAAGAAGGCTTACCAGCCAAGGGCTTCCAGGAGCTGAAGGGGAAACCCATTCACCATGTGGTAAAACTTCCATTAACTTCCAGGAGACCAGGATTTGAACCTAAAAGCATTTTGCATGTCAGAGAATATTTTGCAAGGGGTTGCCCCCTACTAGTCCCATGAGAGATGTACTACTTGCCAGGGTGATGCAGGTGTATATTTTGGAAGATGGAATGTAAACAGAAAACTGTTCAAGTAGAAATGCTTTAACCTTATAATATAAAAACAACTAACATTCAACAATCTGATACAAGGAAATGACCAGAATCCTTCAATATCATAATAAGCACTTCATTATATACTATACTCTCCTTTCATAATTGGTTTGCATGATATAAATTTGTTTGAGAGATGCACTGAAGATTGTTTCTGATTGTTTCAGACATTTATGATGTCACATTAGCAACTGTATTTGCTATACTCCCAATCTGATGGTTTTTATTTGCTGTTGTACATAATGCATGTACTAATTAATAGTATGTAAGTAAAATAGATTGAAATAACTTTTTCTGCCCAGTTACAAAAGTCTCATGTCAGGTAGAAAATTCTAAACTATGCTAATATGGTATTATAGCAAAGTAAGTGTAGAGAGGAAGGTGGCCCAGAAGCTAGAGTATTAACCTGAGACTTGTGTAGTCCTGGGTTTGGTTCCCTGCTCTATCAGACTTGCTGTGTGACTGGACATTCCCCATCTGTAAAATTAGGATAATGGCACTCCCCTATCTCACAGGATGTTGTGAGAGTAAATACATTATGAGTTTCTGAGATACTATGGTACTGGATGGCACAAGTATCTATTTCATACAAGTATATGCAGTGTTGTTATAACTGTATTGGTCCCAGGATCTTAGAGACAAGGTGGGTGAGGTAATATTTTTTTTTTATTGGAGCAACTTCTGTGGTGAGTGTCTCACCTACCTTGTCCCTCTATTCTATATAGGCTCTTTTTTAGCATACTCATCACTGTCGTGTCTGAGCATTTTTCAGTAGTGCATTAAGCAACATGGCTAATATCTATCCCACATTCTTTATTCTCTCATCCTCTCCCCCCTTCCCCCCCACCCCCAGTGGGAGAGTGTGTTTAGTGGAGTCTCTTGTTTTGATAGGGATCTTTGTTTTTTGTTTTGGGGAAAGGCGGTTAATATGCGTGTTGCGATGTATGCATGTTGGAGAAGGCAAGGTCCAAGAAATATGCCTTATACTTAGAGCAGAAGTTGGTGAACTTTGTGATGCTCCTCAGTTCTTGTGGGAGTTCATTTCTCCATCTCAGATCACCTCTGAGATAGTTCTGTCTCTCGCACAGAAGAGCTTTGTCCTTACAATAGAGAGTTGTCACCCTCCATCTTCATCCTGCAACTTTAGGAGATCTCTTACAGAGCCTTGGAGTGCCTTGAACATAATTACCAAGATACCTTAGAGATCTCACCATGCTTGAGCCAGACAAGTGGAATTGGCCATTCATAACAGACCAGAAAGCTCCTAGGGCCTCATTTTCCTCTGTATTCTACCTGTAAAAAGGCCCATAGTCTCCCCTGGCATATTTTTATTAAGAAGCTTTATGGACTTGTTTGTCACTAAAACCTACAAGCAGTAGGGCGGGACAAAAGGGTTGAGAAATAAGGAATACAAGGGAACTTTCATCCAAAAATCTAATGAAACAGAACTCTTGAGGTTACAGCAAGTTCAAGTTTCCTAGCTTTCCACCTTCTTGCAAGAATGAAAAGTGGCTTCAGCAATATATTGTGAGAGGGGGCCTACTGTTACCAGCACTGCTAACACCAGACAGTCGTGGAAACCTCACAGGAAGGCGTGCTGTGACATTTATAAACCAAGGAGCTGCAGAGAGGATTGAATAAGGTCTGGTTATCTTGGAAACTCAGCACCTGAATCTTTAGAAGTGATCCTGCTGAGTTTTGCACTGCTCAGGTGCAATGTACATATACAGTGCAGTATGCTCCTGTGCAAACTGTATATGAAAGCTTGGGGCAGGGACTATCTCTGTGTGGAAAGCATCTAGCACGATCTGGGCCATGCTGCAGTCTAATAACTAACTCTATTAATGCTATATAGATGCATTGAATTCTATGCCTTTTGTGAGTAGGATGGGAGTGAGCCAGGGATCCCCAACTACCTGGGTCCATCCGCTGACCTTCCACCAGGTCTGCCGGCTGTGGGCGCACCATTAAATGGAAGGAGGAGGATCCTTGGTCAAGCAGAAGTTGAGTTAGGGAGCATGAGGGGTTTTTTTTGCCCCCAGAAGGGAAGAAGGGTGTAGAGCAGGTGGAATCTTTCATGGGGGAGCGGGCGGAGAGGGGAGAAAAAGCAGCAAGGCAGGATTCCACCACATAGGTTGGGCAACAGTCCTCACTGCCTCTGCACATAGGGGACACTGCAGCTTCCCTAGAACAGCTCCAGTACCACTACATGGCTAGGGGAAAGGGCTGGGGTCAGGGTCGAAGTCCATCATAGAACACCCTCGTCCCCCACCCACGCCACACGTTGGCCCTTAATGTCTCCAAGTGGCATTGTGCTAAGAGAAAGCAACAGGGACTGCAGCATTGTGTAGTGCATTGTAGATGTGGCAGTGAATTGAAAGAAATAGGATGCATCCTGTATGTGTTGAGGCTGGACCTCTTCTCAGATATTGAATAAACAATGACAATGATGTAAAGGTCCCTAAAAAAACCTGACCGGATATGGCCCACTTTTCTCATCACCGCTGTCTGGAAATTCAAAATGTGATGCCAATTGAACATGCACATGTGTTTCTAAGTTCATTCATGCCAAGCGGGGCTTCTAATCTTTTGAAACTTCAGCCGGTCTGAACAAAAGGAATACGGTTTCCCTTTAAAGTCCGGTGGCTCTTTGTATTGCTTTTGTCTTCTCACTGTTTGCCCCTATGCCTTAATGATCAAATAGCATTATTACTCATTATAACATCCTGTGTCGGCTAATTTTTCCCCATGAAAAATTTCAGTTAAAATGAAAAGTTCATTTTAATCTAATATTTTTGCAAAAAACTTCAGCTTTGCATCAAAAAGCCAAGAACCCAAAAGACCAAACATTTTTCGGAGTGCCAACGAAAACCGTAATTTTTTTTATAAAAATCTTTTTTGTGAAAACTCCACCTTTCAACAAACCACTTTTTGTCAACAATTTTTTGAATGGTTCTGCTAATAACTATAACTATCCCTGCCCTTCCCCAGAAAAATTGCTCGGGGCTGTGCATAAACACGTCAAAAATCAGAAAGTTCCGAACAATACAAAAGAGCACTCACAGATATCAAAGAGCAGCAATGTATGATAAGTCTCTAGTGAATATCTAAGCTTCCACTAAAAGGTGCCACTATGGCAATTCAGTGCAACACTTTCTTTCCTAAACAACCAAAAAATCATTCATAGCTCTGCTTTTGAGATGGGGTTGTGATCTAAATGAAAGCAGAAAGGAATACTCAGTGGAAGTTATTGTCTCTCTAGCATATAATGCAAACGCCATTGTGATATTATCTGAGTGCTAATTTCTCTGTTTTATAAATACTTTGAAAATTGATAAAGGAGTAAAAGCATTTTTAGACTCATTTACCACAAGTAAGTAAGCTTTAGATCATAAAACAAATTATGACCAGCCTAAAAAATTAAACATTCCTTTCTTGTGTGATGATGTTGGAATCCTTCATTGCAAAGCAACTGCATAATCATCAGTAAACACCATGTATGTGCCTAGGCATTTGCCAAGTGCAATAAATAACCCTTGTTCTTTGAGAATCTTT
Source organism: Chelonia mydas (assembly GCF_015237465.2). Lineage (NCBI taxonomy): Eukaryota > Metazoa > Chordata > Testudines > Cheloniidae > Chelonia > Chelonia mydas. The sequence goes on along the minus strand of NC_051245.2, from coordinate 34,858,285 downwards.
TGTAGGCTTCCTCAATAATGGTTAAAGATTATAAATAAAAACACAGCATTTTAAATGGCTATTATTTTCTTCTTTGGAAGCTCACAGGGTTTTTTCCAGTGAGGGAGGGGGAGCATCTTCAACCCCAGAAGATGGGAGTTGACGAAGTGCTTCTATAAAACTCAGGGTTTTACTGCCAGGACAAGTGCTCTTTCTGGCTGTTTGCACAAAGCAGAAGTAATTCTCGATGATGGGTTAAGTTAATTAGATGTCTGCATTCCATAGGTCTATTCCTAGGATTTATACTGTATCAGGTTATTTCTCTTAGTTACAGTTGCTCTAGAATCTTGCCACAAAAGGCAAATTGTTTTCTGATTAGTGTCCAGCAAATTCTAGTGGCACCAGTTGCACCTATTTTAGGTGAATTGCGTCTAATCTATCACTTGCACACAGACCTTCACCCCTCCATATTTTCAATGAACTTTGAACACCACCATTCAAATAGACTTGTGTGTAAGTTCTTTGACACAAGCAATTTATTTGCCATTTATGCTTAAAATCAGTTCAACCAATATTTAGTGCAACAGTTCCTTTCTGAAGCAAGAATCTATCATACATTTTATCCTTTAGTGGGGCCAAATCTTGCTATCTACTCATTAGAGCCACAACACTTGAACATATCCAGGCTATGTCAAAGTACAATGGTGTACAGATCCAGGGTTTGTCTTTGGGGCCTGTCCCTAGTTTTATCATTCTGCAACCCTTAAGTGTGTGTTTGCAGAACATTTTTGGAGCATACTGATGAAGACACAAATTTTCAAGAACACTTGCAATCTTTCAGCTGTGTTTCATTGTGAGTGCTAACTAGTGCATGCAATGTATAGGTAGGGTTGAGGGTAGCTAAAGATCAGGAGCCAATATATACTGCTTTGAATATATAGATTCTTCAACTGCTAGTGTGTGGAAAGAATCGAGCACTCTCTGTGCCACATTACAGTCTCAGTAATAACTAACTTAGTGGTGGAGAAATGTGAGACACCTAGTGCGAGTCAGAAGGAAAGCTTTCTTCTCTACTATTGGCAGTTGGAAAGCCTGACGTTCAGGCTGCAAGGATCGCATCATGGACATAATTCTTAAAAATGATGAACCTCTTCAAAATCCTAAGGTGTACGTGAAAGTCCTTACTTTCAGCATATTTCATCTGAGTAGCAAATAGCACAACTGTTGCTGTTCTAGAACAAGTGTTGTCTTCTCTGCGTTGGTGCAAAGGCTGGGGAAGCTGCAAGGAGCTTTCCACAGATGTTTATGCACCACCACATACACCCTGTGCAGGGGTGAAGCATAATCCTCATGAAGAATGCAGGCACCATGGATATAACATGTAGTTCTCCTATATCACTTTTCATTAGTACATCTTGGAGCAGTTTAGAAAGGAGATCAGAATCACTATTGCCATTTCACAGATCGGGAAACTGAGGGACGGAGTGTGAAGTGACTTGTCTGAGGTCACTGGCAAAGCTAGGAATAGAACCCATGTCCCTTGAGACTTACTCTGATGCTCTATCCACTAAGCCACACTACTATGAAGAGAAACCAGAATATTAGCTACTCTGTGATGGGTTTTTAACTCACACAAACATGCTGTGAGAGTGTTAATATGGGCCTGAGAAGCCAAGTAACCTGCCTACTCACACCTCGAGGGTGGGCCAGGCCTAATTAGAAACAAAGCCCAGTTGTGGGAGAGCCAGCCTTCTTTCCATAAAGAGTTGCGTGAGTGCTGTTGGAGGTAGGAGACCTAGAAGAGAGGAGATAGGAAGCAGGCTGAGAAGGTACAAGGGAAGAGGATTAGATGGAGTTTGGCAGGGGATGAGCTGGAAGCCTGACTGAGATGGGGGAACTTGATAAACTGGAGCCTATCTGAACCCTGAGTAAGGGAAGGAAGGTCCCAGACCCTTGATCATGGGGTGGATTGAGGCACAGTTTACAGCAGCCTATGATGAGGTGGCTGCTGGCTGAGGAGGCTGAAGGTCTGGTTTTGTGTATGTTTTTGTTGTCCTTTTGGTAAAGGACTCTTTGGCCCCAGAATGGGCAGGACTCTGTAAATTGGTCTGGCTGGAGGGCCAGGACAACCTACGGTGAAGTAGGCCAGAGGAAAGCTGGGGGTTGAGGGGAAAACTGAGGCACCGCTGCTGCCATGCCACATCTGGCCACAAAGGAGGGTAGCAACTTGTCACATATCCAAAAAGTAGTGCACAGAGGGCACAGCCCTGGTCCCATATCAATAAGTCCAGCTCATGGGGCACTCTGTACTCATTGAAAGTGTGGCAGAACTTCCATTGCAATGTGTGCTTCTGGGAGGAATTCTGAGTAAGTCCCACTGCATCAGAGAAGTTCTTCTGCATCACGGCCCCTCTACATTGCCTCCAGCAGAGAGAGTGGTTTAAGAGCCTTAGTTTCATAATTTCTCCCCCTTGTCCTGTGCAAATCTGGTGCCCTTAAAAGATGCCAGTGTTTGATTTTTAAACATAAAGAACAAGGGAAGGTCTAACTGGTTATGAAGGGCAGTTGCCCTGTTCCTTGGCCAGTGGCCTAGAGGGACGGCAAGTGGACTATTTGAAAGGATTAGCTGTATTAGTAGGAGAATGACACAAAATTCATTTTTCTTTTAAATTATTTTTAGTAAAGTCACACCACAATGTGATACAGAAAATGATGTGGCAACTTTATAACCAAACTTCTCTAGCATAGCTGATACCTGGTACAGCTTTAATATCCAATTGAAATAATCGCAAATGTGGAGCTCCCAAGGAAATCTAAATTCAGAAGTGAAGGGGTTAAAACCAAGTCGATGTTTTTTGAACTCACAGGCCCCACCACGCAGTGAACAAGACTTCATTTTATAGCTTAATGTAGGTCTCTTTCCTTTTGAAAAATGATCTGACAAGAAATATAAACAGTCCTTTGTAGAACCCTTTAAAATCACCCCTTTATCTATCTTCTTCATCATCATCATCGTTTATCGCAGCTATGTTTTATAACAAACAGTATAGGCAGAGTTGGGGAAGCAATATAGAAGGAAGAGCACAGACTCTCATGAGAAGTTGAAACAAAGTGCATTTAGAAATTCTTATGGGGGCTTTTGACCATTTTTCTTTACATTTACTTGTTTTCCTTTGAGAGATGTGCATTTCCCTCTAACTCTGCAGGGATAAATAAAGATCACATTCCACAAAAATTTCTCCACTTGGAAAAACACTTGGCCTCCATATTTTCTGTGCAAGTCTCTAGTGGTATTTTTACAGGCTAAGAATAATACCTCACACACAGACAAAGATGTTAAGAGAACACAATTAAATTGGAAAGTCAAGCATGCAAAAGTTAAGAAATGCCAGAATTAAGGTTGCCTGTGCAACGTGAATTCAACTCCCTTGTGTGTATGGATTAGGATAGTCTTTAATTACATGACAACGGGCTATTATTTCCACAGGACCCTGCCTCATTTTTTGTGCACAGGATGGATGGGGCTCAGTTAAGGAGAAGCTATTCAATATTCTGCTTTCTCCTCATTGTTCAATGTGTGGCCCTATGCCTTAATTACTGCCTGCTATTCAGACCCTGCTCTGAGGATGGAATTATTAATTTCTTCACAGGCTTTTCTATGAAACTCATTAAAGTACCTGAGTACTTCCCACATACTAATGAATTGATTTTTCACAACAGCCCTGTAAGGTGAGGGGCTTCTGTTATCCCCAGTTTGCATATGGGGAACTGAGGCACCGAGATTAAGGTCAAATGTATCCACTAATTTTGGATGCTCTATTTGAGACACCTAGGACCGGATTTTTTTTTTTCAGAGCACTTCGTATTTTATAACACTTTATACGTTCAAAGCACAGCTCCCATTGACTTCAGCTGCAGCTGTGGGTACCCAGCACTTCTGCAAATCACATCCCACGGTCTGAAGACCGGCACCAAGAAAATGGCAGAAACACAGGCTATATCCACACTATAAGCTAAGGATGTGATTTTGTTTTTCCCCTTGCTTGTGTGCACCCAGCCACGCTAGCTCTCATCGAGCTAGTGCAAGTATAAATAGCAGTACAGCATGGCCATCGGCAGCAGAGGCACGGCTGAGCCATGCCAAGGACAAACCCACCTACACCAGTGGGTATGTACTCGGCACAGCTCAACCCCGTGACTCTGCTACCCATGCTACTGCAACCACACTGCTATTTATACTCCCACTAGCTTGATGAGAGCTAACGCAAGTATGTGTGCGTGAGCAGGGAATCACATCCCTAGCTCATAGCATAGACATCGCCTTAGTGACCACCTGTGAATACTTGAATGCAGAATCGTTCTAGCACGGGTGGACAAACTTTTTGGCCCAAGGGCCACATCAAGGTTGCAAAACAGTATAGAGGGCCAGGTAGGGAAGGCTGTGGCTCCCCAAACAGCCTGGCCCCCACCCCGTGACTGCCCCCCTGAGAACCCCTGACCCATCCAACCCCCCCGTTCCTTGTCCCCTAACTGCCCCCCAGGGACCCCACCCCCTATCCAACCCCCCCTGCTCCCTGTCCCCTGACTGCCCCGACCCCTATCCACGCTCCCTATCCCCTGACTGCCCCGACCCCTATCCACACACACCCCCCCCCGACAGGCCCCCGGAATCTCCGACCCATCCAACCCCCCACCCATTCCTTGTCCCCTGACCCCCCCCCTCCCAAGACCCCCATCCCTAACTGCCCCCCCAGGACCCCACCCCCTATCCAATCCCCCCTGCTCCCTGTCTCCTGACTGCCCCCGGGACCTCCTGCCCCTTATCCAACCCCCGCCCCCTTACCATGCCACTCAGAGCGGCAGGACAGGCTTATTGGAAAGCCTGGGAGGTGGGCGGGTGCAAGCTGCGCTCCTGCGTGGCGGTGTGACTGCAGGGGAGGAGGAACAGCGGGGGAGGGGCGGGAGGCTAATCTCCCTGGGCAGGACGGTCGTGCGGGCCGTAGTTTGCCCGCCTCTGTTCTAGCAGATAAACACTGGCTTCAGGCCCTCTTCTGGCTATCCATCCAACACTTGTCACCCATGCTAGTATCTCTTGAACTTTTAAAGGTGTGAGTTTAACTGCATGTTTACAGTCAACTTTTCTTCATCCCAATGATCTACATTCAGCTGGGAGTTTCCTTCCCATTTTTTTTTCCATGTCCACTGCCCTGTAAACTGAAGATTTCTAAGATAAATGCGTTTTCTTTCACTTTTACCAGTGCCCTTCTTGGACTCAGGCCTTGTCTATGCTATCCAGGTAAGTTGACCTAAATTATGCTACTCCAGCTCCGTGAATAATGTAGCTGGAGTTGATGTAGCTCAGGTTGACTTACCACAGTGTCTTCACTGCACTGCATCGATGGGAGACACTCTGCGGTCAACTTATCTTACTCTTCTCAGGGAGCTGGAGTACCAGGGTCGACCAGAGAGCGCTCTGCCATCAATTTAGCGCAGGGTTAGTCAATAGGCGGACCACAGGCCAAATCCAGACCGCCAGACACTTTTTTTGAATGGACTGTGAAATCTTTTTATTTACTTATCACTGTTATTGCGGTGTGAAAAGATGTTACTCTGGAGTCTGGACCTTAACTATACCTTGACCAAGAAATTTGGATCTTGACAAAAAATAATTGACTACCCCTGATTTAGCGGGTCTTCACTAAACCCGCTAAATCGACACCCGCTGCATCTACTGCAGCAACTTTGACCTCCCCGGTAGTGAAGACAAGCCCTCAGATAGGAGAGATGTAATCATGGTCCTTTTCACTGATGTTGTTTTAGGTGTCTGTATTTTCCACTGAAGCATGTGGACATTTTTGAAGTGTTGTGCTGATCTACTCTTCTGCATACATACAAGTACAGGCATCTTGGGAGCCCTGTTGGGCATCCTGGAGAAAGGAGGAGGATACGTTATTTAATGTAGACTGAGATAAGGGCACTGTGGGAAGATTTAATTCATGTTTTTAGGACTCAACCCCATCCTTTTTAATTAAAAAAAACTGGGGGGGGGGAGCATGTACTGTTTGCAAATTGGAATTTCTCTTCCGCAGACATCAAACTATTCTCACAGTGTAGCAGCTATCATCAAAGTATTATGTGATTCAGCCAGTGAAAATGTACAGACACACAATACAGATACAACAGTGTATGTTTTAAGAAAGAGAGCAAAAACACCATGCAGACAGCAAATGATAGACACAGGGTCTGATCCAAAGTTCACTTAAGCCAATGGATATGAGGAAAGTGGAGGTGTTCCTAATCTATTTTTTATTTTATACCGCAAAGTTCATATGTATTCCATGCTGTGATCTTAACCACCTCTGAGACAATTTTTCTGGTAAGGCTTAATCACCAAACCAATGTTGGCTCAATCAGGGCAATCTGACACGGAGACAAAAAGGCCTTATTCAAGAGCTGGCAACCTCTTTCTGTGGATGTCCCACAGAGTAAGGATTTCCCAGTACTGCTTTGTTTCAGGTAGATTGGGTGTGCTATGAAAGACCAGAGCTACCCTGTATGGATAGAGACCTTTTTAATATTTTGAATGAAACAGATACTACTGGGAATTGTGAGATTATGGGAAACTTTAATTTCCCAGCTATAGATTGGAGGACATGTGTTACTAAGAATGGTAGGACCTAGACCTGCCTGGATTTGATAGCTGAGAGATTTCTTCACCAAATAGTTACCAACCCAACAAGAGGTGATGCCATTTTCGATTTAGTATTGATGACCTCAGAAGAATTGGTTGTAGGGGACAACCTTGGTTCAAGTTATCATGAGCTAATTCAGTTTAAACTAACTGGAAGGATAAACAAAAATAGATCTGCAGGTGGGGCCCTTGATTTCAAAAGGGCAAACCTTAAAAAATTAAGAGAATTAGTGAGGGAAGTGGGCTGGACTGAGGAATCAAGGATTTGAAGGTGGAGGAGGCTTTAAATTAATTAAAGTCAAAGTTGCAGAAGCTATCTGAAGCTTCCACCCAAAAAGGGGCAGAAAATGTGTAGGGTTGCAAACCAAACTGGATGAGCAAGCATCTCAATCAGGTTATTAAGAGAAAGAAAGCCTACAAGGAATGGAAGATGGGAAGGATCAGAAAGTGTAGGGGGGAAAAATGACAGCCTCCCAAAGCCAAGCAGAGTTGGACCTTACAAAGGAAATTAAAACCAGGAATAAAAGGTTCTATAGCCATATAAATAAAAACAAAACCAAGGAAAGAAAAAAAAACGGGACTGCTAAACACTGAGGATGGAGAGGAGATTCAAGATAATCTAGGCCTGGCCCTACACCTACATGAATGTTTTGCCTCAGTTTTTAATAAGAGTAGTGAAGAACTTAGGAGTAGTGGCAGAATGGTTATTGGAAAATAAAAGTACCACATCTGAGGTGGAAGTCAAACTCAAACAGCTTAATGGGACTAAATCAGGGGCCTGGATAATCTCTATTCAAGCATATTAAAGGAACTGGCACATGAAATTGCAAGCCGCATAGCAAGAATTTTTAATGAATACATAAACCCTGGGGTCATACCCTATGACTGGAGAATTGCTAATATAGTACCTATTTTTAAGAAGAAGAGGAGGAGGAAAGGTGATCTGGGAAACTACTGGCCTGTTAGTTTGAACTCAATTTTATGCAAGGTCTTGGAACAAATTTTGAAAAAGAAAGTAGTTAAGGAGTGAAGTTCTGGAATGACCTTTCAAGGAGAGCAGTGGGGGCAAAAAAACCTAACTGGCTTCAAGACTGAGCTTGATAAGTTTAGAGGGAATGGTCTGTTGAAGCTGCCTGGGGCTCATCTGCGACTGCTAGTAGCAAATATCCCCAATGGCTAGAGGCTGGACACTAGATAGGGAGGGCTCTGAATTACTACAGAGAATTCTTTCCCAGGTGTCTGGCTAGTGGGTCTTGCCAACATGCTTAGGGTCCAACTGATTGCCATATTTGGTGTTGGAAAGGAATTCTCCATCTGGTCAGATTGACTGAGACAATGAGGGGAGTTTGCTTTCATCTACAGCCTGCAGCACAGGTCACTTGCAGGTTTAAACTAGAGTAAATGGTGGATTCTCTGTGACTTGAAGACTTTAAATCATGATTTGAGGAATTCAGTAATTCAGCCAGAGGTTTAGGGGCCTATTACAGGGGTGAGTAGGTGAGGTTCTGTGGCCACATTCTGGGGCGATATGCAGGAGATCAGGCTAGGTGATCATGATGGTCCCGTCTGGCCTTGAAGTCTATGAACTAATAACTGTCTGTGTAAGAAAATTATGAACAACACAGTCTTTGATCCATAGCAGAGCTCTTGTCAGTGTCAAGAAATTATGTTCACCCAGACTGAAGGCAGTTGGCCTGTTTAAAAAGTAGTATTTAACAGGGACAAACTTGCAAGGAGGTTTCACCCCTGGCCCTGCTTATATTCTAAATAGTCGTAAATTACTGAATCTGAAATATATTGCATAGTTTCAAATGTTTTAAAAATAAGCAAAGCATTTTATGAGACCATAAATATATGGAGCATTCATTATTTTGCCACATGGGACAGTTGTGGAAGAGCTACAAAACATCATATGTAAGGAATCTGTCAAAAACTGCTTAAATCAGGCCTGAATCCAAATTGAAGAGATCCAAACAAAAGATAGAGAGCAAAAAGGAGTTGGCCAGTAGCAAGTGGAGGAGAATTGGTGAGTCTCTCTGACATCCTTGTTGTGAAGACCTTGGATTATCTTACTTGTAGATTAGTCTTTGTGTGCAAATCATCATAGCTCATGGGAGTGTGCCTGCCAGGAAGCCTCACTTCAGGGGTTTACATATGCCTGACACACTGTGGATGAGGTTGAGAAGAGGTTTCAGAGTAACAGCCGTAAAATTCTAACAACTTGCAGGTAAGAGACATTCTTCTGTGGCACCAAAACAGCACATTAAAATCAGACATGTGGGAATCCCAAGAAAGTGAATGAAGATCAGTATATCTTCTTTACTGTATTTCTTCCAGTTTCCCTGTCAAGATCCAATTTTATTAATTGATACTGCCCTATAAAGGTCGATATCTAACTTTTTAATAGGATCTGCAGGTGCTTGGTCTCCTTCTGTATCATGCCTTTTGGTGAAATAATTTATTTTCAACCCCATCATACTATAGCAGTATGGTTCATGCTGTTAATGTGCAGAACCTGATATGTTTGCAATGGAAATCATAATGGTTTTAAATCATAGAGGGCAGATGGTGATTCTAGGCAAAGCACTGAGCAAGGGTGGCACATAAAGTGCATCTCCTCATAAACAGCATTGTGAAGCACTGTGTCTGACAAAACACATCCTGGGTCTCATTTCCTCCCCTACTTCCTCCGTGCTCACAGAAAGTATTCATTTACTGCAATGGTAGTCAATTATTTTTTGTCGAGGTCCAAATTTCTTGGTCAAGGTATAGTCAAGGTCCAGACTCCAAAGATAACGATGATAAGTAAAAAGATTTCAGGGTCTGTTCAAAAGAGTCTGGTGGTCTGGATTTGGCCCACAGTCCACCTATTGACAACCCTGATTACAGCTTGCCGATACTAACAGTAACTTACAACCCACCTCCTTTGTGCTGCCTTAGCTACTCTGGCGAGTGAATATGAGGGAAGTGGAGCCAGGCTCTACCCATTCCCCATCTACTTGCTCCTGGCAGAGTTATCAATCAAGTAGTCCCATTTACTCCTGTGCACCTGGATGCAAGATCTGGTAGCTCATAAAGTGTACAAGAGGGTGTCTGCATATGGGGGGAATTCTTACTCCCTCTTGTTCCTTTGCACAGGCATGTAATCAAGTGTCTGGCTAGCCCAAAGTTAGACTTGGTGGAATTCCATTTTTATTTTATAATTTCAACAGATATCAGTTTATTTTCAACCTTTTAAAATTTTTTCTGTTTTTTGTTTTTAACTTTCACAGTTGAGGGAAATTATGGGTGTCAGACAATAATTGTTTAATGACAGTAGATGTTGAGGTTCAAAAATTTAAAGGTCTATAACTGTTAAAACACAAATTTATCAACATCACCAGACAAAATATACAAAGTAAATATCCTTAAATCAAAGTTCTCAAGGAAAATTTTTGTACTCTCCCTATCTGGAAATATTTTTTTCATAGGTTTGTGTATGTGTGCAGTGAAGTCACCATATGCACACATTGTGTACTGACACTTGCCAATAAAGATTGAATCTGTCCAAGCCTGCCCATAGTGATGCAGAACAAAAGCGACCTTTCAGCGTGGTTTTTACCATATCTTTACTCCTCACAGCAGAATGAGTTTTGGCTTCTAGGAGGTACATTATGTACAGTACTACATGAGGGCCTGAACTAATACCCCAGAGTCAAACACTGGTTCTGGATTTAGGATATCTTTTAAGACTAACAGTGTTAAGAGCAGGGGTGTCTGTTTGCCTTATCACAGAATTCAGAGGCAGCTGCAATATTTGGATACAGATGTCAACCCATTCCCCTCCCCCTTCCCCATTAATGCTTGGATCCTCTTTAGGATCCTCCTCTGTCCCATCTCAAATTAAATATATATTCTTTCTGAAATGCATATTTAGAATATATTTCATATATATGAAGGGTCTCATCTGTTGCATTTTCTTCAGGCAGGTGGAACAGGATAAAATAACATAACCCCTGTGATGCACAGGGTGGCCACCTGAACACAAACTCAGACTAATATAGTATATACCTCAGGGCCTGTGAGTGCTGCTTGTCTACATTGTTGGCTAAACTCTACCCTTGACCTTTGCATAAGGTCAAAGGGAGTTAGACATAGATCTAGGGCAATGTATGACCCACAGGCACATGGAGAACGTTAAAAGAGTTAATCTTTAGGTTCCCTTCCTACCCCTGTACTTTAGGCATGCCAAAAGCAGGTTCAGTACTGTAGATTTAAAAAAAAAAAAAAGTCAGATGAATAAAAAAATGCTGATAGTAGACATGCTGGTAAACTGGTTTCTTTTGAATTTTTAAAAGCATGAGTGTTGATGAAAGGGGTTGGAGGGACAGCCTGAAGCCTTTGTTTATCCATGGAATGGATACACTATTCAAACAGAGATGCAAGCTTTCTCACACAGCCCAACACAAGCTTTCCCACACAGCCCAACCAACAGGCCTCAATCATAAAATATCAGGGTTGGAAGGGACTTCAGGAGGTCATCTAGTCCAAACCCCCTAATCCTGTCCTGTAAGCCCCCATTTCCCTAGGGGTCCTGACCCAAAAGGGAGTCACAAGACTATTGTGGGGGGGGGCAGTATTTTTACCCTTACTTCTGCACTGCCCTCAGAGCTGGGTGGCTGGAGAGCAGTGGCTGCTGGCCAGGCACCCAGCTCTGAAGACAGCACCGGCTCCAGCAGCAGTGCAGAAGTAAGGGTGGCATGATATGGGAGGGTCATCACTTTTTAGGGGGTAGGGGGTGATTGCAGCCTGAAATATTTTCAAAGGGGGCCCCAGCCAAAAAAGTTTGAGAACCCCTGCCCCAGGCCTCATTCACACCCACCATGAAGGGGCAACTTTAGCCCAACATGCACACAACCCCTAGCACTTTCTCTGTACTACCAGCTAGTGCAAAGAAGACAAATGGCCCACTGAAATGAGCCCATTGTTGAGCTTCCTGAATGAAATGTGTTTTTAAGAAGGTATTTGAAGGGGAGGGGAAGGAGAATGTTTGGCACACAGAGGTGGGAGGCTGTCTCCGTGTGTAGTGGTGGCAGAAAGGAAGTTACAAACCACTGTCATAAGTGATATGCTTATATTTAATCCACTGTAATTGACAGAAGTTGAAAAGCAGTCTAATAGCCAGCTGGGAACCACAGTGTTTCTTCCTGTGTCTCTACTGCTGTTTTCTTGTTGTAACAAACCAGAGCAGAGTACTGCTTGAACAAAAATCACAGCCTTTTGATTTTTCTCTTATCTGCTGCATTCTGTATTTTTATCAGTATAGCTATGTAGACTGAAAAAAAAAAACTATATCAAATGGACCTTTGGCTAAAATGTGGCGGCTGGTTTATGTCAAATGTGAATAATTTTACATCTTTGATCTTGCAGCTAGGGCAACTAGGCCAGCACTTTTAATGACTCACACTAGACAGAATGAAGTGTGTCTCTGAGAAAACAGGAGGGGTACCATTACTCTATTTTTTTTAAATAAACAGAGTTGTAATAGTTCTTTAAGCTGAAGAGGATAGATCCTGAGCTGGAAAGAAGCACCTAAGTATCAGCCAAGTTCTGTGAATAGTGTGTATATAATAATGTAACCCTTCTGCCAGGCCAAGTTGATAGCAGCAAGGGCTGGGTTCAGTATACAGGGGTTCCCTCTCATCAAAGCAAATGCAAAACTGGCTCAAGCCCCCACCTAGTGACCTGGGAAAATCTTACACACACCCCTGGGCGCCTAAAAGAGGCAATACTTCCCCTCTCTCAAGCACAGAGTCTCTTTAAAAACATGAGGTAAACAACATCAGCATTAAATTGGGAAAACGCCACAACTAGGGTTCATCAACCAAACCATGAGCAAAGACCCACCCCAGCAAACTGGGCCATGTCCTTTCCCTTGGGTTCTTGGGTCCAACAACCCAAACGTCTCTTGAGTCCAGCAATCCAAAAATCACCCAAAGTCCAACAACCCAAAAGTCCAGCCCCAGAGTTCAAAAGTTCATCTGCAGAGTGTTACTCCCCAGTCTGGGTGAAAATGTGTGTGTGTGGCAGGGGGAAGAGGTAAGGGGCACCTTACATAATCTGAAGCTGACTGCCCTGCAGCTCCATAGGGCTTCACTCCGATCCGCCCCACAAGCCACTCTGCTCCACCAGCCATCCCACAAACCGCTCCACAAGCAGCTTCTGCCATCCCACGAACTGCTCCATCAGCCAGTCCACAAGCCAGTCCAGCCATCCTGTGAACTGCTCCGCTCTGCAATAGATCTTCAGGCTCCCCACTACTTAACACTGTGTTCAGTGATTTCAGCTTGTAGTAGTAGGAGCCTTAGTATTTTTACACCATAAGGCCAAAGTGAATTCAGCTTAGCACCTGTAGCTAGGCTCCTAATAGACCCAAAATTAGCTCTGATATTCCACAGTGGAAAATAACAGAGGTGCAATTGATGTTTTGGGCCTTCACAAACGGGCCCACACCACCAAGTACTAACACCTGTCAACAGCCTCTCTCAATTCACAGAGTTTTGGAACCCATGTCCCTTGCCTAGCGAGTGCTACTTCATTGATGGCGAGTCCCTCCATCATAACAAAAGGCCAAGTACAGTTCCACTGTCCTTGATTCACAAAATCAGGATAATAACAATTTATTCTTCCTGCCCCAATAAAAGAGAAACTGGGGATCCCACAGCAGCCAAAGTGACCATTTGGGCAGCTATAGGCTCATTCTAGGCGGGGGGTGTGTGTGTGCCTATGCAAATGAGATCAGCCCCTGAAGTTCTTTTCCACAACTTGCCACACCTCACCACCAGATGTCAGGGTGGAGCTCATCCTGACTCTGCTTACAATAACTTATTGTGGTAGTGCTTTTTTCTGATCTACAAGAACACATTCATGGTGTTACCAATTTAGCAACTGCATGAGAGAGAGAAATATTTGTAATCACTATGCGCACTGTCTACACATTTCCCTCGCCCCCTCACCCCCCGCAAAAAACATTTTAGTGGCTTTTTTTCTTTATCTATTCAGCTACCAGACTATGTATGTTGTATTGTCCTTTCACCTAAAGGACCTCAATTTAAACTAATTAAAACCAGACATTTCTGATGCATGTTAGTATTATAGTGAGTGACTAGAACACATCAGGCTACATCAAGAATCGCTGTTAACTAACTCTGCCCCTCTTTGTATGCACTGCATACAAGTTCCACGAAGCAGAAGCCCAAGATAATGACTATGGCAAACTGTTTCTTTCTCTCTTTCTAATCTAATCTGGGGTGCATAGCCCAATGGCAGCTAAATGTCATTTTCTTCTGAACCTTAAGAAACAGTTGGCTTTCAGGGTGGGTCAGGCACAAGTCAGGCTACAGGGTCTGTCCGGAAGTTTCACCGCAAACAGAAAACCACCTCCACAAGAGGCGTACAGTGCTAACTGGTGATAGTTTTGTGGTGAGGTGCAAGTGAAGACAAGTTCTTCCTGTTTACAGAGCTTTTAGCGTCCGGACGATATCCCACAGTGACTAGGTGACCACTCTGGCCAGCAGCTCTGCTGCTCTGACGCCAGGTAAACAGACATCCGCCTCCCGCTGTAAAGCCCTGGGAACTTTGAAACTCCCCTTCCTGTTTTCTTGGCAAGTCCAAAAACTCTGCAAGTGTAGACATAGCCAAAGAAAAGGTAAGCTTGTGTGTTGGTGGTTAGAAAAAACAATCCTCAATGCGGTCTGGGCTGGCTTAGTTTTGACCATGTGGTCGGGACCTTGCTAAATGCAAAGTAACTCTTTACAAGCTGTTCTGGAAAGTCACCAGTACCCTTCCAGTGGACTGTCGCCACCCTATACCGGAAACCTACTGACCACTATGCCTACCTACATGCCTCCAGCTTTCATCCAGACCACACCACGCGATCCATTGTCTACAGCCAAGCTCTTCGATACATCCGCATTTGCTCCAACCCCTCAGACAGAGACAAACACCTACAAGATCTCTATCAAGCATTCTTACAACTACAATACCCACCTGCTGAAGTGAAGAAACAGATTGACAGAGCCAGAAGAGTACCCAGAAGTTACCTACTACAGGACAGGCCCAACAAAGAAAATAACAGAAGGCCACTAGCCTTCATCTTCAGCCCCCAACTAAAACCTCTCCAACGTATCATCAAAGATCTACAGCCTATCCTGAAGGATGACCCATCACTCTCACAGATCTTGGGAGACAGGCCAGTCCTTGCTTACAGACAGCCCCCCAACCTGAAGCAAATACTCACCAGCAACCACACAACAAAACCACTAACCCAGGAACCTCTCCTTGCAACAAAGCCCGTTGCCAACTGTGTCCACATATCTATTCAGGGGACACCATCATAGGGCCTAATCACAACAGCCACGCTATCAGAGGCTCGTTCACCTGCACATCTACCAATGTGATATATGCCATCATGTGCCAGCAATGCCCCTCTGCCATGTACATTGGTCAAACTGGACAGTCTCTACGTAAAAGAATAAATGGACACAAATCAGACGTCAAGAATTATAACATTCAAAAACCAGTTGGAGAACACTTCAGTCTCTTTGGTCACTCGATTACAGACCTAAAAGTGGCAATTCTTCAACAAAAAAACTTCAAAAACAGACTCCAACAAGAGACTGCTGAATTGGAATTAATTTGCAAACTGGATACAATTAATTTAGTCTTGGATAGAGACTGGGAGTGGATGGGTCATTACCAAAGTAAAACTATTTCCCCATGTTTATTCCCCTCCCTCCCCGCCACTGTTCCTCAGATGTTCTTGTCAACTGCTGGAACTGGCCCATCTTGATTATCACTGCAAAAGGTCCCCTCCCGCCCCTTCTCCAGCTCTCCTGTTGGTAATAGCTCACCTTACCTGATCGCTCTCGTTACAGTGTGTATGGTAACACCCATTGTTTCATGTTCTCTGTGTATATAAATCTCCCCACTGTATTTTCCACTGAATGCATCTGACGAAGTGAGCTGTAGCTCATGAAAGCTTATGCTCAAATAAATTTGTTAGTCTCTAAGGTGCCACAAGTCCTCCTTTTCTTTTTGCAGATACAGACTAACACAGCTGCTACTCTGAAACCTGTCTTAATATGGTGCACTAACAAGCTTCAAAGCTGTCAGCCTGCAACAGTTCACTGGGTTTTCAGTTGTTAAGCCTTAAATCCATTCAGCTAACATGATTTAGCCCATCAAGACAAGTCCTCATGGAGCCTTTCGTCAGACTGAAACAATAGCACCAATAGATTAAAATACGTGTAAGCAGAAGTGCCTGAAAATGGCAACCGGTCACGAGAGGAAAGTCACTAGCATGATGCAATGTGGAGAGAATTCCCTAGTGTCACTAGAGCATTTAACAATCACTAGAATGAGCTTAGGGTTCAGTTCCAAGGTTGTTGCTTTTTCAATTTTTTTATTGATCACTTTGATTTAATGAGTTGGATCTGTGTATGGGGGTCTTTCCATTGACTTCACTGGAGCTGGATCATGCCTTTAGAGCTGGACTGCACCTTTAGAGTGGTAAAAATTTAATATCCACAATGAGTATGTATTCAGTCTTTACTAGGTCCTGGCTCAAGCAAACTCCCATTGAAGTCCACAGCAACTTTGGCTCACTCCCACAGTAAGTAAGCATTCTCCAACATCATAACTGGCATTGGTAATGAATGGACCCTTTCTGGAATCCTTGTAATGAGGCAAAGTGGCCTCCCTGCAGACCTGAGAGGGAGGGACCATTACACCTCCCCAGTCGACAGAGTCGAACATGCCCTGCCCCACTTACCGGACATATCAAGGTGGGACAGCAGGTAAAGGGAGGGCTCTGTAATTCAGTTGGGGCTGGACCAGGGAAGGAGGTGGACATTTCCTTTAGGGAGCCAACCCCTCTGGCTGATCCCAAACCAGCGCCCTACTGACTGGGAAGCCGCAAGGCTCCAAGGAGTTGCTGGAGAGGATGCCGCCCAACTGCAAAGTGGCGAGACAGAGCCTGGGACCAAAAGAGCAGTGCAGGCACATCTGAGTAGGAAGTAGACCTGAGGAGCCAGACTTTGGTCCAGTTGCGCTGCCAGGAAGCAAGGCAGTGCCTTTGTATTTACCCGCTGACCCAGTGGTGGGACCACCCACCACTAACAGGACCCTGGTCTGGGACCCAGTGCAGTAGTGTGGGCACCGGGTCCCCCTACCCCCTGCTGCCACCCCCACACCTGGGATTTGCTGCACACTCACCCTAGGCCAGAAGGGCAGTACTTGCTTGATTGTTGTCTGCCCCAGCCAGCAGGCTGTGGGATATAGACTGTTGCTCTGCCCTGCCCAGAGGAGCCCAAGCCCAGGTTATTGGTACCAGCCATAGTGCGGCAGAGTGGCCTCCCTCCTAGTGTTGCCACCTTTCTAATTGCTGGTAATGACCACTGAGGTCCTTCCCCTGAGGCCCCGCCACTGCTCTGTCTCTCCCCTAGCCCCCAAAGCTCAGCCCCTGTCACTCCCCCTCTCTCCCCTTTCCTCCTGTTGCTTGCTGGATTGTCTCAAGAAGCCTGCCTGCAGGTAGGAGGTGGCCCTGGGTGAGCAGGGGCTGGTGCTGGTCAATGACCCAGCGCTTCTCCCACCCTGCAGTAACCAGACTTTTGGGTAGGGTGCCATTTAAGTTTGGTAGGTCCCTAAAAATCAGGCACCACTGGAAACCCTAAATGGCACCTGGACACAGAAGCCAAAAACCAGACTGTCTGGCTAAAAAGTGGACAGGTGGCAATCCTACTCCCTCCAGACCCGAGAGGGAGGGACCATTACAGTCCTGTATGTATTTTAATGGTAAAATTTCAGTAGGATCTGGTTTGATTTCACATAGGACTCATGTAAAATAAATACGTGCCTGTTTGTCACGCTATATTTCTATCTAAAGTATTGCTCCAGCACCCTTAACTAAACTAACTTAAAATATAGCACACTGTATCACATCAAAATATCAGCAAAATGGGCAGTGTTGTAGCATGGTTCCCCTCTTGCTTATACCAGTGTCACTCATCTAACAAGCAGTAGCAGATGTTTGAGGCTTTGCTGGTTGGCTTCCAAATGGAGGAGAAATCAGGGATGTACATTTTGAGTATAACATGTTTTATTTACACACACACACACACACACACACACACACACACACCCATCCTGGAGCAGAGAGCACGCAGGGCAATTGGGAATTTCAGCTTCACTGGTGTCCAGTTCCCAGAAAGGAGAACTGCTTTAAGAACGTTCTCCAGGCAGAGACCACCACAGGCAGCATACTGTCCTGCTGCTTGCACAGCTCCCTCTTCAAGGGCAACACCACTGTCTCAACACAGACATTTCCATAACGAAAAAGAACAACACAGCATGTCTGAACATTTGCTTGCACACTGAGAACTGTGAAGACTATATTTAATAGCGCCACCTACATGGCACCTGCGATAGCATTGCACTATTTATAAATATACACTCAGTTTAATATTCTGTTATATGTAATAGCTGTTATCAAAAGTACAATAGAGAGAGAGAATACATTTTTCCCAGAAAAGATTTGTAACCTTATCAAAAATAATAAATTCATGGTCAATAACTTACCTCCAGCTTATTTTGGTGTTTCTTAGTCAATGTATCATCATCACTCCAAATGTACAAGGTTTTCCACCATTTCACACAGTATTTTATGTGGTGGGAAGCAAAATCTAGACAATAACTATCTTCTGATGGAATTGGAGTTCTGTCTGTGCCAAAGGTCATGTGAATGCTTTCCTGTATTTATTGATTAAAAACTTGTTTGTGCTGTCTCCAGCAATTAGACATTTGGATCAGCTAGCCAGGGATCAGATAGTGTGTACTGAAAATGTAACAGATGCCCTGAAAGCACGTCCTGCTCTCCTAACCTTGTGCCCCTTTCTTTTGCTAGTTAGTAACGTGAATTTGTTTCTAAATTAGCAGAAGGCCAGCAATCGGCAAATGTGTAGAGAATGAAGTTGAAATGGATGCGAGACAGCCTGTTCCTTTTGGGCTAGTTATTCAGTCCAGATGTGTCTTGCACAATTATTTTGCATAAAACCTTAGGTGTCTAGACGTGCTGAGCCAGATTTTTGTTTGGTGTAAATTGTTACTGCACAATTGACTTCAGTGGAGCTATGCTGATTTACACCAGCTGAGGATCTGACCTGCTAAATATATATTTTTGGTAAGAAGGAATCTTATCTATGTCCTTGAAACAGAATCATTCCAGCAAACTCCAGGTGCCACCAAACCTGCTGTGTCTGGGGACCTTGGGCAAAGCAGACATTTTGAGTTCTATTTGTTTTGACGATAAGTCTGTATCAGCCCTGGAGGAGCTGGCATACTTAGCTGATCTGTGTCTGACATCCCAGCATGGCCACCTGGCAGACATTTCAGTTCACCTCTGTCTGAGACAAGCAGAATCGATTGTGTTCATGGCAGCTAGTGGAAAAGAACAGTTCAGGCCAAACTGAGCCCTAAGAACCAAAAACTGTTCTAGGAAGGATGTCAGGGAAGTATTTTTTTATTATTTAAGCTAATTTACATGGGTGGTGGTATTTTATTTTAGAAAACTTTTGTCTGAGGGATAACTATTCACATGAGCTCTACTAGTCTTAGCAATGGGGGAAGAAAGGAAAAATAACTCATCTAAATACATTTTAGACTTTGGAAGATAAGGAGCTGAGTGTAATATTTCTGGTGGGACCAGGGGCACAACTCTGATCTTGCTTACACGAGTGTATAAAAGTAGTAACTCAGTGGGAGTCAATGGAGGTACAACAGGCCTATGGTTTCCAATCAGGTCTGATTTACTGAGCTGAATATAGTGTCTGTGAAGCACAGGAAAAATAGCCCAACCTTGTATTCACTTGGAGCTGGGCAGGGAATCTTCCTCTCTTTCCATCCTCCACTGAATAAACTGCTAAAAGACATACATAAAGCTGTTGCAGAGATAATAAGAACTAAAGGATTTGCAGCAGGTGTTGAGCATTATAGTACCATCTGGGCCTGTCTAATTCCAGCCAAAACAATCTCCTCTGCAATTGCACAGAAGGGTAGAGATCTGATAGTAACTAGTAGTAAATCAAAGTCAGGACAGGAGGAAAGGAGAGCAGAAGCCCTGGCTCAAGCATGGAGACTGTTACAGAGGCTAGTAAGGTGGTGGTAGTTCCATTAATTATAAGGAAATGTTAATGCTAGTGGCCAGCTTGCATTCTTTGTGCAATAACTTTTATTTATGTATCATGAAATTTTAAATTTGCTCTGGCTCAGAACTGTTAGGGCATGTGCCAGGTTACAAAAACAATGCAAAACACACCAACAATTAAATGAACAAAGGGTCCCCTGCCTGAGTTCAGTTAACATATTTTCCCTTCACTTAAGTCAGACATAAGGCTGAGAAAATAGATGGGCCATACACCATGCCCTGAAACTCAACCATCA
This sequence comes from Chelonia mydas, assembly GCF_015237465.2. NCBI lineage: Eukaryota > Metazoa > Chordata > Testudines > Cheloniidae > Chelonia > Chelonia mydas. The sequence continues at coordinate 34,838,139 of NC_051245.2, read as the reverse complement.
CTCAAAATTCACTGTCGCAATCAGTGTCCTGAATTGCAGCCAGAAAATGACTAGAACCAGTAGAGACTTCAGATCGAAAAACTTCAACAATAGGGAACTCATGACAACTGGTCCAGGACTGATGGGCTGGGGACAGCTGGGGAGGAGAAACAATTGTAATAAGACCCTGAGCTCAGGGGGCTCCCCAAAACATACACCATCTAAGTAAATAAAGATGGGTACTGTCCCAGCAAACATGATGTACCAGGACCCCATACTTCTCTTGACAAGCCTGTGGGAGTGGCATCACTAAATAACCTTCATTCTGCACCAGCTGCAGCTTTTGCGTGAACGTAAGGACTCTCCCTCTAACTCTAAAATGTGTCAGCTGCTGGATGTCTGTGCAGCAATTACACAAGCACACACACACACACCTCAACTTTGAGCCCCTCCTGCACCCCAAACCACTCATCCCCAGCCCAGAGCCCCCTCCCACACCTGAACCCCTCATTCCTGGCCTCACCCTGCAGCCCTCACCCCAATCCTCTGCTCCAACCCTGAACCCCTCCCAAATCCCTCATCCCCAGCTCCGTTGGGTCGTGGGCATCAACAATTTTCTTCAATTGGGTCCCCAGGGAAAAAGAAGTTTGAAAACCACTGCTGTAGGCTACATCGCAATAGCAAAGTTGGGAAAAATACTCAAATCTCATTACTACAGGAATGCATTTGATTCTGCAACTGTTCTTACTTGAAAAATAAGAACAAGACAATGGATAGTCATTAAGAAACCTAAAATTCACTGTTATTGAAATATAAATGTAGAGGTAGGATCATACTTCAAATACTTATCAGAAGCCAGGCCCTCTGTACTCCTTCATGGATTATTTGTAGTAATGTATGTTAGGTAAATGGACATGAGCAGGAAGTGAAATACACTTGTGGTTCACAAAATTTGTAATAGGGCACAATGACCCAAACTAAATACCCAGAAAGGGTCAAGAACTGAACGCCTGTTTCAATAACTAATTTGTGACTCCTGATGCTGAATCTTGAAGCAGAAGATCTAACAAGGAGACAGGTACAATGAACCCAATGAACGTCATGCCAGTTGAGACTCTTAGGCCTGGTCTACACTACAGGGTTAGGTCAAATTTAGCCGCTTTAGGACGATTTAAAAATGACTGCATCCACACAACCAATCCCATTCCGTCGACTTAAAGGGCTCTTAAAGTCGACTTCTGTACTCCTCCCCGATGAGGGGAGTAGCGCTAAAAGCGACCTTGTTGGGTTGAATTTGGGGTAGTGTGGTCACAAATTGACGGTATTGGCCTCCAGGAGCTATCCCAGAGTGATCCATTGTGCACTAACCAGGTACACAGGAAAAGTCCCGGGAACTTTTGAATTTCATTTCCTGTTTGGTCAGCATGGCAAACTCAGCAGCACAGGTGACCATGCAGTCCCCCCAGAATCTTAGAGCGTAGAATGTTTCTACGCTCCCCCTATCATCTCCTTCCCTGAGGTTATTGCAGATTAGAAGGTGAAAAAAAACGCACTCGCGATGACATGTTTTCCGAGTTCATGCAGTCCTCCCACACTGATAGGGCACAGCTTAATACAAGGAGGCATTCAGTGGCAGAGGCCAGGAAAGAATTAAGTGAGCATGAAGAATGGAGGCAGGACGCAATGCTGAGGCTAACTGAGGAGAAAACGGACATGTTGAAGTGTCCATTGGGGGAGCAAATGGACATGAAGCGTCTGTTGGGGCTGCAGGAAAGCCAATAAGAGCACAGACCCCCTGCTGCATCCACTGTATAACCACCTACCCTTCTCCCCATGTTCCATAGCCTCCTCACCCAGAAGCCCAAGAACGCGGGGGGTGGGCTCTGGGCACCCAGCCACTCCACTCCAGAGGATGGCCCAAGCAACAGACAGCTGTCATTCAAACAGTTTGATTTTTAGTGTAGCTACAATAAGCAATGTGGCCTTGTCCCTCCCTCCTCCCCCACTCCACCCGGGCTACCTTGTCCATTATCTCATTTTTTTTTTAATTAAGAAAGAAAGAATGCATGGTTTCAAAACAATAGTTACATTATTTCGAAGGGGGGAGGGTGGTTGGCTTACAGGGAATTAAAATCAACAAATGTGGTGGGTTTGCATCAAGAAGAAACACACACAACTGGCAAACTGAAGCCTGGCCAGTCACGAAACTGGTTTTCACAGCCTCCCTGATGCGCAGCATGCCTAGCTGTGCTCTTCTAATCGCCCTGGTGTCTGGCTGCTCAAAATCGGCAGCCAGGCGATTTGCCTCAACCTCCCACCCCACCATAAACATCTCCCCCTTACTCTCACAGATATTATGGAGCACATAGCAAGCAGCAATAACAATGGGAATGTTGGTTGCGCTGAGGTCTGACCTAGTCAGTAAACTGCTCCAGCGAGCTTTCAAACATCCAAAGGCACATTCTGCCACCATTCCGCACTTGCTCAGCCTATAGATGAACTGTTCCTTTCTACTGTCCAGGCTTCAGGAGCCATCGGAGCAAGGGGTAGGCTGGGGGAGGTGCGACTGCGTGGTGCTGCCGGCTAGGAGAGCAGCCTGAGGCAGAAGCCTCCAGCTCACATGATATTTCAGGCAGGACTGAATCTCCATGAGATGAAACTTAAAGAAGAAAATGACCTGGAGTCTCTGGCTCCCATTTGGTGCTCTAAGCCCTGGTCTACACTAGCAGTTTAGGTCGAATTTAGCAGTGTTAAATCGATGTAAACCTGCACCCGTCCACATGATGAAGCCCTTTTTTTCGACTTAAAGGGCTCTTAAAATCGATTTCCTTACTCCACCCCTGACAAGCGGATTAGCGCTTAAATTGGCCTTGCCGGGTCGAATATGGGGTACTGTGGACGCAATTAGATGGTATTGGCCTCCGGGAGCTATCCCAGAGTGCTCTATTGTGACCGCTCTGGACAGCACTCTCAACTTAGATGCACTGGCCAGGTAGACAGGAAAAAGCCCGCGAACTTTTGAATTTCAATTTCCTGTTTGCGTGGTCACCTGCAGCTTGCCACACTGGCCAGAGATCGTCAGCAGAGGTGACCATGATGGAGTCCCAGAATCGCAAAAAAAGCTCCAGCATGGACCAAACGGGAGGTACGGGATCTGATTGCTGTATGGGGAGAGGAATCCGTGCTATCAGAACTCCGTTCCAGTTTTCGAAATGCCAAAACAGATGTCAAAATCTCCCAGGGCATGAAGGACAGAGGCCATAACAGGGACCTGAAGCAATGCCACATGAAACTTAAGGAGTTGAGGCAAGCCTACCAGAAAACCAGAGAGGCAAACGGCCGCTCCGGGTCAGAGCCCAAAACATGCTGCTTCTGTGATGAGCTGCATGCCATTTTAGGGGGTTCAGCCACCACTACCCCACCCGTGTTGTTTGACTCCTTCAATGGAGATGGAGGCTACACGGAAGCAGGTTTTGGGGGACGAGGAAGATGATGATGATGAAGTTGTAGATAGCTCACAGCAAGCAAGCAGAGAAACCGGTTTTCACAACAGCCAGGAACTGTTTCTCACCCTGGACCTGGAGGCAGTACCCCCCGAACCCACCCAAGGCTGCCTCCTGGACCCGCCAGGCAGAGAAGGGACCTCTGGTGAGTGTACCTTTTAAAATACTATACATGGTTTAAAAGCAAGCATGTTTAATGATTAATTTGCCCTGGCATTTGCGGCTCTCCTGGATGTACTCCCAAAGCCTTTCCAAAAGGTTTCTGGGGAGGGCAGCCTTATTCCATCCACCATGGTAGGACACTTTACCACACCAGGCCAATAGCACGTACTCGGGAATCATTGTAGAACAAAGCATTGCAGTGTATGTTTGCTGGCATTCAAACAACATCCGTTCTTTATCTCTCTGTGTTATCCTCAGGAGAGTGATATCATTCATGGTCACCTGGTTGAAATAGGGTGCTTTTCTTAAGGGGACATTCAGAGGTGCCCGTTCCTGCTGGACTGTTTGCCTGTGGCTGAACAGAAATGTTCCCCACTGTTAGCTATGGGGAGGGGAGAGGGGCTAGCCACATGGTGGGGGGAGGCAAAATGCGACCTTGGAACAAAAGCACATTTGCTGTGTATGTAATGTTAACAGCAAGGTTAACCATGAAAGAGTATACCCATTGTTGTATAAAATGTGTGTTTTTAAATACCACTGCCTCTTTTTTTTTTTTCTCCACCAGCTGCATTTGTTTCAAGGATCTTCTCCTTCCCAGAGGCTAGTGAAGATTAGAAGGCGAAAAAAAACGCATTCATGATGAAATGTTCTCTGAGCTCATGCTGTCCTCCCACACTGACACAGCACAGACGAATACGTGGAGGCAGACAATATCAGAGTGCAGGAAAGCACAAAAGGACCGGGAGGAGAGATGGTGGGCTGAAGAGAGTAAGTGGCGGGCTGAAGAGAGGGCTGAAGCTGAAAGGTGGCGGCAGCGTGATGAGAGGAGGCAGGATTCAATGCTGAGGCAGCTGGAGGATCAAACCAATATGCTCCAGCGTGTGGTTGAGCTGCAGGAAAGGCAGCAGGAGCACAGACCGCCGCTATAGCCCCTGTGTAACCAACCGCCCTCCTCCCCAGGTTCCATAGCCTCCTCACCAGACACCCAAGAACGCGGTGGGGGGGGCCTCCGGCCACCCGGCCACTCCACCCCAGAGGATTGCCCAAGCAACAGAAGGCTGGCATTCAATAAGTTTTAAAGTTTTAAACTTTCAAAGTGCTGTGTGGCCTTGTCCTTCCCTTCTCCACCACCCCTCCTGGTGCTACTCTCCTCCACCACCCCTCCTGGGCTACCTTGATAATTATCCCCCCTGTTTGTGTGATGAATTAATAAAGAATGCATGAATGTGAAGCAACAATGACTTTATTGCCTCTGCAATCGGTGATCGAAGGGAGGAGAGGAGGGTGGTTAGCTTACAGGGAAGTAGAGTGAACTAAGGGGCAGGGGGGTTTCATCAAGGAGAAACAAACAGAACTTTCACACCGTAGCCTGTCCAGTCATGAAACTGGTTTTCAAAGCTTCGATGCGCACCATGCCCTCCTGTGCTCTTCTAACCGCCCTGGTGTCTAGCTGTGTGAAACCAGCAGCCAGGCAATTTGCCTCAACCTCCCACCCCGCCATAAACGTCTCCCCCTTACTCTCACAGATATTGCGGAGCACACAGCAAGCAGTAATAACAGTGGGAATATTGGTTTCGCTGAAGTCTAACCGAGTCAGTAAACTGCGCCAGCGTGCTTTTAAATGTCCAAATGCACATTCTACCATCATTCTGCACTTGCTCAGCCTTTAGTTGAACAGCTCCTGACTACTGTCCAGGCTGCCTGTGTACGGCTTCATGAGCCATGGCATTAATGGATAGGCTGGGTCCCCAAGGATAACTATAGGCATTTCAACATCCCCAACGGTTATTTTCTGGTCTAGGAATAAAGTCCCTTTTTGCAGCTTTTGAAACAGACCAGAGTTCCTGAAGATGCGAGCGTAATGTACCTTTCCCGGCCATCCCACGTTGATGTTGGTGAAACGTCCCTTGTGATCCACCAGTGCTTACAGCACTATTGAAAAGTACCCCTTGCGTTTTATGTACTCGGCGGCTTGGTGCTCCGGTGCCAAGATAGGGATATGGATTCCGTCTATGGCCCCACCACAGTTAGGGAATCCCATTGCAGCAAAGACTTCCACTATGACCTGCACATTTCCCAGGGTCACTACCCTTGATATCAGCAGATCTTTGATTGCATCATAGCAGCCCCCACAGTAGATTTGCCCACTCCAAATTGATTCCCAACTGACCGGTAGCTGTCTGGCGTTGCAAGCTTCCGCAGGGCTATTGCCACTTGCTTCTCAACTGTGAGGGCTGCTCTCATCTTGGTATTCTTGTGCCTCAGGGCAGGGGAAAGCAAGTCACAAAGTTCCATGAAAGTGCCCTTACGCATGCGAAAGTTTTGCAACCACTGGGAATCGTCCCAGACCTGCAACACTACGCGGTCCCACCAGTCTGTGCTTGTTTCCCGAGCCCAGAATCGGTGTTCCACCGCATGAACCTGCCCCATTAGCACCATGATGCCCACGTTGCCAGGGCCCATGCTTTGAGAGAGGTCTGTGTCCATGTCCTCATCACTCACGTCACCACGCTGATGTCGCCTACTCGCCCGGTATCGCTTTGCCAGGTTCTGGTGCTGCATATACTGCTGGATAATGCACGTAGTGTTTAATGTGCTCCTAATTGCCAAAGTGATCTGAGCAGGCTCCATGCTTGCCGTGGTATGGCGTCTGCGCAGTAAAAAGGCGCGGAACGATTGTCTGCCGTCGCCCTGACGGAGGGAGGGGCGACTGACGACATGGCTTACAGGGTTGGCTTACAGGGAATTAAAATCAACAAAGGGGGTGGCTTTGCAAGAAACTGAATGGCCCCCTCAAGGATAGAACTCAAAACCTCAAGGATAGAACTCAAAACTGGGTTTAGCAAGCCGTTGATTTCACAGAGGGAAGAAGGGAGGGAGGAGAAAATGAATACAAAACAAATCTGGTCTATTTCTTGTTCTGAGCCACTTCATCTATCTTTATACAGTTTGCTGGCAGCAGACTGTGCAGTACGACTGCTAGCCATCATCATCTCCTGGGTGCTCGGCAGAAGACGGTGCAATATGACGACTAGCCATCATCTTCTGCTGGCTGGAGATTAAAAGACAGTGCACTGCCGGTAGGACTGAATCGCCACGAGACGAAACAAGGGAAATGACCTGGCTGAGTCACTCCCGTGTTTGCCCAGGAGCCCAGTTAAAAGAGCACCCAGGACTACGTTGATGACGGCTACCAATCATACTGCACTGTCTGCTGCCAAAAGGCAATTAACTGCTGCTGTGTAGCAATGCAGTACCACATCTGCCAGCACCCAGGAGACATACGGTGACGGTTAACTGAGCAGGCTCCATGCTTGCCGTGGTATGGCGTCTGCATAGGTAACTCAAGAAAAAAGGCACAAAACAATCGTCTGTCCTTGCTTTCACGGAGGGAGGGAGGGAACGGGGGCCTGACGATATGTACCCAGAACCACCCGCGACAATGTTTTAGCCCCATCAGGCACTGGGATTTCTACCCAGAATTCAAATGGGTGGCGGAGACTGTGGGAACTGTGGGATAGCCACCCACAGTGCAACGCTCTGGAAGTCGACGGTTGCCTCAATACTGTGGACACACTCCGCCGACTACATGCACTTAGAGCATTTGTGTGGGGACATACACAATCAACTGTATAAAAACGCTTTCTACAAAACCGACTTCTATAAATTCAACTTAATTTCATAGTGTAGACATACCCTAAGAGGAGGATAGCCACATCTGTCCAGGAGCCCCTGATCGACCTCACCGAGGTCTGCCAGGAGCACTCAGGAGATGTACGACAGCTATCAGTCCTACTTCACCATCTGCTGCGAAGGCAAGGAGCTGCTGCTGTGTAGCAATGCAGTACCGCATCTGCCAGCAGCACCCAGGAGACGTACGGTGATAGTGAGCTGAGCAGGCTCCATGCTTGCCGTTGTATGGCGTCTGCATGGGTAACCCAGGAAAAAAGGCGCAAAATGATTGTCTGCCGTTGCTTTCATGGAGGGAGGGAGGGGAGCCTGAGGACACGTATCCAAAACCACCTGCGACAATGTTTTTGCCCCATCAGGCACTGGGACTTTAACCCAGAATTCCAATGGGCAGCAGAGACTGCGGGAACTGTGGGATAGCTACCCTCAGTGCACTGCTCTGTAAATCAATGCTAGCCACAGTAGTGAGGACACACTCCGCCAACTTAATGTGCTTAGTGTGGACATATGCAATCGACTGCATAAAATTGGTTTCTAAAAATCAACTTCTATAAAATCAACCTAATTTCGTAGTATAGACAGGGCCTTAGTCCTTAATACTTCCTGCTATGGACAAAACTTGATGTTTCAGAGAAAGTAAGGTTATGTAATGGGTTTCCCAACCTTACTGCCATAGACTATGGGTGGGATATTCAAAAGTCCTCCGTATTGGCCTAATTGTGGTCTCTCTGATGTCAATGGGAGCAGAGTTAGGCTGCTTTTAAAAATGTTATCCTATAAATGCAGAATCTCCTTCCAGTGTAAATATATAGCCTGGAAGCCTGTATTAATTTAGATACTATGCTGTGGCTAATCACCGATTCATCAATATTTCTTGATAGCTTTCATATAGGTGAGTGTATTGTAATGATATTTTCTCCTAGATTGTGTTTTCCTCTTATGTATGTTAACATTTTTATAGAGGAAAAGAATTCATAAAAATATCTTACAAAAAATTTAGGCTACAGAATGTTGTGATACAAATTAGCCTGGGTATTTGTAATTGCAGCATTCATAGTGCCTAGGAGAGAATACTGTTCCAGTAGGGCTTGAGCTAGCATGCTAACAATAGCAGTGAGAACGTTGTGGCTCAGGCTGTCAGGTCCCCCAGCTTTAGATCCGGAGCCACACCGCTATTTTTTAGCGTACTAGCTCAAGTCTGTCTATCCAGGCTGAGTGGGTGGCACAGTTCTCCCACTATGGTTATTTCTGCACTGCAGCTGGAAGCAAAAGTATAATGATAGTATGTATTAACTTCCAGCCCAGCACATCATAGCCTGCGATTTTGCAGGTCATGGAATGCCAGCATTCAGTATCAAGAAGCCATATTTTTCCTTGGCAGCTGAAAGCGTTAATTCCCATGATGTGATAACACAATCATGTTATCTTGTGATGCTGAGGAGATAATGCATGTCTCCATTGTAACTTTTATATCTTGCCCAATTTTTGTTTTCAAAGATTCTGATTTTAAATGAAGTGTGACAAACATGATTATTAATAAATAATGGAGTACTATTACACAGCTATTGATAGGAGAGTCCAAAACTGTACTGATTATGACCAAAACCTGCATTTGGATCACAGAAAGCTCTTTGTAGACACCCTGCGATTTTGCAGGGAATGTCAGCATTCAGTATCAAGAAGCCATATTTTTCCTTGGCAGCTGAAAGCGTTAATTCCCATGACGTGATAACATAATCATGTTATCTTGTGATGCTGAGGAGATAATGCATGACTCCATTGTGACTTTTATATCTGAGTATATATGAGTAATGGTCTCAAGTTGCAATGGGGGAGGTTTAGATTGGATATTAGGAAAAACTTTTTCACTAAGAGGGTGGTGAAACACTGGAATGCGTTACCTAGGGAGGTGGTAGAATCTCCTTCCTTAGAGGTTTTTAAGGTCAGGCTTGACAAAGCCCTGGCTGGGATGATTTAACTGGGACTTGGTCCTGCTTCGAGCAGGGGGTTGGACTAGATGACCTTCTGGGGTCCCTTCCAACCCTGATATTCTATGATTCTATGATATCTTGCCCAATTTTTGTTTTCAAAGATTCTGATTTTAAATGAAGTGTCTACACAGAGCTTTCTATGATCCAAATGCAGATTTTGGTCATAATCAGTACAGTTTTGGACTCTCCTATCAATAGGTGGGTAATAGTACTCCATTATTTATTAATAATCATGTTTGTCACAGTTTCAGGATTAACTGCACTTTTGACACACACATTCCCAGTCTTCCTTGAGGGCACCCACTTAAGATTTTAGGCTTTCCACCTGTCGTTTCTCTAGGAGTGGAGATTCATGTGTCCCTCCCTTCAGCTGGGGGTTTTAGGCTTGGAGTCCTTCTACACCTCACTATAATTTCCCAGCAGGTCTGATCAGTGTCTAGCACCTGGGTTTAACTCTCTTTCTTCAGAAGATAACACAGTATATGCCAATTACCAGCCAACCTTCACAAAGCAAACCATTTATTCTTAGGGCAAAAGCATTTACAGAGAAAACACATAAGAGAACCTCCATGTATTCTAAAAGTGTACCAAAGGTCATCCCCAAATCCAACATAGGGCTCTCGTAGGCGTCAGTCTTTTAAACTGGGTTGCAACTACCAATGCAGAGTACTAAAATATTCCGTCTAGAAGTGGGGTACTAGAACATCAGAGTAGGGGTACGCAAGTATTCCAGGGTTTGTTCTTGAAAGGGGTTTAGCAAGGTTGTGTCATGTCTCTGCCAGGCCAGAGACAGTGGAGAGTGATAAGCTTTCAATGATCTAGTCAAAGTCACACCCCTTGGGACAATGGGTTTGTTCTAGCGGGGAGAAGACCCTTCCTCCTCTTGTCTGAAGGGATGGGGGTTGGGAGTAATGTGAAGTTACCAGAAGCTTCACAGCTTTGGATGGAGTCCTGGGGTGAGTTTAAGTCCTGGGCAGTCTGAAGGGTCAGCAGTGTGCCCAAGGGGCTTGGTGGCTGGACAGTGGGTTCCAACACTGAGGTGGGAGTACCAGGGCTGCCCAGGGGATTCAGGGGCCTGGGGTCTTTGGCGGTGGGGGTCCTTCCACTTCAGGGCACTTCACCAAAGACATGGAGTGGAAGGACCCCCGCCGCCGAAAACTCTCGTGGGGGCTCCTGAAAACTCTTGTGCGGGCCTCTGCGGGGCCTGGGGCAAATTGCTCCACTTGGCTCCCCCCCCTCGGGGCATCTCTGGGGAGTACCAGACATTAGGTCTGCAAGCTGAGGGTGTTCCTAGTGATCCTGAGAGTGGGGCACTGGCTGGACTCCATTCAGGCTCCAGGAGCTTGAAACACCCCAGGGATCCAGAGTGGCAGAGGCTTGGACTCCCCTCGCAGCAGGCCTAGTGGCTAGCCAGGAAGGGGCAGGCACTCCCTAGGGTCAGTCATGGTTTATTACAATAATGTCTAGGGACCAACTAAGATTGGACCCTATTATGTTAGGCTCTGCACAAACACAGAATCCGTGCCCCTAACCCACGACTTGTCTATTCAACAAAATAAGTTCCTGAACTCTTTTGCATCATCTCTCAGAGCTCTGGAACAGCTCCCAATGATTGATTATGTATACTGCTTTAAACTTGATCCAAACTGTCAGTGCCTATGCTTAGAAATACTGGCCTAGCTCCATACACATGTTTTCCTATGTCTTATCACAGATTATAGAAACTAGAAAATTTAAGATGGAAAAAGATCTATTATCTTGTCCCTCCCCCTGTCAGTTCAGGAATGCTCCCTATAATATATTTCAGAGTATCTTTTCCTGTTTAGTTTTAAGTGACCTTCAGGCTTCCGTCAGACTATTTTGTAGTCCATTGCTAGGAAAAAATTTCAGATCGCCTACATTTTTACTTTGTTCAGTTTCATCCCACTATTTCTAACTGTTGTCCTTGCTTTTACTGCTATGTAAAGAACCTGGATCCCTTTAGGTTTTGGCTTCTTGGGAAGTGTGAAATAATTCTGGAGTTAGGTGCTATGGAAAATCATAAAATAGATAGGAAGTATAAGTGGAACACAGTAGGTAGAACATTACTGAATATTTTGGAGCTATGCCACGTGGATCTGCCTCCAACTTAGAACAAATTTTATGTTGTTTCTTCAAGGAATAAGCTTTCTTCCTATTATTCCACTTACTGCCCATACAACCCACCTCTGCTTCAAAATTCAGTGGATAGAATTTTTCCTGTAAATATTAGTCTTTTTTCCATCCTTCCATCTATTTTTAATCCATTGCTTTAAAAAAAACATTGCCATGTATGTTCCATGTTTGCATTCAGGCCCATACCCTTTGACCCTGTTCTGATAGAGCCTCTTGTCTTCCAAATCATTCTGCTCCACCACCATCCCCTTCAGAAAGAGTCCAGTGGAAAGGCCACCCTAATTAACAAGCAGTGTTATCTAGATAATCTCATTAGACTTCATAATCCTGATTCAAATGTGCAGCCAACAACAAATGACAGTGTGTGGCTAAAAGAGTTTCATAGGACTGCAATTTTTAATTGTAATTCTCAGACAGTAAAGTAGTGCCTTTTACATTCAAGGGATCTTAAAAGTTAGCACTGTAAAAATAATAATAATTTAGAGACCAGTTATGCAGTGGCTATTCAGGCAACTACAGTGTCTATGATCTTCCATAGTATTTTATACACAGCCTTCGACAGTAGGTACATTACTGTATCTAATCTAGCTATCGTATTTATATGATGCCTATCACCTTGGTTATCAGACCTGCTTATTTTGTGGAGAGAATATTGGCTGGGACACTGGGTATATTACACATTTCCTACTGCTGTAGAACAACTAAAATGACAACTCTAACATTGCAGTATCCCTTAATGCACTCATGCTACATCCCCTTCTACGCTTTGCAGCTGAGGCTACAATCGCTTGGCTCTGCAATGTATCCTGAAGAGGTGCTTTCGAGCTCAGCGTTTGGCACAGTGACATCCGGTCACCACTTGCTCTGCTGCTGGCTGTGCTCTCTTGGAGGTTGGAGCTTTCCCTTTACTATTCTGATAGTTGCTGGCCCAGGGGAAGAAAAGTTAATGTTCTTTGAATCTTCGCCCCCATGTTGGGGAGGACTTGTCTATAGTCCCAAGTCAGAGCAGGAGAAGAATGGTGCCTTGCATAGCTGACATCTCAACAACAAATGCAGAGCAAGAACCATTCTGTCTAGGGAGGGCAGTTCTGGGCTGGACTTTTTTCGGTGAAGAAAAAGCAAGCAGGCTACATAGGGGAGAAACTCTGAGTGGAACTTCAGGCAGACCCCTTTGGAATATTGAAACTTTGGTCCTCATCCTCATTTCCTGTGCTTCTGATAGAATTTCCACTGGTCTTTGGCCCCCACCCCTAGCAAACATCCAGCCATTCCCCCTCCTGAACACCAAGACAATGAAATGCTAATCATCCTTACACCAAACCATGGCTTTCCTATAAGCTGCTGTTTGCTGATCTTTGCCAAGTAGTCTTATGTATGCTAAGCTTTCTATCTGCTTTCCAAGTCTGAGAACTTTATCTTCTCCCTTCTCCCTTCACTACTGCAGGAAGAGTAAACCTGCTGAGACATCTGATCATAACACTGACAGCTATTGTGTGCAATATTTTGTTACTGCCTTTTCAGATGATTTGTTAGTTGTTGGACTAAATTCACCCCCAGTGAACTCCACTGATATCCATGAAGTTCTGCCAGGATGGATTTGTCCACTGTATTTAAGCAGCTCTTGTACCAGCTCGGGCTGACAGCTATATTGACCTTTCAGTCACCTATCAAAACACTGATGAAACATCTGCTTGCTATTCCCTAATCAGAGAATTATTCCTTTTGAGGATCTCTTTGTAGTTTTCCCCACTTCTATGATTCTGATTTGTAAAAGTTTGACAGAAAAAATGCACCAGACCTGTTATAGAACTTCATTTCTCAGCATGTTCCATTAAATCTAAACTTCAAAGTAGTATACCTTAGACTATGTGCATCTTAAGATGCATGTCAGTTTCATGACGTAATGGAGTTCCTGATGAATATGGAACAGCCTTTATTTCTCATTCTTTGAATTCTTTAAAAAAGCACTGACAACAGATGGTTTAAAAAGCATGTGGGGAACTGGAATGCATTGGGGGATTGGTAATGGCATACAGAACCTTTCACCTCTAGGTCACCAGATCAAATCCAAACAAGATCGGTAGTGACTGCAAGTCATTGCTATCTGATTACTGTTTGGTGGCCTATGAGAAATGAGTTGGTGGTGTCAGTGTTGTTCCTACTGGACAAATGTCCACATCACTAATTGATATTAATTTGTATCCTGACAGCCAATATCCTCAAAGAAGACAAGGACTTGTTGGGGAAGAGATTGAACACTGTCTCTGTAAGGAGGTTAGGTAAACCGATGAGTAGCTTATATTGCTATTATCTGCACGGTACTAGTTTTGTAGAGACAGCTGAGCACTTCAGTACTGAAAACAATTAGTCCAGCCTCTTTCCAAGAACCAAATTCACACCAGCGAATAGCGTCTGGCTACGTAATGGTGCAGTGGTCACTGCAGTGCTTGTGCATGTTCCAGTGCCCCTATTGTGATCCTCAGCTCTTTAAGGAAAGCATATTGCTGGGGATTCATGTGACTGTGTCAAGACTGTATGAACTAGTCTGACCTCCAGTATAACACAGGCCATAGAACTTCCCCAGAATAATTTTGAGAGCGTGTCTTTTAGCAAAACATCCAATTTTGATTTTCAAATCACCCATGATAAAGAATCCACCATGACCCTTGTTAAATTGCTCCAGTAGTTAATCAGCCTCGCTGTTAAAAATGTACGGTTCTGAAGAAAGAGTCCTTGGTGTTGGAAGGGAAAGAGGGCCATTGAGAGACCAGAGGTCAGAGCTAAACTCTTGCTTTCCACCACAGGAGCTGGGAGGCACTTGGCCAAGGCAGGACATCACCCTTTCTACAACTTGTCTCAGTGAGTGTAGAATTCTGCTAGAATGAAAGCTGTTCCATCCTGATTATAAGTTATAAATCTGCTGTAGTGTAAGAAAGTTCAGTATAAGGCTCTCTATTATCTTTGTTTAATATAAGGCATTTTTTCTGAGTTTCTATGTTCATTGCAATCTTTCTTTTCATCAACTTTCCTATAATCAAACTTAACATCCAGTTAAAGATACTGTACATGTGTGTAAGTAATATGAGTTAGAGTTGATTCAACACTAGATTACAAATAATATTCAAAATTAGCCCTCTTCTAGTTAATGAAAATATTTTTGGCTGATGCTAATTTTACTATCCTCTCCTTTACTAGGCTGATAGGTGTTCCTTCAAACAACTTGAAAACCTACAAATAACTATTCATGAAAAGTTATCTTTAAATTGTTTGATTGCTCATCTAAGGGATTGTCAACATGGGGAATTTACTCGCAGAAGTATACTAGTATATTATACCACTCTAGCTATGCTGGTATAACTTTCCCATGTGGACATTCTTATTTCAGAATAAGAGTGCATTTTTTCCTGGTATAGTTTCACTCTGAAAGCAGTAAAGTATGACAGGAAAAGGCAGTGGACAACAAATAATACATTGCCAGTTCAAAATTAAGATAACTAAGTATTAATTTATATTAAGATTAGTTTGTGAATCATAAAAGTTTCATGATTCACAAACAAGATTATCTGGTCACATGGCTGCCAGAATACTTGTGAACAACTAATGACTTCATGAGTTCATCAAACCAAACTCAAGGCTTTAAACAGCAAAAGTGTACACAAATCAGTTTCTTTACTACTTCTGCACAGAGCCCCTAATGTTGATACACCTCACATCCAAGCATCTTTTTCTTAGAGTTAAAAAAAAACAAAAAAACACCAGATCTAATCCATAAAAATCAGCCTTGAGTTTATAACTTGAACCATTCTGAAGAAGTGGGGTTTTTACCCACAAAAGCTTTTGCTCAAATACATTTGTTAGTCTTTAAGGTGCCACTGGACTCCTTGTTGTATTAGTAATAAAGTTAATGTCTCATGTTTTCTTCCATACACACAGCCTCATTCGTCCCCCAGATAATGCGGTAATTAATAATTTGGGATTTATAGTCTGCATAATTGCCACCCAGTTAAAGAAAAGAATGAGCTACTATTCTGTAAGAATGTGATTGTTCCACAAAGTGAAGATTAAAAACCTGCATAAGGAACTTTAAATACTACTAGGATTAGTCAGTGCACTACCATTTAAATAGACATTCACTCTATCTAGTATGTTTCTTTCAGTGCTGTCCAAAGGCTTGTCTTGCAAAGTCATCTCTTTTTGTGGTGGTTTGAGAGTCAATGAGCTAGTGAGACGACAGCATGCCTTCTCTCATACCAGGCTACACTCAGATTCTTCTCTTTCTGCTTTCACTGCCTTTCTGTTAATGCCGATGAAGTGAGCTGTAGCTCACGAAAGCTTATGCTCAAATAAATTGGTTAGTCTCTAAGGTGCCACAAGTACTCCTTTTCTTTTTGCAAATACAGACTAACACGGCTGTTACTCTGAAACCTGTTAATTCCTGTTATACCTAACACTACATCAATACTCTGAAAGATTGAGACACAAGTTACATAGCTTGACATACATGGAGAGGGGGAGAGTGGGGGCCAAATCACTCTTTGCTTTGTTCCATTAAAAACAAAGATGAAGCAAAAATGCCTGCATAACTAGCAGTAGCATAGTACAATCAAAAAGCAGGTGTGGCATGCCTGACACTTCAGTAATATATGTTTAACATGTGACCGAAAGCTTTCCTTTGGCACCTACTCTTCATGGTCTTCTCTCCTAAAGAGTTAAATGATCAGTGTTATTTGAGACTCTTGTTTTGCTCTGCTCAGGAAGTCATGTGACTTGCACACAGCAGGTGCTTCAAATAGTGTGTATGAAGAAGGGTGTGCTGGGCAGCTGAGCTACAAGCAGACATGCTTGGGATGTGCTCTGATGCTATCTGTATCACAGCTACCATCTAGTGAGAAACTCAACAGGTGATCAAAAATGTGACTAGATTGAGTATCCAGAACAGGGGATATTATCACAGAATTGTCTGAGATAATCAATTGGGGGGCGGGGGGGGGGGCGGAGGAACCAGCACTGAGTATCTCTTATCACTCTGATAATATGTGTCTCCTAGTTAGGAAGATATTTTGTGTGGTTCTAGGATGGAATGTAGCTCAAGAGCCTGGTCTGTATTTGGCAGCCAGAACAAGCCAACATATGCTTTAAATCTAACCCAAAAATGTGGGGCCAGCTTTTGACAGAATATTAACCATGTGTTCTCAAAGCAAATGAGAACCCCCCTCTGACAGTCTGATCTGTTTACTGAGATTCATGTTCCTACTGCCCCGCTCACACACACATCAGCGGCCAATTGGGAGAGCAGCCTGGGTGTCTTGTCAGCAGAATTCAGCTCTTAGGATGGATCTACACTTAGCTTAACGAGCAAGTCACAGTGACTTTTCTTAGTCAGACAAGGAGCATCTCTGACACCAGCTGGCCGCTAGAGTGTCCTGCATCTGAGGATCTCAGGCACACAGTTCTATTGAGCACTGAATATTATGTTTTGGTTACCGGGCCTTTCTGTCCTTAATGCTGCTTTAGTTGAATAAACATTGCAAGAGTATTTCCCCCTGAACTAGATGCTTGCAAAAAAGTACCTGTTTGTTTTGCATTGTTCCTAAGGGAGTAAAATCTCACCCCCTTACCTTTCCTAACACTTGTTTTCTCTCTCATGCTTTACTTTAATTTTTGTTGATCAAAGTGAGAAATGTTTCTCTTTCCATTGAAAACAAAGAATGGCAGTTTTGCCAGAAAGGGGTGTGTGTGATATCTTGAGCATCACATGTAATGCAGACTTGGGATTTGGGAGGAAGATTTGCTGTTTCATGTGTCACCTTGTGTGTCGCATAAAATTTATTCCAATGCAAAGTACTTTGCACTCAAATATTACACTGGGCCATGCAGTGCTATTCTTCTGATCATGTACTCTGGCTCCATAAAATGCCAAGCTAATTATTGCCTCAGGTCAAACTGCAGAGTTGCAAAGCCCTAGTTTAGGGCTTGGTTATGTCACATGGACATAGTCCTGTATGTGAGGCTGTGCAGAGCCACAGTACTCTAGAAGGAACAATGCCTCCAAGAGCTCCCCATTACACAGAGGCAGCATACTCTCTCATCCTTTCTAAAGTGCCTATGAGAGTAAAGAGGGAGCTGTCCCTGCTTTTTTTTCTTAACATGGGTACTCCAGTTCTTCCTGCCCTTATACACGTTGCACAAGGGGTTGAGGCTGCTCTCGCGCTCCCCAACTATTGGATACCCAGGTAAGAGTCATGCAGAATCTGGCTTTAGTAAGTACAAGATGACCTAAATATTCCAAGTATCTCACACACACAGTTTACATGGTATTTCATCGTGATTAAGGCTACAATTTAGACATGGGTATTTTTAGTAAAAGTCATGGACAGGTCATGGGCAATAAACAAAAATTCATGGCCTGTGACCTGTCCATGACTTGTACTTAGGGCCCTACCAAATTAACGGTCCATTTTGGTCAATTTCACGGTCACAGGAATTTAAAAATAATAAATTTCATGATTTCAGCTAATTAAATCTGAAATTTCATGGTGTTGTAATTGTAGGGGGTCCTGACCCAGAAAGGAGGTGTGGGGGGTAGAGGGGGTCACAAGGTAACTGTAGGGGGGTACGGTAATACTACCTTACTTCTATGCTGCTTCTGGCAGCTGGAGAGTGGCAGCCACTGGCTGGGAGCCCAGCTGTGAAGGCAGCAAAGCAGAAGTGAGGGTGGCATGGTATGGTACTGTCACCCTTACTTCTGCACTGGCAGGGTACTGCCTTCAGATCTGGGCGCCTGGCGAACAGCTGCCACTCTCTGGCCACCCAACTCTGAAAGCAGCGCAGAAGTAAGCGTGGCAATACTGTGACACACACTTCTTAAAATAACCTTGGGACCCCCACTGAAACTCCCTTTTGGTTCAGGACCCCCAATTTGAGAAATGCTGGTCTTTCCCCATGAAATCTGTATGGTATAGGGTAAAAGCACACAAAACACCAGATTTCACAGCGAGAGGAGGGGGGGAGACCAGATTTCACGGTACATAATGCATTTTTCATGGCTGTGAATTTGATAGGGCCCTGCTTATACTATAAATACCCCCGACTAAATCTTGGGTGGAGGGGGCCACTGCAGGGGGGCTAAGGCCAGCAGAACCAGGTGCTGGGGATCACCAGGCAGCAGCTGACCCAGCCACCCCGGGACCGCTGCTCCAGCAGTCCCTGGGGCCAGCTGCCCGGGGCTGCCTGAGCAGCAGCCCGTGTAGCTGACCCTGGGGCACTCCAGCAGCGGCCAGTGTGAATGGATGCAGAGCCGCTCCAGCAGCTGGATGCAGAGCCGCTCCAGCAGCGGCCAGTGTGGCTGTCCCTGGGACCACCTGAGCAGCTGGCCCCAGAGCCAGCTGGTTGGGGAGCCCTGGGGTCAGCCACACTGGCCAGTGCAGAAGTCACAGAGGTCACAGGAAGTCACGGAATCTGTGACTTCTGTGATCTCCATGACAGACACGGAGCCCTAATCATGTACTACTCTTGACTTTCAGCAGTATAAATAATGACAGATTATGGGAATGTTTACATACTGTGACGGGGCAAGACCAGATCGCTATGGGAAAGTAGTGTTTAGCCCCAGGCTAAACAAATCCCTGTTACCGTGGTAATCAAAGGGCAGTTGCTCCAGGTTAATCAAGACACCTGGGGCCAATTAAGATCCTTCTAGAAAGCAGTGGAAACAGCTAGGTTTGTTGGGACACCTGAAGCCAATCAAGGGCTGGCTGGAACTAGTTAAAAGCCTCCCAGTTAGTCAGTTAGAGGCGTGTGCATCAGGAGCTGTAGGAGGAAGCTGCATTGCTGGGGAAACTGGGCAGGACAAACCCTATCAGGCACAAGGAAGGAGGTCCTGAGGTAAGGGTGAAGTAGATGTGGTGGAGAAGGAGAAGGGGGGGACTGCTGTGGGGAAGTAGCCCAGGGAATTGTACTCGTCCTGTTTCAAGAAGTCAGCTACCAATAGCTACTACTATTAGGGTCCTTGGGCTGGAGCCCAGAGTAGAGGGTGGGCCCGGGCTTCCCTCCCAGACACTCTCCCTGATTAATCATAGAGACTTTGAGGCAACAGAGACTGTGCAAGGGAGAGTTGTTTCCTCCCACTTCTCTTGCTGGCTTATGATGAAAATGGCTCTGTAGGCTGTGACCCTTGCCTCTAGAGAGAGAAGGGCTACGTGGAGGGTCACAGTGAGCCTCTGAAGCTAGCATAATCTGCCTGGAAGCGCGGGACCCACTGAGACAGGGTTGGAGCTTTGTCAATACTTAATCTATAAATTGTCTTTCTGAACAGTATATTTGCATCTGGTTGAGTTTTCAGTCTCATTTGCGAGGAAAGACTTTCCTCTTTAACTGTAGGTTTATTTTTGCCCCATAGTTTTCACACGTTCACAATGAGGTCCCAGTTATTTCTGAACACTAAAGGGAGATTGCTCAAGTAGTTTAGGGCCACAATTAGGCCGACTTTTCCTTCTCTCAGCAAAAGTCCTTTGTAGTTTATATAAAGTGACTTTTTCAAACCCTCCTGTAAGCCATCAACAAAAAATGGCCTCTGCTTTGGTGCTGCATACCCAGTCGTGGCAGTCACAATTTAGAGATGGGCAAGAACTGCAACAAATCTTCTGAAAATGCTCATTTAGACATTTAAAATAAACTCACATCCATTCTGTGTGCAGGTCTTTGTTTGCTTTCTATGACTGTCTGCTGACCTTTGTTACTATTACTTGTATTATAGTACCACCTATGTGCTGCAACTGAACTATGCACTGGACTAGGCACTGTACATGTGCCTAGTATTCATGCAACTCTGCTCCAACACATTTACAATCAAGCTAGGCTAGGAGAAAGGAAGTATTATCCCAATTTTACAGAGGGGAAGTGAAGTTCACAGAGATTAAGAACTTGATCCTGATATCAACAGACTGCATACACACTCAGTGGTCTGCCTGCTCCTGGTAAACTGCAGGATCAGGACCTATGTGACTTTACAAGGTCACACACAAGGCTAGTGGCAGAATCTAGATCTCCTAAGTTCCCAGTCTAGCACCTCAACCGAAGACCATCATTCTTCTCTCTACCATCAGCCCTACTGTAGGTTCTCTTGAGAAGCACACTTTAAGCTTGTATGCTTGCATTTTCACTGAGAGCACACTCTGAATTGTGCGACTAACCAACAAGTGTGTAACTTTCACACTGGGAATCTTACACGACCTCTGTTGGTTAATTATTTAAGTTCTCCAGTGAAGGGAGAAACAATTCCATATGACGTGTAACTAATCCACGCAGAGGAAAACAGACTGAGTCTCCATTTGAGAATCTACAGATGAATATTTACCCATTGAAGCAGTCTTGGACAGTGAACATAAAGACACATTCACCAAATAAATTGTTCACTGTGAATTGTGTCTGCCTGTATTCTCAGTAGACAAAGTTGGATGAGTAAAGGTGTTAACCCCTTGCAAGAGAAGTAGAGCAGTCCAATGGATAGCACTGGCCTGGCACTCAGGCAGATGTAGATTCTAGTCCCAGCTTTCCCACTGGCCTGCTGTGTGACTGTAAACAAGTCACTTCACCTCAGTGTTTGTACAGCGGAGCTCTGGTCTTAGCGTGGGCCTCTGGGTGCTATAGTAATATAAATAATAATTCCAGTGATACAGCTGGACAGGTGAGTTCATACGTAGATAACAAAGCCCTTGGGGAACTGTCTAGATAATTTGTGCTATATCAAAGTAATACCTAAAATCACCATAATTCATTGCCTCTTTCAGAGCCATATTAAGTGTGGACTTCATGTGCACTCAGCATCTGGAACTGCATCAGCTCTTGATAACTGCATCGCAAAGCACTGCTACAGGTATAATAGCGATTTGGGATATTCAGTGGCTGATCAGTCACTTTTCTTCCATTTTTTTTGTTCTGAAACTTTCAAATTCTTCAGCCTTCAGTTCTGCCTGTGCATGCCTGTGTTGATTATGGTCAGTCAGCAGGGTTAAATATTCTCCTTGTGGTTTGAGTGTTGTGGATACATGCACAGGGTTAAATCAAACACTACAATACAAATGCAGTAATAAAAATGTGCAGATCTACTGTGCCCAGTTACTGGTAGTGCACATAACGCCTTTCTGACTGTGACGAGTGCTGAGAATCAGCAGCTGAAGCAGCACTCTGGTCACTGTAAATCCAGTTAGTTCCCTGGAGAGGATCTGATTGAGGGAAAGGAGTGGCTAATTACTAGACTGGGAGGAGCTAAGAAGCTAATTAGCCTGTTAATTGCAAGAGTGGAAAAGAAGTACAGGAAGGAAGCACACAGTGAGAGGGAGAAAGGTCAGCATGGCCAGGGCAAAGGGAGATCTCTGCCCCCTCTTATGATTATATGACACTGTAAATAGGATTGCTGCATGGAGCTATAAGAGGATGATGGTTAATAAAACACAAAGTGCGCTGTGGTTGTGACAAACCAGAGGTGTCAGAACCATTTATGAGAAGACTGGAACAGAAGGCCACAGATCAAAAGACAAGTTAATGATCTAAGGTCTGCGCTCAGTGAGAGTTCTGAGTGTGCAAGCAATGCAGCGCTAGGCCCTTTGTGATGCAGTCAGGCCGCAGTTTCTAATGAGCTTACTTGTGCTCACGTTTGGGGCTTAGGGAAGCACTTGCTTTGAAATGTAAAATATACTTGATCGCAAATTTAACATGGATTAAGAAACATCCGTGTATGGGGGAGTGTTATTTTTATATATATGTAAGCCTTATACAGCTGATATTTACCTAGTTAAACATGGACTAGCTATGTAAAAAGCAAAGTTAAACAAGAAAGTATTAGGCTTATATCATTTACTTTCACCTGCTTCCACACAGGTTTTTATGTTTGAGTTTATGAACTATGGGATAGGGATCAAAGACTGCAAAGTCAAACTAATTTCTTATGGTTTATAATAACAAATAGATGCTGCAGCCTGGTCGTGGTATACAGTCTCTGTATAATGTACAAAACCCTTATGGTTTTGTTTTAGAACTGTGTGAAGGTCCATTCTTAATTTTTAATTATATTTGAAGCTGCAAACGTGTCCCAATCCAAACAGGTTTTTCCTTTTTAATTTTGCAAAAAATGTTTTACTTTTTATGCGAATAAACCTAAATTCTCACTGGTTTTAGCACCGTCCCAATATCTTCCACTCCATTCAAACTGGCTTCATAAGATAGAGCTGAAGACATTGGCACAGTTTCTAGCATATTCCCAATCACTCCTAGACAAGGGTGGAAGGCACTCTCTAGATCTTCATGTGTCAGGCAGAGGGGAAAAATTCATTCCAAAGGCATGGAACTACTGGAGTGCTAACATAACCACAGCAGCATGAAATGGAAATCTTTAATATGAATGTTATTTAAAAACATGAGCCTTCATAACTGGTATTCTAGGAAAACTTATTTATACCCAATATAGTGTAGTAGTTGATGGCTAGAGCTAATATTTGCATTTGTGTACAATTACATTTCTACTACTGCCGAGGCCAGTGTCTGAATGGATTTGATGTTCACTATTTGCCAGTCATATAAGTAAAGCTGCCCAGGAGCAGACTTAGATGAACACCTAGGCCTGGTCTACGCTTAAAAATTACATCGTGATTTGTGAAAGAGAGCGTAGAATCAAATGAAATAAAAATCTTAAATGAACCAAACTGTACCACAGAATCTCTCTGGATAGTAATTCCATGCTCTAATAATAAGAATATAGCAGTAGAGATATATTACTGACCACAATGGGGATAGTGACAGTGAAATGCTCAGGGAGATTAGAGAGGCTATTAAAATAAAAAAACTCAGTAATAATGGGGAATTTCAACTATCCCCATATTGACTGGGTACATGTCACTTCAGGACGGGATGCAGAGATAAAGTTTCTTGACACCTTAAATAACTGCTTCTTGGAGCAGCTAGTCCTGGAATGCACCAGAGGAGAGGCAATTCTTGATTTAGTCCTTGGTGGAGCTCAGGATCTGGTCCAAGAGGTGAATATAGCTGGACTGCTTGGTAATAGTGACCATAACATAATTAACATCCCTGAGGCAGGGAAAACACCACAGCAGTGTAACACTGTAACATTTAATTTTAGAAAGGGGGACGACACAAATATGAGGAAGTTAGTGAAAGAAAGTAAAAGGTACAGCGCCAAAACTGAAATCCCTGCAAGCTGCATGGAAACTTTTTAAAGACACCATAATAGAGGCTCAACTTAAATGTATACCCCAAATTAAAAAAAATAGTAAGAGAACCAAAAAAGTTACACTGTGTCTAAACAATAAAGTAAAAGAAGCAGTGAGAGGCAAAAAGGCATCCTTTAAAAAGTGGAAAGTAAATCCTAGTGAGGAAAATAGAAAGGAGCACATAAACTCTGGCAATTGAAGCCTAAAAATATAATTAGGAAGGCCGAGAAAGAGTTTGAAGAACAACTAGCCAAAGACTCAAAGTAATAGCAACAAAGAAAAAGCATCTCAGAAGCAGGAAGCCTGCTAAACAACCAGTGGGGCTACTGGACGATCGAGAGGCTGAAGGACCACTCAAGGATGATAAGACCATTGCGGAGAAACTAAATGAATTCTTCGCATCGGTCTTCACAGCTGAGGACATGAGGGAGATTCCCAAACCTGATCCATTCTTTTTATGTGACAAATCTGAGGAACTGTCCCAGATTGAGGTGTCATTAGAGGACGTTTTGGAACAAATTGATAAACTAAACAGTAATAAGTCACCAGGACCAGATGGTATTCACCCAAGAGTTCTGAAGGAACTCAAATGTGAAATTGCAGAACTACTAACTGTAGTCTGTAACCTATCGTTTAAATCAGCCTCTGTACCAAATTAATGGAGGATAGCTAATGTGGTGCCAATTTTTTAAAAGGGCTCCAGAAGTGATCCTGGCAACTGCAGGCCCGACTTCAGTACCAGGCAAACTGATTGAAAGTATAGTGAAGAACAAAATTGTCACACACATAGATGAACATAATTTGTTGGTGGAAGAGTCAACATGGGTTTGGTAAAGGGAAATCTTGCCTCACCAATCTCCTAGAATTCTTTGAGGGGGTCAACAAGCATGTGGACAAGAGGGATCCAGTGGATATAGTGTGCTTAGATTTTCAGAAAGCCTTTGACAAGGTCCCTTACCAAAGGCCCTTAAACAAAGTAAGCTGTCATGGGAGAAGAGGGAAGGTCCTCTCATGGACTGGTAACTGGTTAAAAGATAGGAAACAAAGGATAGGAATAATTGTTCGGTTTTCAGAATGGAGTGAGGTAAATAGTGCTGTTCCCCAGGGGTCTGTACTGAGACCAGTCCTATTCAACATAAATGATCTGGAAAAAGGGATAAACAGGTGGCAAAATTTGCAGATCTTACAAAACTACTCAAGATAGGTAAGTCCGAGGCAGACTGCAAAGAGCTACAAAAGGATCTCTCAAAACTGGGTGACTGGGCAACAAAATGGCAGATGAAATTCAATGTTGCTAAATGCAAAGTAATGCACATTGGAAAACATAATGCCAACTATACATATAAAACGATGGGGTCTAAATTAGCTGTTACCACTCAAGAAAGAGATCTTGGAGCCATTGTGGATAGTTCTCTGAAAACATCCACTCAGTGTGCAGTGGCAGTCAAAAAAGCAAACAGAATGTTGAGCATCATTAAGAAAGGGATACATAATGAGGCAGAAAATATCATATTGCCTCTATATAAATCCATGGTACCCCCACATCTTGAATACTGTGTGCAGATGTGGTCGCCCCATCTCAAAAAAGATATATTGGAACTGGAAAGGGATCAGAAAAGGGCAACAAAAATGATTAGGGGTATGGAACAGCTTCCGTATGAGGAGAGATTAATAACACTGGGACTTTTCAGCTTGGAAAAGAGATGACTAAGGGGGGATATGATTGAGGTCTATAAAATCATGACTGGTGTGAAGAAAATAAATAAGGAAGTGTTATTTACTTCTCATGACACAAGAACTGGGGGTCACAATATGAAATTAATAGGCAGCAGGTTTAAAACAAACAAAAGGCAGTATTTCTTCACACAGTGCACAGTCTGTGGAACTCTTTGCCAGAGGATGTTGTGAAGGTCAGGACTATAACAGGGTTCAAAAAAGAACTAGATAAATTTGTGGAGGATAGGTCCATCAATGGCTAAGAGCCAGGATGGGCAGGGATGGTGTCCCTAGTCCCTGTTAGACAGAAGCTGGGAATGAGTGACAGGGAATGGATCACTTGATTACTTGTTCTGTTCATTCCCTCTGGGGCATCTGGCATTGGCCACTGTCGAAAGACAGGATACTGGGCTAGAGGGACCTTTGGTTTGACCCAGTATGGTCATTCTTATGTTCTTATTGAACTGGCTGTATCACTCACGGCAGTGAAAAATTTCCTGCCCTGAGCACTGTAGTTTAAATAGACCTAACCTCCAGTGTAGATGAAGCTAGGTCGACAGAGTTGTTCCATCATCCTGGCTAACACCTCTCACAGAGATGAATTAACTACAGTGATGGTAAAACCCATTCCTAGGTTTCTTCTGACAGTTTCTTTCAACCTAGAGCTCCCTGTTCTCTGTTTAGTTTTGCCTATTTGGATTTGCACACTTCCCAGGTTAAACCATCCAAGTGTCCCGTTCCACAATGAGAAGAGGCAAAGTGTAACTATACCACTTATGCTGCAGTTTGAGTGAGAAAAGGTCTGTGATTTAGAGGTAATCTGGGAATTATAAGAAGTCTGAGAACACACAGGGTCAATAAAAAGAATAAGGAACAAGACGACAAGTGAGTGACCAGGGATCGGGAGCAGGGGAGAGAAAAAAAGAATCGCATTCTAGAAGCAGGTAAGTATCAGTTGATGTGTAAAGTAGACTATTTGCTTACATATCAATGAAAATGTTGGTATCAAAGGTTTATACAGAGATTCAAGATTTGGTATTGCTGTATAATCTAGTTTGTATTTGTCTTCATTGTAATCTAGCTTCTGGAATGAGAATGAATGAATTTTCTAACCACTCTTTATTCTTAATGCACTGCATAATGTTGGAGATTCCCTGTTCCCAACAGCTAATCTTCTTCTTTTCCTCTTCCCATTAAAATGATTTGGAAAAGCAACATCAGTGTCTATACATGGAGTCAATTCTGCTACAAATTGGATCAAAGAAAAAAGTGGTGATCAAAGTTCACCATCTAGTGGAATTTGGCAGCATTACGCTAATACTAGAAACGGTTGAGAGGAATTGCAGGGATGACTGTGACATGTTACTGTCTAATCGAATCTTGATAATATAACAAAGATATTGTGCCAAATCCTAGTCCCACTGAAGTCAATGGCACAATTCAGACTGATTCAGTAGGACCAGGATGTGGCCATGTATATCAGTGGCCAAATGAAAAATCTGGAAAAAAAATTTTTTCTTTAGTTCAAACCAAAACTGAACTTTTTTGTTTTTCATGACAAAATGTGAACCCTCCCCTCAAAAAAATCATTTGAGGCCAACAAAATTCCATTTGATTCAAATTTGATTTGATTTTTCATTGCGGGCTCTGGGGTGGAGCAAGGGATGAGCGGTATGGGGTGCAGGAGGGGGCTCTGGGCTGGAGCAAGGGGTTGGTGGTGTCGGGGGGGGGTGCGGAGTCCAGGTGGTGCTTACTGTAGCTCCCAGGAAGTTGCTGCCAGGTCCCTACGGCCCCTAGGTGTATGGCTTTTACTGGCCTGGTCGGCAGTGCCAACTGAAGCTGCCAGGGTCCCTTTTCGACCAGGCGTTCCGGTCAAAAAATGGACGCCTAGCAGCCCTACTGCTGACCCATGTAGTGCAGCACTTCCACATTGGTTACACTTCTCTTCAATGAATTCCCAAGATTTTTCTTAAACAATGCTAGTGGAATGCATTCAGCTTCTTGTTGGCTACTTCTACATTTTTTAGTCATACAGTAGTGTTGGAAGGACAATAGCATTGTACAATCTAATTTTAGTGTGTAGATCTATCTTCTTACTCTTCCAGATATTTGACAAATGGGAAAATATCAAGGGACTTTACCAGTTCTTGCCTTCACTTTAGTGAGCTGGCTACTACCCGCTGTTGTACTTCCAAGATAGACAAAGTCATCAACTTTTTCCTGCTCTTCTCCATTAATCCCACATCCGCCAGTGTTGACAACATTCTCTGTCTCCATGGTCTTCGGTCTTCTGCATATTCATATGAAGTCCCACTTTAGCAGCTTCTGTTTTTATGGTCATAAAGAGCCTTTCATTCCATCCAAGTTAATATCCAATATGTCTGTGTCATCTCAAAATCAAGTCTCTCAGCTTCTCTCTCGCCCAAACAATGCCAGTGCCCCTTGGCAGCTGCAGTCTATGGCAATGCAGAAGAGAAGTGGGGATAGTATGCAACCTTGCCTTATGCCACAATTTAAACGTTCTGTGTCTCCACTCTGTCCTGCTTCAACCTGCAGATTTGTCATAGAAATTTTATACTAAATTAAAAATCTTTACTGGAATTCCGTAGTGTCTCAGGGGATCTTCCAGAGGGCTTCTCTGTGGACACTAGTAAATAGTTTTTAATTTCCTTGATTTTAGAAAAGCATCTTCTGCTGGTATTCTAATCTTTTCTCAGTAAGTCTTCTCGAGGTTAAAATCTGGTCTGAATATAACCTACCAGATCAAAATCCAGCTGCTGCTTCTCTGAGTACTTTGTCAACAGCAGTTTTCATCCTATGCGAAATGATAATGCAAAACACTTTTTATTGCCAGGTATAAATAGGTGTGTCACCTCTCTCCAGGTATCACAAATAAACTGCTCCCCCTTTTTAGGGAATTGATAGAGGACACCTCTTCTCCAATCTTTAGGGATAATCTCCTTTTCCCAAACCATCCAGCACATGTAACTCACCATCACTTGCTTTCCAGCTTTTAACATTTCAGCTTCTGTCTCATCAAAGCTTGGTGCTTTACCACTCTAGAAGGGTCCTCCTGGGTCATCGAGTCCAGGCACTTGCTAGTGCAGGCAGCCGCATTCTATAATCCCATTCATAAATGTATCAAGATCCATCTGAAAAGTAACTGATTGCCCCCACTGCTCCTGTTGATTACAGAATTTCATTCCTCTGATGGTTAGAAACCCTCTTCTAATTTCCAGCCTAAATTTATTCACGGTCAGTTTATATCTATTTGTTCTTGTGCCAAGATTGTCCTTTATCTTAAATAGCTCTTCTCCCTCCCTAGTATTTAACCTTCTGATGTATTTATACAGAGCAATCATATCCCCTCTCAGCCTTTGCTTTGCTAGACTAAACAAAACAAGCTCTTCGGATATGTCTATGCGGCAACTAGGAGCCAGCCTCCCAGCCTGGGTAGACAGACTAGGGTTGCCAATTTTGGTTGGACATATTCCTGGAGGTTACCTCACATGACAATCTTTAATTAAAAAGATTAATCTTTTTGGAGACTCCAGGACAACCCTAAAACAGACTTGCACTAGCTCCGCTCAAGCTAGTGTGCTAAAAATAGCCAGGTGGATGTTGTGACTCAGGTGGCAGCGTGGGCTCTCAAGCCCACTTGATCCCCTTCGGTCCAAGTTTTGGTCCCTAGCCCAAGCCTCCACAAATGCCACAAAGTCCACACTGCTATTTTTAGCATACTAGCTCGAGCCAACCTAGCATAAGTCTGTCTTCCCAGGCTGCGAGGCGCATTCACAGGTGCAGTGTAGACATACCCTTTGAGACTTTCTTCTGAGCGTCAGCTAAGTGTCCAGATCAGGGAGCCACAACTGGCTCCTGGGAGCCACAAGGCCCTCTTGGATTGAGTCAGTAATCAAGCCCTATCATAATACTTATCCACACGTGGGAGCTTACTGTTACCTTTGTCACTCCCTGACTTGCGTGCTTAACCATGGAACCCTCTTGTTCTCTGATTGCCAGCTGTCTTGCAACAATTGCTACTCTTTCACTCCTTGTTCTGTATCGATGATCAACTCCTCTGCCTCTACAGCTTTAGTAGGCAACATAGTGGCTAAAGTTGCACAAAAAATCTTGTATTTCAAGCCGTTTTCATGAAAAATTACGAAGTGTTGAGACTTTTTAACAAAAAAAAAATACACTGAACGTTGTGGTGGTTTCCCCCCCTTTTCTAGTGGCACAGTGGAAGAAATGCAGGGAGAAAGAAAAGGGAAATAAAAAAAATGGAGGTAGAAATACTGAAAGAGAAAAATTTCCTCAAAAAGCCCCTTTGTCAATAGTTTAGAACACACAATATTGTCCAGCTCTAATAATGACTGATTTGTCCAGCCAGAAGCACAAAGTGATTGTCTCCTGGCTCTATACTCAAACAGAAACTAATGTAGGTTTCAGAAGCATGTGGTTGAAAGTTCATATGTAGAATCTGTATGTGAAGTTAATGGTCTTACTTTGAGACTGCATCTTTAAAACTTGGATTCAAACTACAAAGCTATGAAAAATGTACAGAAACATCTCCCTATTAGTTACCATCTGTTGCAGTGGTCCCTAAACTGTGGAGCACACAGGAACGTTCTGGGGGGATAGGGTACGGCAAGGCCCAGGCCAATCCCTACAGGGGGCGGGGAGGGAGCGCCACCCACCCTCATCCCCAGCCACAGCCCTGGCCACCGCTCCCAACCGCAGCCCCACTCCTGGCCGCGGCTCCACTCCTGACCCTGGCTCCCGGCTCCCAGCTGCGGCTCCGGCCCTGACCGCGGCCCCAACCCAGCTGTGGCTCCGCTCCTGGCCCTGGCTCTCGACCATGGCCCTGGCCCCGCTCCCATCTCCCAATCCCGGCTCCTGGGGTGATGTGGACTGGGTAACGGGGAGGGCACAACCGAAAATGTTTGGGGACCACTGATCTGTTGACTAAATGGAGGTCGTTCTAGTGACTGTAACAGTCCTGAACTTTCAGTGCAGTGGTCCAATGCCATCTGGTACAATGAAACGATAGAAATTTCGGAACACAGGATTATTAAATCCTTCAAAACCTCCTTGAAGAAATAAGAATTGAAAGAATGATCTCAATCCTTTTCCTATTGAAGTCAATGGGAGTCTTGCTTTGGACTTCAGTGGAGGCAGTACTGTGTATAATAATACTCTGTATGCTGCAAAAATATTGCATCTACTGAGGGCTAGATTATGACATGGACTACAGGCCAGCCCAGATGTGCAGGCATAAATAGATGCTTAGATATGTACCAGGAGATATGACATTTAGAATCCCACTTTTGTGAGAACTCAGACTGTGGGTCAACTTTACCCTGGACAAGTGGGCACAACTTTGTACACTTTGGTGGAGTGTTGCCAGCAGTGAAGTTAGACCTGCATCCCAGCCCACTGACATGCTTACTCACATACCAAGTGAAACTGTTTCATGGCAAACCTGCTATGCCAGATCTTTAGAGAGATGACGGACACTTCTGGGAGCAGGTAGAAGCAGGTTACCAAAACTCCTTGGGGGTTATTTTTAACCTATTTTTATATATCAGTAATCAGATTAGTACAATGGCAATTCAATAAGACCAAAGAGTCAATGTTATGTACTTGGGGTATATTTTATCCCTGTGCTCAGAGTTTGACTTTGGCTCACCAGATCATATCCTACAAGAACAATATTTGTGTATTGAGCTAGGACGAAGGTAAGTCATGGACCAGGACTAGATACTGTACAAAGACCCAACAAAAACGTGGTTCCTTCCCCATAGCCTACAATGTTATGAGTGCAAAATGGATTCAGAGTTGGAACCGGACTTGCCCATGGTCATACAGGAAGGTAGTGGCAGAGATAGAAATTGAACTCTAAAGTTCTTTATTCCCAGCCTTGTGCCTAGACCTAAAATGTCACAATTTCTTTACACACCAAGCACCATGGGGGAATTACCATGGCACTGTGTAAACACACAGTTACCATTCTGTACATGCATACAGAGGTAAATCTCAACACCTGAGGTTTTTCTCTATGATCACTCCAACCCCTACCTGTAGCCAGGTTTCTCTTCCATTAAAAATGGCATCACTTTAAAAATCAGAAAAACTTCAATTAAATCCAAATGCCTGTAGTATAAGAACTGTCCTCTTTGCTTCCTGCCTAGCCTGGACAGTACCAGTTCTTTGATTCCATCTCTGTCCTACTTGGTGTCACTTTCACAATCCATGGCCATCACGCTGACAGTAGCCTTAAATTTTTTGAGATATTTCCATGGGTCTTAAACTACCACCCGTCCCAACTCCTCTCCACTAAAAATGCCGGGGACTTGAGCCAAGTCTAAGGTTCAGCAGCTTCAAGCTCCAATGTGTCCAGCATTGCTGTGATACAGATTGAGGCCTTAATCTTGCAATCAGATCTACATTGGCAGAGCCATTTGAAGGTTCAGGGCCTTATTTTGTATGTCAGATTCTTTTAATAATGGCTTAATATCGTGTATGATGGTAAAAGATACATGTTAAGTCCAACACTTATAAGACTCGAAGCAGAAACAGGCCCTGCCCTGACGAGCTCCCAGGCTCGGTGGGACAGAGTGGAACGGTTACACTGAGAAGTCCAGAGGAAAGAATGAGTGGGATTTTTAGCGTGGTTCATCAGCCATTTGTCTTGTGGACAGTGCTGGCCTCTCGGTAAAAAACTGTGTTACGACATTCATGCCGAGACTAAAATGTAAAACCCCTTGTGTTCTTTCAATAAACCTTCAGGAGTGAATATAATTCTAGGCAAGGATCGACTTTCTTTTGAGTATTTGGTTTCTAAAATGCATGAAGAAAAGCAGTGACTACGGTCTTCTGATTAATTAATTTGTGTTGAATCTGCTCATAAGGGAGCCGTTGGCGTATTTCAATGGATGGGACAGAGCAAGAGATTTTTGCTCAGATTTTCAGCTGGAGACGACATGCTGGTTTTAAGTGATCACCAAATAAAATCCTATTCTGCTGTAAGAAGTCTTCTTGTGCCTTTTACGGGATCCCAAAATTAATCTGATCCCTAAAAGGCTTATACAGGTTTATCTCCCTACTTCATGGGAATGTTCAGTCAGTCAGTGGCCATATGCTCTACAGTGTCTCTTGTCCTCAGGAAAACTATTAAAATTAAGAATATATAGATGCCCTCCAAACCATCCATTCAGGGATGAGGATGGGTGGCAGAGAAAGACTCCCAGTGACTGTTGGGGGCAGGTGAGTCCATCGGCTATCAAGATAGAGGAAGGGTTAGGGGAAGAAGTAGGAACAACAGCTTTTGTTGATTACATTAATTTCCTGGTTTGCAGTAGCATCAACTGGTCCAGTAGCAGATCAGGGCCCCACTGGGCTAGACACTGTGCACACGGATAATGAAAAGATGGAGCTTACATTCTATGTATCTGATATCCTAATATCAACCTAATATCACTTTGAATCTTTACTTTTATATTGACAGGTTTCAGAGTAGCAGCCGTGTTAGTCTGTATTCGCAAAAAGAAAAGGAGTGCTTGTGGCACCTTAGAGACTAACAAATTTATTTGAGCATAAGTTTTCGTGAGCTACAGCTCACTTCATCAGATGCATTCAGTGGAAAATACAGTGGGGAGATTTATGTACATAGAGAACATGAAACAATGGGTGTTACCATACACACTGTAACCAGAGTGATCACTTAAGGTGAGCTATTACCAGCAGGAGAGTGGGGGCGGGGGGGGAACCTTTTGTAGTGATAATCAAGGTGGGACATTTCCAGCAGTTGACAAGAACGTCTGAGGAACAGTGGGGGTGGAGATAAACATGGGGAAATAGTTTTACTTTGTGTAATGACCCATCCACTCCCAGTCTCTATTCAAGCCTAAGTTAATTGTATCCAGTTTGCAAATTAATTCCAATTCAGCAGTCTCTCGCTGGAGTCTGGTTTTGAAGTTTTTTTGTGGAAGTATTGCCACTTTTAGGTCTGTAATTGAGTGACCAGAGAGACTGAAGTGTTCTCCAACTGGCTTTTGAATGTTATAATTCTTGACGTCTGATTTGTGTCCATTTATTCTTTTATGTAGAGACTGTCCAGTTTGACCAATGTACATGGCAGAGGGGCATTGCTGGCACATGATGGCATATATCACATTGGTAGATGTGCAGGTGAACGAGCCTCTGATAGTGTGGCTGATGTGATTAGGCCCTATGATGGTGTCCCTGAATAGATATGTGGACACAGTTGGCAACGGGCTTTGTTGCAAGGATAGGTTCCTGGGTTAGTGGTTCTGTTGTGTGGTGTGTGGTTGCTGGTGAGTATTTGCTTCGGGTTGGGGGGCTGTCTGTAAGCAAGGACTGGCCTGTCTCCCAAGATCTGTGAGATTGATGGGTCGTCCTTCAGGATAGGTTGTAGATCCCTGACGATGCATTAGAAAGGTTTTAGTTGGGGGCTGAAGGTGATGGCTAGTGGCGTTCTGTTATTTTCTTTGTTGGGCCTGTTTGCTGTAGACACACCACTGACTTCCTGAGGAAACTACAATCCATCAGTGATCTTCCTGAAAACACCATCCTGGCCACTATGGATGTAGAAGCCGTCTATACCAACATTCCACACAAAGATGGACTACAAGCCGTCAGGAACAGTATCCCCGATAATGTCACGGCAAACCTGGCGGCTGAACTTTGTGACTTTGTCCTCACCCATAACTATTTCACATTTGGGGACAATGTATACCTTCAAATCAGCGGCACTGCTATGAGTACCCGCCTGGCCCCACAGTATGCCAACATTTTTATGGCTGACTTAGAACAACGCTTCCTCAGCTCTCGTCCCCTAATGTCCCTACTCTACTTGCGCTACATTGATGACATCTGCATCATCTGGACCCATGGAAAAGAAGCCCTTGAGGAATTCTACTGTGATTTCAACAATTTCCATCCCACCATCAACCTCAGCCTGGACCAGTCCACACAAGAGATCCACTTCCTGGACACTACGGTGTTAATAAGCGATGATCACATAAACACCACCCTAAACCGGAAACCTACTGACTGCTATTCCTACCTACATGCCTCCAGCTTTCATCCAGACCACGCCACACGATCCATTGTCTACAGCCAAGCTCTACAATACAACCGCATTTGCTCCAACCCCTCAGACAGAGACAAACACCTACAAGATCTCTATCAAGCATTCTTACAACTACAATACCCACCTGCTGAAGTGACGAAACAGATTGACAGAGCCAGAAGAGTACCCAGAAGTCACCTACTATAGGACAGGCCCAACAAAGAAAATAACAGAATGCCACTAGCCATTACCTTCAGCCCCCAACTAAAACCTTTCTAATGCATCGTCAGGGATCTACA
The DNA here is from genome assembly GCF_015237465.2 of Chelonia mydas. Taxonomy (NCBI): domain Eukaryota; kingdom Metazoa; phylum Chordata; order Testudines; family Cheloniidae; genus Chelonia; species Chelonia mydas. Next base: position 34,803,327 of record NC_051245.2, on the reverse strand, counting down.
ACCTATCCTGAAGGACGACCCATCACTCTCACAGATCTTGGGAGACAGGCCAGTCCTTGCTTACAGACAGCCCCCCAACCCGAAGCAAATACTCACCAGCAACCACACACCACACTAACCCAGGAACCTATCCTTGCAACAAAGCCCGTTGCCAACTGTGTCCACATATCTATTCAGGGACACCATCATAGGGCCTAATCACATCAGCCACACTATCAGAGGCTCGTTCACCTGCACATCTACCAATGTGATATATGCCATCATGTGCCAGCAATGCCCCTCTGCCATGTACATTGGTCAAACTGGACAGTCTCTACGTAAAAGAATAAATGGACACAAATCAGACGTCAAGAATTATAACATTCAAAAGCCAGTTGGAGAACACTTCAGTCTCTCTGGTCACTCAATTACAGACCTAAAAGTGGCAATACTTCCACAAAAAAACTTCAAAACCAGGCTCCAGCGAGAGACTGCTGAATTGGAATTAATTTGCAAACTGGATACAATTAACTTAGGCTTGAATAGAGACTGGGAGTGGATGGGTCATTACACAAAGTAAAACTATTTCCCCATATTTATCCCCACCCCCACTGTTCCTCAGACGTTCTTGTCAACTGCTGGAAATGTCCCACCTTGATTATCACTACAAAAGGTTCCCTCCCGCCCCCACTCTCCTGCTGGTAATAGCTCACCTTAAGTGATCACTCTGGTTACAGTGTGTATGGTAACACCCATTGTTTCATGTTCTCTATGTATATAAATCTCCCCACTGTGTTTTCCACTGAATGCATCCGATGAAGTGAGCTGTAGCTCATGAAAGCTTATGCTCAAATAAATTTGTTAGTCTCTAAGGTGCCACAAGTACTCTTTTTCCTTTTCCTTTTATATTGCTGTTTGTCTATTGAGACTGTAGCTCCCCAGGGCATGACTACTGGAAGGGACTCAGATACTACCGTGATGAAGGCAATAAAAGAATCTCTGCAGAACAGAGTAGACTGTGTTCTTATGTGTACATACAATGCCTAGTGCATAGGGAGCGCTACTGCAATATAAATAAGCCTGATCTTATTCAAAGGACATAGTGTCCAAATTCCCTCTATGAATACATTGGCAGTCAAGTAAAGAAAGCAATATAAATAAGTCAAAGCTTTGACATCAAAATACCACAACAAGATTTCTTTATGCAAACCAGTGCTCCAGAGCTGAACACCTTCAACTGTTAGAGAACTTCAGATCTGGCCTGGAATTTTGTGGTGTATTCTCTCTCTCAAACTGTTTGTTGTAGCTTAACAGCCCTGAATTTTAGGCAGTTTTGGATTCAGACTCAAATTTGAACACTGGAGTTTCTGAATGTTTGACAAGTGTTATTACATCTACAGTAGGTTCTTCACAATGAAGCAATGTTTGCAACTATTAAATAATAAAACTACATTATGTTAAGAATGCAAAGGAAGCAATCAAGTTAGGAGACACCCGTGTTAAGGTTGCCCTACACAGTCTTAACTCTGCACTGTGGGTGAACATAATGACCAAGTCTTTGCACCAGATTCTCTGGTGTGATCCAGCTCCTTTTCACCACTTAGTGCAAAGGAGCTGGATTCTGGCTATAAATAGCCAGCACAGAATCTTCTTTTGAAGGAGAAAACTCTGATGGGAATCTGGGCATGATGAGTATATAGAGAAATCAAGGTCAGGCGGAGCAGAGCTATTCCTCACTGATCCACCACTAATGTGAGTTTCTCAAGACTTCTCTGACTCATAGGCACTGGCTCCGTGGCCGCTCTGGGGCTCAAGCACCCATGGTAAAAAACAGTGGGTGCTCAGCACCCAGGAGTCGGACCTTGAGTGTGGAATGTGGTGAGCTCTGTGCTGCTACCAACTTCCATCCTTGGGCAGGGAGTTTGTTTATAAACAGGGGCAGGGTGATTAAGATATCAAAAGGTTTGTCATTAAATTAAGAATCATTAGATGATCCTGAAAGCATTTCCAGGCACTCCAGTTAAAAGATAGGAAACAAAGGGTAGGAATAAATGGTCCATTTTCAGAATGGAGAGAAGTCAATAGCGGTGTCCCACGAGGGGCTTGTACAATGACCAGTGCTTTTCAACATATTCATAAATGATCTGGAAAAAGGGGGTTAACAGTAAGGTGGCAAAATTTGCAGATGATACAAAATTACTCAAGATTGTTAAATCCAAAACAGACTGCAAAAAGTTACAACCGGATCTCACAAAACAGGGTGACTTGGCAACAAAATGACAGATAAAATTCAATGTTAAATGCAAAGAAATGCATATGGCAAAATATAATCCCAACTATATATACAAAATGATGGGGCCTAAATTAGCTGTTACCCATCAAAAAAGAGATCTTGGAGTCACTTGCAGTACTCTGGAAGTACGATGCTTCCAAAGTACTGCAAATTTATAAGAATCCTTCTCATTGTGTCCGTATCATCCTGAACTCATTCTCCAGCTTCAGAAGACGTAAAAATTATCTCCAGTCATCAATGGGATAGATGCAACTGAATAATGTAGCTGTCCTTAACGTGCATCAAGATAATACCAGAGAACCAGTTGTAAATAAGATTGCTGACAGTTTCATCCAGAAGACTACAAAGAGACATAATGTCTTTAAACTGGGATGTTAGTGAAGACAGCTTGTAGGTGATTGCAATGGTTTTAATATACTGTAATTCATGATAATGTAATTATGTAGTTCATAGCAATTTAATCATTATTAAAATAGTAAAGATATCAATGATAAACATTCAATAACTAGAATATGAAAGAAGTGTATAAATATGCTGAAAATAGCCTTCCCCCAAAACTGACAGAGTACCCCCCTCAAACGTACACACCTCTTCAAAAGCAGCCACCAGCAAAAACAAAAGTCAGCGCCTATGTTCTGACTCATACCAGAACTGGGCTGATGGAGAATCAGGGAACTAGATTTGGCTTTCTGACAGCTTTCCCCAATCCTCTGTGTCAGCACTGCTCAGCTTTTTTATTGAGTCAGGACCCCTAACTCATTCATTTTACACGTTAGATGGTGTTCAGTGAACTTATTTTTGCCCTTACTGTTCACTAAGCAGGGTCCTGCATCATCCACAACTTTCTGTCCTTTGCTGGCCCAAATGTGTTCTCATGAGGCCAAAGTAAATTCAGAGTAAATCCATTTTATCATACTTACACAATGGTAATTGCAACTAGACATTGACCCAGTGTAATGCAAAGATCTGAAGGGCTTCTGTCTCATACTCTGCACAGAATCCAGCCTGCACACTGAAGAAGGCAGCCAGGCACAGGTCCTGCAGAAAAATATATAACACAGGCCATAGAACTTCCACAACATAATTCCTAGGGTATATCGTTTAGAAAAAACATCCACTCTTAGTTTAAATATTGTCAGTGATGGCAGATTCTCCATGACCCTTGGTAAGCTATTCCAGTTACTCTCACTGTGTGACAGGTCATGCATGCCCCGCATGGGACTACAGGGGTTAATTCCTATCTTTGGGCCGAGCAGGCCACGCCCCCTTGACCCTGCTGGATATGCTCTGGCTGGAGGCCAGGTATAAAAGGGAGCAGCCCAGTTCATTTGGGGCTGACCACTGGAGAGGAAGGAGGTGTGATGTAGACTCCTGCTGAAGGATCATTGACACTCCATGACACAGAAGCCAGTCAGATGGCAGTGACCCACAACCCCCAGGCTCTGGGTGCCACAGAGGGAGGAGAGCCTGGGGGAACCATGAGACCACAAGCTGCAGAGAGGTGGATAGGAAGTAACCTAGGGAGGTTTTGCAGGGAGGTGGTTGGAGATCTGGAGACTGTCTCGGTGTGTTTTGGCCGGATCCCCACTGAGCTGGTGGCGGGTAACCCCACCACTGACAGGGCCCTGGCTTGGCACCCCCTATCCTGGCCGCCACCCACCCTGGGGTGGCAGCCTGCCTCACCAGCCCTACGGACTCTGGCCGCTAGGCCGCACAGCCCTGGTTGCGAGGGCTGCCCTACGGACTCTGGCCGCTAGGCCGCACAGCCCTGGTTGCGAGGGCTGCCCTACGGACTCTGGCCGCTAGGCCGCACAGCCCTGGTTGCGAGGGCTGCCCTACGGACTCTGGCCGCTAGGCCGCACAGCCCTGGTTGCGAGGCCCGCCTTATGGACTCTGGCCTCAAAGCCTCACAGCTCTGATAGAGAGGGCAGATAGAGTGACTTTGGCTGTTAGGCCACATTACTCTGTGACCAGAGGGGTCACACAGACTTGCCTGCGGGCCTATAACAACCCGTGCCGCATCCCCAAAATGGACAGGGCATGTATGACCCATGACACACTGTTAAAAAATATTTGCCTTATTTCCAGTCTGAATTGTCTAGCTTCAACTTCCAGCCATGTTATACCTTTCTCTTCTAGAGAATATTTATTAAATATTTGTTCCCCATGGCAATACTTATAGACTATAATCAAGTCACTCCTTCTCTTTGTTAATTAAATTAGATTGAGCTCCTTAAACCTTTTAGTAATAAACTTGTTTTCTAATCCTATACACATGCTCAGGCCTCTTCTCTGAACCCTCTCAAATTTATTAATATCCTTCTTGAATTGTGGATGCCAGAACTAAACACAGTATTCCAGCAATGGTTGTACCTGTGCCAAATACAGAGGTAAAATAACCTCTCTACTCCTACTTGAGATTCCCCTTGTTTATGCATCCCAAGATCGCATTAGCCTTTTTGGCCACAGAATCACACTGGGAGCTCATGTTTAGCCCCCACAACCTCCAGACCTTTTACAGAGTCTCTGCTTCCCAGGATAGAGTCCCACATCCTGTAAGTAGGGCCTACCTTCTTTGTACCTAAATGTATACCTTTATATTTAGCCATATTAAAATGCATAGTTTGCTTGCGGCCATCTTACCAAGTCAACCAGAACACTCTGTGAGAGTGACTTGTCCTCGTCATTATTTACTATACCCCCAATTTTTGTCAGTGATGATTTTGTGTTTTCTTCCAAGCCATTAATAAAAAGGTTAAATAATGTAAGACCAAGAACAAATCCCAGCGGGATTTCACTAGAAACACTGTTCAATGGTGATTCCCTGTTTACAATTACATTTTGAGACCTTTCCAGATTTTAATCTATTTAATATGCGCCATGTTAATTTTATATCTAGCTAGGTTTTTTAATCAAAATGTTGTGTCGTATCAAGTCAAATGTCTTACAGAAGTCTAAATGCGTTATATCAAAACGTTTACCTCGTAATCTCTTCAAAGAAGGTGTCAAGTTAGTTTGATGGGATCTATTTTCCATAGTTCTTGTTTATTAGCACTAATTATATTACCCTCATTTAAATTCTTTATTAATCGAGTCCCATATCAGCCTCTCCATTATCTAGCCCAGAATTGATGTCAGACTAACCAGCCTACAGCTGGACTCCCTCTCCTTTGGCTTGGACATAGGACTAGGAGAGTAAGTATAAAATGTGTATATTACAAGTTGCATTGTAATATCTCATTAAAACACTACTAAAACACACCAAACATGTTTACATTAAAAAGGCTTTCTATTTCAACTGACCGTAGTTACTGAGAACAGTTACATTGAACTTTTACACCTTATCTATTAAATACAGCAAAAAACGTCATTCCCTTTTATTTATGTTCTCCATGCTATTCAAAACTCACTCAGTTAAATAGGTGGGTGGCTGATTAATTAATAAACGACAGAATGTATGCCTACTACAATATTTATATAATAGTCAATTAAGACAGCATTGTCTGTGAACACAGCATATGCCGTTTGGCTTCTAAAATGAGTACCTCAGAAGCATCCAAATTGCACTGGCAGTTTTGCACATGCTCTGTTTGCCATAGCGAATCCTCATTCACCCATTGAGATTTCTGTTTGTTTAAAGCCAGCATTCTCGTTGCTGATGCTGGGTGATCTGCAGTGTCTTTCTCAGGCCTGATCATAGACAGTTTGCCCCTCTTAAGCTAGTGTTTTTTCAAGACCTAGAAGCTCAATTAGGCCATTTCTGGAGAAGTCTTTTTAATAGGGTCCTTATTTAACAGAATATACCATTCTCACTATGTGAGCGACCGTGTCTTTGCCTTGACAACAACCTGCAGCCGTAAAGCGAATTTAATTCTCAAACAAGAAGATTGGCGACAGCTATCATTGCATATATTGTTTACTGTAATATATGGGATTCTTCCCTGGAAACCACGGAGATGGTATTTGCCTGGTCTAACAGTAAATAATGAGAGAGACCACAATGGATTTTAGTACCTCATCGGTGTTTGATCAGCACAAAGGTAAGTCAATTGCTACTAAAATCCCAGCATCCCTGTTGAAATTGTATGGTTTTGGCTGGTAAATCAATGCCTCATATTTTATGGTGGAGGTCTGGTCTAATGTGAATGTCTTATATGTTTATCGTATGTTGTTTCTCTGTGTTTATACAAAAGGGACCTTCTTCCATCAGTGTTAAGGACAGATATTTCTGCCTACTAGTATTGCTTTAAAAATAAAGCAATGATTTCATCAAGAAGAATGACAGCAGTTTTTTAAGGTCAGCTATGAGAGTTGTGTATACAACGGTTGTTACATTAAACTAGAACCAGTTAAAAATGTGGTGTTTGACTTGTACAAAACTAAGTGCCCATTTTCCTAATTAAATTCACCTATTTTGGAATTATAAGATGTAAATAATGAAAGAAATACACACTAACAAGTGATCTTAATTCAGGAACTCTTTAGATGTACTGCACAAATATTACTGTGTCTGAACATAACATATCTAAAATAAGCCCTAGGGCAATGATAAATTTTCTACAAGAATAGGTTGCTATGGAAATATAGATGGATCTTAGTTATCTATTTTGTAGTTAGATTATTTGAATTTTATTTGTTGGGGTGGGGGCTATGCTATATCTAATATAATTTACATCCTTTCTTGCCTAATTCACTAAAGTTCTGTATTCTTTATATTCCCCTTTTTTCACAAAGCAGGAAATTTTCATTGTTTAAACAACTATGTTGCATGAAATCTCTCTGTCTATTTACAAAGCCCCCAAATGACTTATGTGCAATCTTCCCAATCACCAGTATGCATCTGCAAGGTGTACATGCTGATAAAGCAGAGTTGGCCCCAAAACAAAAGCTTGTGGCTTGCTGCGTATGTGAAAAGGCTAACATCAAAATTCTTCAAAATGCAAGTGGTGCACCAAGAATACTGCTTGTTTAGTCTCTTTAACACATCAGCATCCCATTCTGCTATTTGTGAATAAATTGATATAAATCAGATATATATGCATCAAATTGCAATGGGAATCAGTGACTGTGCAAAACACAGTTTTGTCACGGTCATTTTCTGGATCCATTTTGATTTGAGTTTTTCTCTTAAAGTGTTCTATAGGATTAGAGCATAAGAACGGCCATACTGGGTCAGACCAAAGGTCCATCTAGCCCACTATCCTGTATTCTGACAGTGGCCAATGCCAGGTGCTCCAGAGGGAATGAACAGGTAATCATCAAGTGATCCTTTTCATAGAATATCATAGAATCATAGAATATCAGGGTTGGAAGGGGCCTCAGGAGGTCATCTAGTCCAACCCCCTGCTCAAAGAAGGACTAATCCCCAACTAAATCATCCCAGCCAGGGCTTCCTCAAGCCTGGCCTTAAAAATATCTAAGGAAGGAGATTCCACCAGCTCTCTAGGTAACGCATTCCAGTGTTTCACCACCCTCCTAGTGAAAAAGTTTTTCTTAATATCCAACCTAAACCTCCCCCGCTGCAACTTGAGACCATTACTCCTTGTTCTGTCATCAGCTACCGCTGAGAACAGTCTAGATCCATCCCCTTTGGAACCCCCTTTCAGGTAGTTGAAAGCAGCTATCAAATCCCCCCTCATTCTTCTCTTCCGCAGTCTAAACAATCCTAGTTCCCTCAGCCTCTCCTCATAAGTCATCTGTTCCAGTCCCCTAATCATTTTTGTTGCCCTCCGCTGGACTCTTTCCAATTTTTCCACATCCTTCTTGTAGTGTGGGGCCCAAAACTGGACACAGTACTTCAGATGAGGACTCACCAATGTTGAATAGAGGAGAACGATCACATCCCTCGATCTGCTGGCAATGCCCCTACATATACATCCCAAAATGCCATTGGCCTTCTTGGCAACAAAGGCACACTGTTGACTCATATCCAGCTTCTCGTCCACTGTCACCCCTAGGTCCTTTTCTGCAGAACTGCTGCCGAGCCATTCGGTCCCTAGTCTGTAGCAGTGCATGGGATTCTTCCGTCCTAAGTGCAGAACTCTGCACTTGTCCTTGTTGAACCTCATCAGATTTCTTTTGGCCCAATCCTCCAATTTGTCTAGGTCCCTCTGTATCCTATCCCTACCCTCCAGCATATCTACCTCTCCTCCCAGTTTAGTGTCCTCTGCAAACTTGCTGAGGATTCAATCCACACCATCCTCCAGATCATTAAAGACGATATTGAACAAAACCGGCCCGAGGACCGACCCTTGGAGCACTCCACTTGATACCGGATGCCAACTAGACATGGAGCCACTGATCGCTACCCTTTGAGCCCGACAATCTAGCCAACTTTCTATCCACCTTATAGTCCATTCATCCAGCCCATACTTCTTTAACTTGCTGGCAAGAATACTGTGGGAGACCGTGTCAAAAGCTTTGCTAAAGTCTGTTGCTTTTCCTGTCACTCATTCCCAGCTTCTGGCAAACAGAGGCTAGGAACACCGTCCCTGCCCATCCTGACTAATAGCCAATGATAGACCTATCCTCCATGAATTTATCTGGTTCTTTTTGGAACCCTGTTATAGTCTTGGCCTTCACAACATCCTCTGGCAAAGAGTTCCACAGGTTGACTGTGTGTTGTGTTAAGAAATACTTCCTATTGTTTGTTTTAAACCTGTTGCCTATTAATTTCATTTGGTGACCCCTAGTTCTTTCTTTATTTACTTTCTCCACACCAGTCATGATTTTATAGACCACAATCATATCCCCCGTTTAGTCACCTCTTTTCCAAGCTGAAAAGTCCCAGTTTTATTAATCTCTCCTCATACGGAAGCTGTTTCATTCCCCTAATAATTTTTGTTGCCCTTTTCTGAACCTTTTCCAATTCCAATATATCTTTTTGAGATGGGGCAACCACATCTGCACGTAGAATTCAAGATGTGGGCATACCATGGATTTATATAGAGGCAATATGATATTTTCTGTCTTATTATCTATTCCTTTCTTAATGATTCCCAACGTTCTGTTCGCTTTTTTGACTATGACTGCACATTGAGTGGATGTTTTCAGAGAACTGCCAACAATGACTCCAAGATCTCTTTCTTGAGTTGTAACAGCTAATTTAGACCCATCATTTTATAGGTATAGTTGGGATTATGTTTTCCCAGGTGTATTACTTTGCATTTATCAACACTGAATTTCATCTGCCATTTTGTTGCCCAGTCACCTAGTTTTGAGAGCTCTTTTGTAGCTTTTTGCAGTCTGCTTGGGACTTAACTAGCTTGAGCAGCTTTGTATCAAAACAGAGATAGAAAAAAAACCATTACTTCATTGTGCTGGCTCGTGCATTGGTGGGATTCACTCTTCCCACGTAAGCATTCTTGCCAAACTTCGTTATTGGTCATTCTGTAGGCCTGGCTTGACATGAATAATTGGCCATGGGTACAGCCTTATTTTTTGGGAGACAGGATTAGGGAAGTAGATAAATCAGGAGGCTGTACACAGAATATCTGTAGTAGCTAAGATAAGAGGGAACATCATTTACAATGAACAAGATAACAATGGATAAAATAAGCCTGGCATATAAATGAGGTAAAAGTAAATTGTGCATGGACAGAGCGTGCTGCACAGGGACTGGTTCCTACAAAGTAAACAAGCCAGTCCCAAAACATGTAATGCAAGGCATAGTAAATGCAGTGTAATACGTAAGCATGGAAGAAGTTTGTTTTGTAACTTTGGAGGTGCGGTATGCCCTGTACTTGCCCCCTACACTTCAGCCTGATTAACTCAAGTGTAGTTTGATTGTATGCTAATAAAGAAATCTCAGTGATTAGGTCTGGGAGCCTACTGAGTGCATAAGTTTTCAGAATTCACCCCAACAGACTCCTGAGTGGAAAAGGTCTCAGAAGCTACCCCAACGTACTGGTGCCATGACTCAGTGTGACATTCTGTACCTTAATTGTTACCTTACAAGACGCGCTTTATATGTAAGATATCAAGGGAAAGGTTATGATCTGCTGAAAGTCATTTCTCTATCCATATATGTATATCAGTAATGCATATGAAGTTATAAGAATTGTGTTGTATGGTTGTCACTAAAACATGCTGTATGTTGGGGAAGAATCAGCCACATATTAGCTCCCCAGAGACAACAGCAAGGAAAGTAACCAACACCCAGGCAGGATGTCAATGAGCCCATCAACAACCATTGTCCAGCAAGGGAGCTACAATGCAATGACTCACCTGCATGAGGCCACACCAGAGGAATTGCTCAGCCTTGACTGGAGACTCAGCAATGCCCACCCAGACATGCCTGGACTTGTGTTTTCCAAGCACGTGGATTGAGGGTATAAAACTGAACACAGGGGGCCCAGGCTGGGCCTTTCTCCTTCACCCACCTACGCAGCAAGCAACAAGGAGACTCTGAAGACTCCAACTGAGGGGACTGCCCCAGATTTCAAGGGTGAAATCTGTGTACTATGAACTGCAGTACCCAGTGGGGTGAGAAAAACTGCTTAATCTAGTGTTGCCAACTCTAATAGGGATGAGAGTTTAGACTGCATGCTTAAAAAGAAAAGGAGTACTTGTGGCACCTTAGAGACTAACCAGTTTATTTGAGCATGAGCTTTCGTGAGCTACAGCTCACTTCATCGGATGCATAGCATATCGTGGAGCTATGCATCCGATGAAGTGAGCTGTAGCTCACGAAAGCTCATGCTCAAATAAACTGGTTAGTCTCTAAGGTGCCACAAGTACTCCTTTTCTTTTTACGAATACAGACTAACACGGCTGTTACTCTGAAGACTGCATGCTTATATTTTATTTTGGTAACCAACTCTGACTTTTTGCCTATCACTTATAATCTATCTTTTGTAGCCAAGAAGCTTCTTTTACTGTTTATCTTTACCAGTGAGTCTGTATGAAGTGTGTGGCAAAACTGCCCACATTTGCAAAGGCTGGTATATATGCACTTTCCATTGAAGTAGTAGTGAACCAATGAATAAAATTCCATTGCTCGTCTTGGGGGAAGGGGGAGGATTTGGCTGGTGCCTTTCCCTGTGTGATTCCCGAGTGGCTCTGGGATCATTCATGCAAACTAGCTGGGTGTGGGGTCTCTACATGCGGTTGTGCTGAGTGATAACACCTGGAGGGGTTTGCTGCTGGTCATTAGCAAGGCATTGTGAGAGACAGCCCAGGCTGGAGAGAGTTAAGGGGTCACAGTGGTCCCATGGTCCCAGGCTGCACCCTGGAGATCCCATCACACTCAGATGCTGTAGTCTGGAGCAGGTAACATATACACCTCACAGCCTAGCGTTAAAGGAATGGCACTGGAAGGGTTTAAATATGAACAAGTGGGTACCATGCTGGAGAAGTGGGTTAAATCTAAGGGTGGACACTCTGGACTCCTCATTGAAGTATTAGGGGGAGTTTGGGACCAGGTGCAAAAGGAACTCCAGAGAGTGTTATGGGGATGGGGGGACTGCTTGGAAGAGCACAGCAGAGATCCTTTGAATGCCACTGAAATTTCCAATATGGATTAACTGCTTCTGAATATACTAGGGGGGTGTAACTTGGATACAGTTGTGTAAAAAAGTAACTACAAGCAAAAACAAGGGGTGGGAAGGGAATACCTAGTAAGTTTTAAAAAAAAAAATACTGCCTGTCACAAATTTCAGTGTCGCAATCAGCTTACTAAAGCTTCAGCTAGCTGAACCACAGAATTAAAACAAGGGCGTTAGAGACAGCAGTAAAACAAAACAGTGCAGTTATCAGGGCCCAAGCCAAAAAGTTCTCACTTCTTGGTTTTTTTTTTAAAAAAAAAAACTTGTTCAAAGCTTAAATATAAAAATTGCAGTTTAAAAAAGTAAAAAAATTAAATGGTCTTTGCTTACAATTTGCAATTTACAAAAGGAAAATGTCAGGTGTGCAAAAACCATTTTAAAAAAGAAGAAAGTTCAAAGGTTCAGCTGACAAGGCTAAGCCAAGCAAAATTAAAAGATTTATTTGGTCTCTCTTACTAAATTGTTTACAACATAGCAAGCGACCACAAAATTTAACAAAACACCTCTTTAATAGGTGTGCTAATAATAACATCACATGTAGTATGTGGGCAATACAGCTATATCAGCAGTTCTCAGCCTGTGGGCCACGTGTGCTTTTAAAAAAAAAAAATTTGCTGGTCTGGCAGGGGAGGGGCTGTCTGAGGGAGGGGAGAGAGAATGGCAGCCTGCAGAAGTGCTGCTCCCAGCAGGGGGCTGGTGAGTACTTCAGGGGGCAGGAGAGAGTGGGTCTGTGGGTAGGTTGGGCGGGGGGGCACGCTGGGATTTAGAGTTTTGCTGGGGTACTGCAGCACTCCCAGGTTTTAGGTAGGGTTCAGCTCCAGGGGTCGGTTCCAGCTACCCAGCCCATTGTTGGGGGTGGGAGGTCCAGGTCCAGCTGCGGGCCCCGGGGTCCTGGGATCTGGCTGCCTGGCCCTGAGCTGCGGGGTCCTGGTCCAGCTGCTAGCTGTCCAGGTCACGCTGCCTGGCCCTGCATGGCGGGGTTCCGGGCTCTAGCTGCTGTCGGTCAGCCAGTCCGGCCACAAGGCAGTCCCGTGTATGGCCACCTGGCCCTGCACTGTAGGGTCTAGGTCCAGTCCCCCTGTCCAGCCCCACACCTCAGGGTCCCAGGGTCTGGCTTCTTGCCACCTGGCCCTGTACCACGGGGTCCCGGACTCCAGCTGCCTGGCCCCGTGCTGCAGGGTCCGGATCCAGCCCTGCACAAGGGAGGGGTGTCCCGCATTCTGGCCACCCAGCTCCATGTCGGGGTCTGGTGTCTGGCCCTGCTGCAGGGCCCAGGGATCAGCTGCCCGGTCCCAGGCAGTGGTCTGGGTCTCTGCTGCCCAACCCAGCACCCAGAGCTCTGCTCCTGGCGCCGCTCTGGGTGGTGGCACTAGGCATAAGGGATTGTGGAGGGATTGTGTGTGGGGAGTGCAGTGGTTCTCAGCCTGAGGCTCACAATGATAAACAGGTTGAGAGCCACTGTGCTATACAAAGTAAAAGCAGCCTTAAAATATAAGGAGCAAGAAAACGTGCTCTTTTAACCCGACAGAAAAGCTAAAAATTTGGCACAAGAGGTGACACGAGTTGGTGCAGGATAAGAAAATTAACAAGGGGCCAATACCATGAAGTTAAATGTGAAATCACTGTAACACGTACAATGTGGAAGATAGAACAGCTTGATTATCACTACAAAAGGTTCCCCCCCCCCAACTCTTCTGCAGGTAATAGCTTACCTTACCTGATCACCCTTGTTACAGTGTGTATGGTAACACCCATTGTTTCATGTTCTCTGTGTATATAAATCTCCCCACTGTATTTTCCACTGCATGCATCTGATGAAGTGAGCTGTAGCTCACGAAAGCTTATGCTCAAATAAATTTGTTAGTCTCTAAGGTGCCACAAGTCCTCCTTTTCTTTTTGCGGATACAGACTAACACAGCTGCTACTCTGAAATGTGGAAGAAGTTTGTTTTCCCTTCTCAAATACTGTTGTAAGACAATGCAAGGTCTGGAAAGACCCAGGTTTGTACTGCTGTTTGCACCTGGAGGACACTTGCATGTGCAGGTGTATTGTCTTACAAACAGAGTTGCTGGCATGTGGATTCACTCTAGGGGAACAGTCTCCAAATTTCACAGTACAGTTGAGATGCTGGAAGGTTGATAAAGTAAAAACTGCCTATGCTGGTGATAAGTTTTATGTGGTGGCTAAAGAGGACCACTTCTGGTACAGACCCAGGGAATGCTATTTTAATTGTCCTATGTTCTGTTTCACACCCAAATCTCTTGTGGTAATAAATGGAAAGATTTTTTTATATATTTTGTACTGGTTTTTTATCCTATAATGAAAGCAAATTACAGAAGGATGCTTTAAAGGCAGGGAATCTTATAATGTGGGATTACACCCTGTTGGACTATACTGAAGGAGGTGAGCTTGCACTGCCTGGTTTGTACTTTGAGACAAGTATCAATGGTGGTTCAAATGATTACAGCTACCGGTCTCGGGAATCTGTCCCTGGGTAGTGAACTTCAAAAAGAAAGCCCAGAAAGACAGGAATGTAATGCAAATGAAACAAATGCTAATATAAAAAAAAAAGAAAAGCAGTGGAATATAGGCCTGGCTTGACATAAGTAATTGGGCATGGCTGGGGCTTCATTTCTTGAGGGAGATGATTAGGGAGGTAAATAAATCAGCAGGCTGGAAACAGAATGTTGGTACTAGCTAAAATAAGGGGAACACCTAGGGGACCACTAATAATGAATAAGACAAACCTGGAATGTAAAATGAGATAAAGAGTAAGGCGTGCATGTGATGGGTTGGACCCCCTGTCTGGGTGTCCACCTGATGTGCTGGGATTCCACTGAGCCCACGCATTCCACCAGCCTGGGCTTCCTCCCCCTGTCCTTACTGTGCGAGACCCTCAAGCCTTTCCTGGCACACGCATAGCAGACAGACTGAAATCAGCTCTGTGTGGGAGGATTCAGCTCGGGCATTTAACCAGCACTCACATGCACACCTCCTTTGGGGTGTAAACCCAAAATAATATTGTCTTACACTGTATAGAAAGATCTGTACCATGCACGCTGATAAAAATTTGCCCCTCCCTCAATGTGGAGGAAGATATGCACAGCTTTTTGTCGTCTGGTCCTCCCAGATATGAATTGTACAAACTGGGTATTTGAATAAACAAAAACAAGTTTATTAACTACAAAAGGTAAATTTTAAGTGATTGTAAGGGATAGCAAATAAAACAAAACACGCAACCTAAGCTTAATTCACTAAAGAAACAATTTAGTAATTTCTCACCCTAAATGCTGTTTTAGGCAGGTTGCAGAGTTTCTGCAGCTTAGAGTTCCAGTTATTTCTCTTCACAGGCTAGACCCTGTCTCAGCCTGGACTCAGCCCTTGCCTTTCCCCAGCTTAGTTCCTTTGTTTCTTCAGGTACTTTCAGCAGTTTTCCTTCTTGGGTGGGGAGGTAATGGAGAAGAGTCCTGATTGACTTACTTCCCAGCCTTAAGTAGAATTTACATAACGCGGGAATCCTTTGTCTCCAGTGGAAAAATACCAGCAGTGTCCAAGGTGGTACTCTGTACTAGGTGACATTATCACATGGCCTTACAGTGTTAAAGCCACTATGAGACAAGGTTTATTTGTAACAACCACGGGAAGGAACTCCATGAAGGCGAGAGATCAGCATCTTCATAAACCTATTGTCTATCCTAATGGGTCATCCAGGCTGATTGCATACTGTCTGGCGGTCGTTTCCCAGGTGTAACCACAGTTATAATTGTTACATACTTAATATTCCTAACTTCAGATACAGAAATGATACATGTATACAAATAGGATAATCATATTCAGTAAAACATAATCTTTCCAATGATAACTTACATGACCTAACTTGCATAAAACATATCTTAGTTATGCCATATTTATATCATAACAATATTTCTATGAAGAATATGGGATGTAGTGACACAGAGCATGGACAGAGCATTTGGTACAGGGATTGGGTCCTACAAAATAACCAAGCCAGTCCCAAAAGATGTGAGGCAATGTAATGTATAAATGTATATAAAGGAAGAGGTTTGCTGTGTAACTTTGGATGTCTGGTACACCCTATATGCACCTCCTATACCTGAGCCTGACCAGTTCAAATGTAGTTTGATTGTATGCCAATAAAGAAACCTCAGAGATGAGTTTGGAATTGAGCTGAGTTCTTGGGAACCAAGTGGACAAGGTCTCAGAGGCTACCCCAAAACAGTGATAACACACCTAGGTACTCCACATGTCAAGAAACCAGCCAGTGTCAGTATCCAAAGCTGAATTCGAACACAAGTGGTTACCCATGGAGTCGCAACCTACTAGGATTGTGTAACCGTCCATTATACAAGGGCCCATGCAACTTGCCTTGAACGCACAGCCCATTGTTTAAGGAATTAACACCAGACAGCCACGCCAATGCTAGTGTAATGGCACCCTTCTCTCCCTGCAGCATGTCATTGTGGGACACCACTCCCTTTCACAGGGGTAAGCCTGGTCTGTGATAGAAAATTAGGTCGGTTTAACTACATTGCTCAGGAGTGTGAAAAATCCACACCCCGGAGCAGCACTGTTAAGCTGTCCCTGTGTAGACAGAACTGGGCTGATGGAAGAATTATTCTGTTGACCTAGCTACTGCCTGTCAGGGAGGTGAGTTACCTACGCTGACGGGAGAACCCCTCCCATCAGCATAGGTAGCATCTACACTAAAGTACTACAGCTTCAGTCATTGTGCCACTGTAGCTTTTTAAGTGTAGACGAGCCCTTCGTGGCATATCCAGTAAGCTACAGTCTTGAAGGCAAGAGCAGTAGATACTCAGGTTATTCTTTCCATAGCCACTAGTGCCTGGGTTCCTCACAACTTGGGAAGTTTGTTTATTTGAATTTACTATGCCCCCTAGCACCCATGGGCTGGGCTGCCTTTGCCCAGAACCCAGCTCTCCTGTCACAACTGTAGCTCTCCAGGCTCTCTCCCAGCTCCACGAGGGGGTTGCACAGCAGCCTACTCTATAAGCTGCTCTTCTGTTCTCAAGCTTGTTCTATGCTGGTTCATGGCTGTATCAGTCAGCCTTTCGGGGCTGCTTCTCGTGGTCCAGTTCTACCTCTGGACAGCTATCAGGACCTAGTGCTTGATCTACAGCTCTCATAAGAACGGCCATACTGGTCAGACCAAAAAGGTCCATGTAGTCCAGTATCCTGTCTTCCAACAGTGACCAATGCCAAGTGCCCCAGAGCGAATGAACAGAACACGTAATCATCAAGTGATCCATCCTCTGTTTCCCATTCCCAGCTTCTGACAAACAGAGGCTAGGGACACCATCCCTGCCAATCCTGGGTAATAGTCATTGATGGACCTATCTTCCATGAACGTATCTAGTTCTTTTTTGAACTAGATACTCAACTGCTGTCTTCAGGTTCCTGCTGACAAATACTTCTCTCACACACACTTTCTATTCTTCATCCCATGTCCTCTGTAAAGTATGCTACCTCCTCTTTCTGGTCACCTGGTACCTGGGATGATTTAGTTGGTGTTGGTCCTACTTTGAGCAGGGGGTTGGACTAGATGACCTCCTGAGGTCTCTTCCAACCCTAATCGTCTATGATTCTACCCCCTGTTGGCGGTGCCCCCAGGGTGGATGGATACTAAGCTAGTCCAAGAGCATGCAGAGGAGAGAAGATAAAACACCTGGGGTGGGGGAGGGAAGGAAATTGAGGAGGAGCCAGGGATAACACTGAAATAGACTGAGATTTCCAGTTTATTTACCAAGCATGGGAGGGAAAGTGTCCTATTAAAAGTCTGTGAACACTAGGTTAAGTGTTGTTTAAGCTCCTGCAGTTCCTAAAATGATCTCTGGGTCATCCATGTGGGATGAAGGGGGCACTACCTGGTGATGGGCCAGTGGGGCCATCAACCAAAAAGAACCTGATAGTCTGTTTAAAGTACACTCTGTTAAATTGTATCAAAATGACATATTGTTGCAAAAAGAAAAGGAGGACTTGTGGCACCATAGAGACTAACCAATTTATTTGAGCCTAAGCTTTCGTGAGCTACAGCTCACTTCATCGGGTGCATACTGATGTATGTGAGCTGTAGCTCACGAAAGCTTATGCTCAAATAAATTGGTTAGTCTCTAAGGTGCCACACGTACTCCTTTTTGTTTTTGCGAATACAGACTAACACGGCTGTTACTCTGAAACCTGTCATATTGTTGCATGTAACTACTGGTTTAGGCACAAAATATTTGGGCTTTGAAAATCCTGCTGTCTTTCCCTCAGATAGTAATGCTTATTAATATTTATTTGTATTATGGCAGCACCATTAACCAACCAAGATCAGTACCCATTGCTCTAGGTACGGTACAAGCGAGTGCGCAGCAGTCCCAAAGAGCTTCTAGTCTAAAGAAGAAAAACAGAGACTTGGGAGAGGGGGGGAAAAGACTGAACACAGAAATTGCATAAACAATGTGATGGTGAATAAACATCATGTTTAGGTCCAGGACTTTGGGGGTTTCTCTGATGGAGCAGAGAATCACATATTGCACTCCTGTCTTCTAGGTATAATTCACTTTCAAAATGACATTCCCAAAGAACAACATGTAGTTTCAGGACTCTCTGCAACAAGAATTTTATCTTTATGGATTGAAATTATGTCCCTACTCTGGCACCACCAGTGATGGTTTTGTTGGTGTGTGGCTTTATTTATCTTCATAAAGAAACAATCAATAAAAATACAAAAAAATTAACAACTGGCTCACAACTTGTATATGTTACCACATTATGTGGCCCCACATTTCACAAGATATCAATAAAATTATGCAGCTTGTCAAAGTTGCGAGACCAGTCAATATAAAATCGGAAAATGTTACACAGACATAACATGTTAGGGTGGTGGTAACAATAATACAAAAAAAGGGGAAAAAAGGAAGGAAAGAAGGGGTTTGGGGGAGAGGTGGCAGGAAGACGGACAGGGAAAGCGCAGAGGTATTATTTGAGCTATCTTAGCATTCTTTATCCAAATGTATCAAGAGACGAGGTCCAAATTTTTCTGAATCCATACAATTGGTCTCTACATTAATAAGTTGTTCTTTCTTACATTGCTAACTCACAGGTCTGAATAGCACAAGAATGTTTTAAATAATCAAATCCATAAAATAAGAGAATGAAGTGATTGCTGAATTCTGTATTCATACACTACATGCTGTTACTTGAGTATTAATAGGCTGTTGCTGGAGGGCCGAATAGAATACTAACATTCATGAAACAGGTTTCAGAGTAGCAGCCATATTAGTCTGTATCCGCAAAAAGAACAGGAGTACTTGTGGCACCTTAGAGACTAACAAATTTATTAAAGCATAAGCTTTCGTGAGCTACAGCTCACTTCATCGGATGCATTCAGTGGAAAATACAGTGAAATTCATGAAACAGGTTATCACAATACAACCAGAAAGGAAAGCATGTCCCATTACTTCAAGCATCAAAGGGCTGGAGGAGATGGACGCTTGTTGCTAAGCACTGTTGTTCATGCTGAACTGCTGGGAAGTGAGCCTGATATGACATACTTCACTATCTGCCAGACACTGGTGGTCTTTATGAGGAGACCAAGCAGCATCTTATTGATGGTGGGGAAAGCAAATAATAAAAATACAGGTTTCAGAGTAGTAGCCGTGTTAGTCTGTATCCGCAAAAAGAATTCTTCACAACACTGAACATGTAACACCTTGATTTCCTGTTTTGCAATCACTAATAATAATAATTAATAATGTATAAATGTCGTCTTGTCAGTATGATCATATACATTTAGCTCCAGAAATTCTATGTGGATATTAAGAACTAAAGTCTAGTCTAACAAAAAGATCGCATGCACATATAACATATTCCTTGTAAAACACGACATTAAGATCACATTGTATGTATTTTATACACTTCCTTTGAGACCAAATTTCTAGTATTTAATGTCTTGAAAGAAATTATATCCTTGTGGAACACTACTATGTATTTCAGAAATGCTAAACAGAGATGTCAACTTTGAACATTCATCTTTCCTGAACATTAAAGATGCACTAGAAGTGTTTTAAAAAAAACCCTAAACCCAGATTTGTTATTGTGACAGCATTTTGAACCCATACATCATTTGGCTCTTTGCCCACAATGTTACCTGCAGATCTTTCTGTGGCACTGCTATGTATAGCCACATTACAGGCTTCTCCTTGACCCATATGCACCTTTTCGCTTCCCAGAAGACGAGTGACAGCTTCCATTCAGCAGTGCCAGACAGTAATTTCCCAGATAAAACAGTCTAACAGTCAGCTTAGATGAAACAAATGTAGCATTTATTGGTGTTTTTAACAGCATAGTGAGAAAGCAAATTAAGTTAGGTAAACACACTTGAATGCAGAGGACCTGCTCTCCTGCTGGGATAAATTGGTGTCGTGCCATCACAGTCTGTTTACTCCAGCTGAGGATGTGACCCCAATCGTACAATAAAAATCCACAAGTTGGTACTGTAAACAACTTACAAAAGGAGATTAAAGGGGTGATATGTTACCTGACTGCTGTATTAGTCCCCTTTTTGACACAATTTCTCAGTCTGTCAGTATAGTTCAACTTGTTTGTGATGCAAAAGTTTGGCAAGTTGCAATGGAGGTATAGGAGATTAGAGGTATGTCAAAACACACAGATCTTGTTTAAGCCATCCTCTCTGAAATCAAATCAATGGAATTAGCATTAATTAAAATGTGTGTCAAATGATATATTATGGCTTCGGTGCAGTTAGGAATACATAATATGCTCATTTAGTCATTCCTGTTATTGGTTAAGGATTCCCCACTTATCCCCATGTCTTGTGCTAGCTTTGGGCTATGTAAATCTTATAAAGAGCCCTATGCCACTGACAGCAGTAGAGTCAATGTTTTTTTGGAGGGGGGAAAAGGGCAGAGAGAGTCACTGAATATTTCTCTGGCTCTCCTGGGGTGGGAAGGAGGTTGCTATGATGTTGCTATGGGGATTGGGAGGGTAAGGTAGGTTATTGTGACTAGGAAGGTTTGTTTGTTTGTTTTTCTTATGTGGGAAAGTGCACCTGCTGTTACTTAAATATTAATGTTCTATTGATTTCATTTTATTGCGCTGTGGGAGGGTAAGTGCCTCACATGTCAAGGACTGGAGAATTTGGCTTCCTTTTCTAGATGGATCACTTCATGTCTCTGCCAAGAGTAGGCCTGCCTACATTGTATAAAGCCTGAGGATTTTTGCATAAAGCTTGCATATGCAAAGTGTATGCCATTTTAAAATCCCAGGTGGGCACCCAGGCTACAAATACCCCAATTTCATTAGTTATCCCCACCCAAAAAATTGATCCTGCTCCTTTATTCCATCATTTTCTTCCCTTTCCCACCCCTGTAGGGTTTCCAACCATTTATAACTGTGAAGGACTCCCAGTGACAGTACTCAAGATGGAATTCCCCATCTAGCTGCAGAATACGTACAGCAGTGGTACCAGCAACATAAGCGTCACCTCTCTGCCCTGCCAATTTGCTTCAAACTTCATACAGCGGATACTCTTCTTGGAGTAAGAGATTAGAACTAATATCCATGATACAATCAAGTCTTAGCCTCTTTGCCGAGATTACCAGTTGTGATAGTGGTTTGCGTAATGTGGAAACTGTCTATTATTGGACATTGAACTGAAACCACTGCCATTATTTCACATACTGGTAGGCTGCCGAGCAACCATCAGACAGTAATGGCTCTTAGTCACTTCTGATCCCAGCTATCTTGAAAGCTGTGACCTACAGGTCAAAGGCTCAATATCTACTTACCACCTCCGGAGCATTCCTCTTCCACTACTAACTGGATTTTAAAGTAAAATTATCTATTTTTATTTGTAAGTTGTTTAAAATGTGCAATTTAAGAGACTAACTGAAAGGAAAACAGCGTGCTTCAGTCTCAATTTAACAGTAATGGAATGGGAGGGTCTGTATTTTTAGAGGCAGAGTTCATGTCAGCTTTCTAAATCTACCAAGACTATAAGCATTGGCCTTGAGTGTGACAGACTAACTTTTCTCAGGGTGAGGGTTGATTCAGTCTCCATGGTAGCCAAGTTTTAAAAGTAAGAATGATGATTGTTTCCAAGGGAGAGAAAGTCATGTGTGCGGAATTATGCTGGATGGGAAATTATAATGTGGAGCTAATGGGAGCTGAGACC
This sequence comes from Chelonia mydas, assembly GCF_015237465.2. Lineage (NCBI taxonomy): Eukaryota > Metazoa > Chordata > Testudines > Cheloniidae > Chelonia > Chelonia mydas. Next base: position 34,781,291 of record NC_051245.2, on the reverse strand, counting down.
ACATAGGATCATGGATTGGTCTTGTACGTCAAATAATTTTTAAATATTTTGAAGACATTTTATCGCGTATCCATCCAGGAAATAATAATAATTGTTTGTTTGTATATTAGTAAATGGTTTGAACAGACTTCTTTACAGCTGCTTGGTCTTTTTTATCCTACAAAGAATTTTCAAATGTAATTATGTTAGCACAGAAAATTATGTACATAGGGCCGTGCCACCCTTAACTTAGATTCCCTTTCTGTTGGCGAACTCTTCCCATTCACGTTACTTAAACTCACTTTTCTGTCACCTTCCTTTGTTCACATTGTAGTTCAGTGGCCTGACAAATTTCACTCTAAAGAACTAAGGGCCTGACCCTCAGTTACACTAATGGGCCTTAAGGTAGATGGTCAGCTCATGTCACTCAGGTAGTGTAACTGAGCATCAGGCCTGAGATCTATTGCATAACTGAAGCGGCTACTTTGTTGTGCCAGGGGTATGTCTATGTGGCTGTTGGGAGCAAGCCTCCCAGCCCAGGTAGCGAGACTTACACTGGTTTGGCTTGAGCTAGCGCACCAAAAATAGCAGTGTGGATATTGTGACTCTGGCTGGAGCTCGGGTTCTGGAGCCTAAGGAGTCAGGTGGGCTTGAGACTCCAAACCTCAATATCCACACTGCTATTTTTAGCGTGCTAGCTCAAGCCTTGCTAGCGTGAGTCTGTCTACCTAGTCTGGGAGGCTCATTCCCAGATGCAGTGTAGACATACCCTTAAAGAGCAGACTGTAACAGGCCAGCAGCATTTACCTAAAACATCACACCATAATAGGTGTGAGCCTGTGGAGAAAGGGTAGGAGAGTTCTGTTGACTTACTGAGAAAGATGGCTCCTTACCCTACCAAGATATAAGGGAAGTGGGGGTAGGGGCTTTCTAGACAGAGAAGGTCTAGGTGGGAGCTACACAGGCTGGATGGAGGAACCTGAGAAGGAGAGAGGAAGTTTGAGCTGAACTTTATCTTATTATTAACTTCTATGTTAATAAAAATAGACTACATTAAGGGGATGAGTTTGTACTGTATATAATATTTTTATTTAATATTTGAACTGTGTTTCAGAGCCGGTTCAGAAAGACATGTTCACATGCACTTTTTTGCTATTGTAAAAGCAGTTCGCTCTCAGGCTTACACCCTTTTAATGTTTATTTAAAAACTCAGTATGAGATAATAAAGAAAATACAGAAACATCCTTAATCATTGTGTTGATAAATGATAGGGGACTGCAAAGGAAATTCTGAAACAGCCTGAGACATATTGATGCTACTGAGCACTGAAGAAGGAGATTAAAATTGAAAATACGTTCACAGTCCAATTTAACATCTGAATGCTAGAGATTCATAAATGCTCATCTTCATTTCCCAGCAATTTTGCTAACGTGCAAAATGAAATTGCCATTCACTGTGTCGCATGAAAGATTACTTAGATATGTCAGAAGTTTGGGTAATAATAATTAGATCTAGTACACTTTCAAAAGCAGATTAGTTGAAGTGAAAGAAACTCTGACTACTAGGAAATATACCCCATGTGGCTCTTTAATAGGCACCCAGTAAAGCCTCTGAAATGCTCAAAGATATAATTTGTCTGTAAGAATTACTCATGGCCAGTGGAGGACATGCTTATTTTTCATTAGCATTGGAACTAATGCCATCTGTGGGCTTGGGCAAACAACCTGGTTTCTCTGGACCCATACTGTAGTCCTTTCTAGGCATAAATGTCCTGGCCCCCTTTGCCTTAGTGCCCCCTTACTTCACAGAGGTGTTGCGAGGCTTTGAGGGGTGTTGTACTGTGAAGACATAAAGTGTTACCTAGCCTAATTTATTACATTATAAGTAGGGTTGGTAGAATTTGGGGGGAAGCTGGGTTTGGGGTTGGTTTTTTTGCAATTTTGACAATTAATATAGATTTTTATTAAGATTTTGTTTCAATTTTTAACTATATTTTTATAGGTGCTAGAAGATAAGGGGGATAGGGCTGGAGTTAGAGTTAGGGCAGGGCTGCAGGGGGCTCCCTGCATGGCCAAGGGGCCCAAGATACCCAGGCACAAGGTGAGGGGAGGCTACGGTCCTGGCCCAGCAGAACAGAGACCTCTGCCAGGGCTGCAAGGAGGAGGACAAACTCCCGGCTATTGGGAAGATCATCCCCTGCTGAACTTTTCTTGCCCATACTCCTAGCTGATGAATGAGGGAGCAGGGCCATGACAGCGGAGCTGCAGAGGGCTCCCTGCATGGCCGCAGGGTGAATGACACCTGAACCCTGCAGGCACAAGGTGCAGGGAAGGCTGAGGACCTGGCCGGGGAGAGAAGACACCACCGGTTAATACTGTGAGGGCACCATGCTGTTGAATGGCTCTTGCCTGGGGACAGCTGCAGCACTCCCAGCTGGGGAATGAGAGAGCAGGTTCATAGGAGTAGGGCTGAAGAAGCTGCCACAGGGACAGTGACACCTGATCCCTGCAGGTACAAGGAATCAACAACAAGAATTTTTGCTATAAACTGGGGATGTATCAGTTGGAAGTGACTGAAAAGGAGAAAGACCTGGATTTATTGGTCAATGACAGGATTACTATGAGTTGCCAATGTGATGTGACTGTGAAAAAGGCTAATGCAACACTAGGATGCATCTGGCAAGGTACTTCCAGTAGAGATATAGAAGTATTATTATCATTATATGAGGCGCTGGTGAAATCTCATCGGGAATACTGTGTGCAATTCTGGTCTCCTATGTTTAAGAAAGATTAACTCACACCGGGACAGGTGCAGAGACTGAGCTTTACAAGTTTCTGGAGACGATGGTACGATGAGATTGCCCACAATGGCATATTGTCCATCAACAACTGCTCTTAGCAAATATCTCCAATGTCTGAAGATGGGGAGGGCTCTGAGTTACTACTGAGAATTCTTTCGCAGGTGTCTGGTTGGTGGATCTGGCTGAAGTGCTCAGGATGCAACTGATCACCATATCTGGGGTCAAGAAGAAATTTTCCCCAGGTCAGAATGGCAGAGACCCTGGCAGTTTTTTTTCTTCCTCTGCAGCATGGGGCATGAGCACTTGCTGGTTTGAACTAGGGTAAATGGTGGATTTTCTGTAAATTTAAGACTTTAACTCAATATTTGAGGACTTCAGTAACTCAGCCAGAGGTTATAGGTCTATTACAGGAATGGGTAGGTGAAGATCTGTGCAGTGTTTAGGAGGTCAGGCTCATGATGGTTCCTTGTCGCCTTGAAATCTGAGTCTGAGTTCAAGAAAGAACCATGGCTGTTTTACAGCCCTCAAATCGGGCAATATCACATGCATTATATAGTCTAGCCAGTCTGTTCTCATTCTCCCTCTTTCATGCATACAGGCTGAAGACCAGAGATAATGGGAGAAGAAAAGAAGTTACCAAAATGACAGAAGGGTCAGATGAATTCATGTCAGTCTTAAGTGAAATAACCTTCAGTGAGGAACTCACTTATTTAGCTTTTTAATTTAGCTTTATCATGAAGCAGTTTTGCTCATAAACTACTCCTTTCCTAAAAAAAGACTTAAAATGGACTCGTTGGCACGTTACTTAAACGGTGTTGTTTTTGCTGATGAAACGAGTTACATGCTCACACCTTGGAAGTATTCTAGTAATTTGCCCTATAAGCAACATATATGCAACATTGTATGTAAACTGGGAATACTCTTCACAACTTCAGGCTCCAACTGATGCTTGCACCATGTCGTGCAGTGTAGATTTGGCAGGTGGCTGAGGGGAAGCTAGGTTTTTCACCAGAAAAAGATATCGGGGTGGGATTTTCAAAGTTAGGACCAAGCAATCGCACATGTACCCTTCAACTCATTTGCAAATATTCAGTGTGAATACACAAATAAGGTATTTGCACCTGCACATGGACAGATAGGCACCTATTGGCTATGTGGGCATGCAAATAACTTGTTTGTGTATATAAATCATAGACTCATAGAATATCAGGGTTGGAAGGGACCTCAGGAGGTCATCTAGTCCAACCCCCTGCTCAAAGAAGGACCAATCCCCAACTAAATCATCCCAGCCAGGGCTTTCTCAAGCCTGACCTTAAAAATATCTAAGGAAGGAGATTCCACCACCTCCCTAGGTAACCCATTCCAGTGTTTCACCACCCTCCTAGTGAAAAAGTTTTTCCAAATATCCAACCTAAACCTCCCCCACTGCAACTTGAGACCATTACTCCTTGTTCTGTCATCAGCTACCACTGAGAACAGTCTAGATCCATCCTCTTTGGAACCCCCTTTCAGGTAGTTGAAAGCAGCTATCAAATCCCCCCTCATTCTTCTCTTCCGCAGACTAAACAATCCCAGTTCCCTCAGCCTCTCCTCATAAGTCATGTGTTCCAGTCCCCTAATCATTTTTGTTGCCCTCCGCTGGACTCTTTCCAATTTTTCCATATCCTTCTTGTAGTGTGGGGCCCAAAACTGGACACAGTACTTCAGATGAGGCCTCACCAATGTTGAATAGAGGAGAATGATCATGTCCCTCGATCTGCTGGTAATGCCCCTACGTATACATCCCAAAATGCCATTGGCCTTCTTGGCAACAAGGGCACACTCTTGATTCATATCCAGCTTCTCGTCCACTGTAACCCCTAGGTCCTTTTCTGCAGAACTGCTGCCGAGCCATTCGGTCCCTAGTCTGTAGCAGTGCATGGGGTTCTTCCGTCCTAAGTGCAGGACTCTACACTTGTCCTTGTTGAACCTCATCAGATTTCTTTTGGCCCAATCCTCCAATTTGTCTAGGTCCCTCTGTATCCTATCCCTACCCTCCAGCGTATCTACCTCTCCTCCCAGTTTAGTGTCATCTGCAAACTTGCTGAGGATGCAATCCATACCATCCTCCAGATCATTAATGAAGATATTGAACAAAAGCGGCCCCAGAACCGACCCTTGGGGCACTCCACTTGATACCGGCTGCCAACTAGACATGGAGCCATTGATCACTACCCTTTGAGCCCGACAATCTAGCCAACTTTCTATCCACCTTATAGTCCATTCATCCAGCCCATACTTCTTTAACTTGCTGGCAAGAATAAAGCACATACTAATATGCCATGTTAGACACTCATGCCTAACCTAGAAAATGTAACATATTATAATCTGGGAGTTAATCATATTTTTATTTATTCAGATAACAGGTCGCATTCTCACCAAAATGAATGGGTGTGTGTGTGTGTGTGTGTGAGTGAGATAGAGAGACACTATGCTCATCCATCATTTACTTTTTCTCTTGTACAGATAGCTGATCTTTTTTAACTATTTCTGGGAGTGGAGTGAGAATGTCACAGATTCAGAGACTTTCAACTGTGTCGCTACACTTTTGGATTACAACACACTTGAAAATCTCATCTTGGTATGATGAATTAGGAGTCTTTTTAGTTTTAAGCTTATATAGGTCTAGAAATACTGTATTAAAACATGAATTTTTTTACTTTGTTTTCACTGTTATTGAAATTTACTTGGACATCATTTTTCCTCATCACTGGTACAGAAGGCTCAGAAGAGTGTGCTCATAATTCAATAATAGATGTCATAGAGACTGCAACCTCTGTCTAGTGGGACTAAGCTGCCTTTTAGAATAAGGGCCACTGGTGAAATTATAGATAAAATCCAAAAGAATCCCACCATGAAAACAAATAAGATTCCCAGAAATGAAGGAGTAAATTAGATGAAAAGACACTTTCACCTGTTTTGACTGGTGAAGTTCATTGTAGTTGAAGAAGAACTCAACTATTGCTAATAAACAACTGCTTTGCACTTGGTCTTCTGTAACTGTTAATGAAACTAGTGTAACCTCCTCTGAAATGAGACTCCTGGGTTTTTCCTCTGACCAAGCTGTCATCCCTGAGTAACCATAGAGGCCTTTTTGTTTGCCTTCTCTATGAGTTGCTGTTGACGATAAATTTAAAAAGTACTTTTTTCTGAAGGATTGAATTTGGCTAAATTAGATCATTTCTCTAGTCAACCCATGATTGGTTTTTTTTGCTTTTTACTCTTCCCTTGACAGGCACACAACCCTTTGAGGACTCTAATCTATGCATGGCAGTAATATATAAACAGGACTTATGGTTGCATGAAATCCAAATGCAGTTATAGGCAAAGTAGTGACTAATCATTCACTCTGGTAAGAGTAGACTCTATTTACCAGCCTTTCTGAAACAGAATTAAAAATCCAGCTGCTAGAATAAAATGACATATGGAGCACAATCAGGAGAACCCTGGAAGCAAAATATTTGTGTTTGACGACAATAGCTGGTTACTTATGATATAACAAACGAATGGTTTGATTATTTGAAAATATTAATATGTGCAAAGCCCTGCTTGTGGTTACCTTCCAGTGTAACTTTACATCACTAGTGGTAATCTGTAAAGTAAAGTTTTGGAGCAAACAGGATTTCACTCTTCAGTATTAGATTGTGTAATCCATACTTTTTATTCTTTCATTTTTAAGTACAGTTAAATAGTGCAGAGTGTTGCAATAGAGTAAATAATACTCTGGATTTCTATAGTGCCTTCTATCTAAGAATCTCAAGGTGCTTTACAAACAACTAAGTCTCACATCCCTGTGAGTTACAGAAGTAGTGTACTTGGCTGGATTCTCCAGCAAACTAAGACCACTCTGCATGGCCATGGTACAAAGTGGCCTTAAAGCAGCTGGAGACAGCCAGTGTCACAGCCTCTGTACAAGCGAACTTTGCACTAATGGCATGCTGACAGAGATGGCTCCAATGCTTTCTTCACCAGCCACCCCACCTTCACCCCTCAAAGAAGCTTATTTTAAATCGGCCCAATGTCCATTTCAGCTTGCAAACTGTCATCAGGATCACCTGTCGGAATATGTTACTTCAGTTTTAAATCAGAGTTTTTCTACCACCTGGCACTATAGAATGCAGAGAGAAAATAAGGACTATACAATTCTCATTGATCTTCACCGGCCAGTTTACACTTCCTTGTTTTAAACACTATTTGCCTTTAAAACCAACATCGAAATTGCAAACATTTATATTTCCTGGAGGAGGATCAGAATACTTCAGAGGAAACAAGTTCATAATCTCCACCTCATGTTTTGTGGTGAGATAATAAAGAAACTGAAAATACCTGTATCCTTAACTTACACTGTATCATACATATATACGTGGCTGCTAATCTTTTGAGAAACTTGTCAAAACTTCATTGATGGGTTTCTTTTTTTACAACTTAGTGTTTCTCACTCCAGACTTTATTCTGTGCAATTCATATGGCCTTCATGAGTTGAGTCAGAAACCTAGCCCCCTCAGAAGATTGCTTGTACATACTTCTCAGTGACTCTGTCTGAGAACTTGTAGGAGGTTGTTGATACTGAAGAACATGATTCAGATGACCAAATGCAACATCATGTTGGTTGGATTGTTTTTGGTTAGACGTCTCATGAAACCCAGCCTCATGAAAATAAATGGCATTATTTTTACTATTCATCATTTGTAGAGTTTCCCCACATACCTACTTAAATGTATCTGTCTCTAGGTGATTCAGCAGAAGAAATCGACCTCACTGTGGTTTACCAAACAGCTGCTAATGGCGACGTCAACACACTGACTGCAGTGATTCTTGAAGACCCTTCAATATTAGAATGCTGCGACAGCGAGGGTAAAACTTAGAGGGTTTAGATGGTTCCCAACGAGTTAATCAATACAATATGTGACTGAGCTATCATCTTTTTTCCATTTTTAATATTGACTTTAAAAATTAGTGAAACATCATAAGTAGAATTATATCAAGTTCTCCCCTTTATGAGCAATAGAATGGGAAATTGGTATTTTGGGGGGGATATCCATTGGGAATATGCATTTTGGATGTCCCTGGATGGCCACAAAATAATATTTTCTTCCTCCTTACAAAGTTTATTCATTTACATATAACTAAGAATATCCCATGTATCAGACAGTGGACATGAGACACAAAGTCGTCTGCCATGAATTTATATTGTTTGTCATAGGAAGAGAAATGCTGGAAAGTTGCTGAAATTTCAGGGGAGGATGGAGAAATAATTTATTCTAGTCAAATCCAAATTATATATATTTTTGGACATCTTAAAGACTCATTTGGCCAAATTTTAAAAAGTGGACACCAGCAGTTATTTGTGCTTGCTGAATAAGGGCACAGGTACAAACAGACAATTAATAAAATGGTAACATATGCAGTTTCTTGCCAAAAGAGTAATTGCATGTATAATCAGTTACCTGTTTTATGCTTGAAGTTGCATATTTTTTTCTATTCAGGTTCTCATGCCATGCCTGACAGGGTGCCATCTGAGTGCATGCAGTTACTTGGTTGTCTTTTCAGGCATGTATTTTCCAAGTGAATATGAACCAGAGATCTTTGAAAGCTTGTCCCTTGAAGTATTTTGTGTTCAGTCAAGAGTCTAGTTTTTACCACAGCATTTTCCCAGGATTATCATGAAAAGTGCAGGATTCAATCATTTAAAAAGAAACAAACAAACAAAAACCACCCTGCAGATATCTCTGTCTGTTTCTGAAAACTGGTTGTAAAATCTGGATTCAGAAATTGGGATCTTTGTGTTATCCCTGGATCTCAGTAAAGTCAAGACGAGAGCCTTTTGACCTTCCAGCTCCTAAACCAGAAAAATAAAGGCAGGGTGTCTAACTGCCTGCAGTAGACTAACCATTACGTTTCAATTCCAGAGTAACTTGGTGATACTTATATACATGCACTGATGTAACTGAGATCATCTGTGTGACACCCTGGCACCCCCATATTCACCACTGTCATATAATGATGATATGTTTTATACGAAGTATGCCTTGTGAGGTATTATTCTAAAAGTCTTGAACTGCGAGACATTAATATATCATTGGATCGTACGTGCTATCATCGTATGTGACGTTATGAAGTTTGGCTCTGTATGTGCTACTGAAACACGTTGTGAGGTTGAGAACACCCACAAGCAGCCGTTCAGGTACAACAATAAAAAGGCCAAACAATGTTGATGGCTTATTGAGGAAATGCACACAAGCACCAGGATTACCCCAGGAACTGTGTTCAATAGAAACCTCTCAGAGATAGCCCTACACAATGGGAACTCTTTGACCCAGGTCACAGCAAAAGAGCTTTCCAGCAAATTGGAAGAGATATAAAAGGGAGAAGTATCATCATAACTGGATCTCACTCTCCCTACAACACAACACCTGAAAGTGGGGAAGAGGGGGAATACTGGTCCCAGGCAGGAAAGAAGGAAGCCTGCCTGTGTATGCAAAAGCTAACCTGCTTGTACTATCTAACTGGGTGAGACATTTGACACTTTGAATTGTGATTCAAATCCTAGCGAGTACATTAGGCTTAGATTGCAGTTTTGTTTTATTTCTTATGGTAATCTGCTTTGATCTGTTTGCAATCAGTTATAATCACTTAAAATCTACCTTTCTATAATTAATAAACCCTTTTTAAGTTTTATCTTAACCAGTATGTTTTTGAGTGAAGTGTTTGTGGAAAAATCTCAGCTCAGTTAACAAGGGCTTGTGCATCGTCCTCTTCACATCGAGGGAAGGGTGCACTGTGTAATAAATTCATACTGGTCAAGCTTTGACCAGGGCAGGATGCTACAGCTCTGGGGTCCTAGACTAGGGAGCTGGAGATATTTTGGCTTGAGCCTTTCTATTGTTGGTTCATGCAGTGGCTGGCAGAGCATTCATGAATGCAGCTGGGTGTGGCACCTGCCTATGGATGTTGGTGTGAGCACAAGCTTGGGGGGCTTTGCAGCTTGTCACAATGTCACAGTGTGAGAGGGAACCCAGACTGGTAAAACAGAGGGCTCAGCTTTACCCAAGTTCCATATGGCACCCTAGAAGGGACCCATCACAACCTGCTTCAAGACAAAATGTAGGGCCAGATTTTGCAATGCTTTCTCATGTTGAATGGTACTTATTCACCCAAGTAGTGCCACAGAGTTCAGTGAAACTACTCACATGAGAATAAGGCCCTTAAATTGCACAAATATACAGCACTTTTCAAACTATAGTTGCTAGTGTTCAATGTATCAGTTTAATCATTTTAAATCACTCCATCACCTGTTGGAGAAAAGCATATTGCTGTTAGTCAGGTTTCAGAGTAACAGCTGTGTTAGTCTGTATTCACAAAAAGAAAAGGAGGACTTGTGGCACCTTAGAGACTAACCAATTTATTTGAGCATGAGCTTTCGTGAGCTACAGCTCACTTCAGCTGTAGCTCACGAAAGCTCATGCTCAAATAAATTGGTTAGTCTCTAAGGTGCCACAAGTACTCCTTTTCTTTTTGCTGTTAGTCAGTAGTTAATTATTAAGAAGACATAAAAGAGAAGAAACAATTTAAATGCAGTGATGAAATTCTTGAGGAAAATCAAGTATTAGTTTGGATGCTGCTTATTCTGCTCTTTCCAGCCTTGGAGACAGCTAATATAGAGTAACTACTAGAGAACTTAACTTCCAAAGGTGGGAGAAGGCAAAATATTCTAGACTGAAGGCCAATTTCCAAAGAAGCAATTGCGTACATGCAGTATCATCTGTAGGTGCATGCTGATTTGTGCCCTCAGAATGGTGCCTATTTTCATAAACCCTGTAGGCACACACAGGTAGGGTGAAACTGAAGTTGGAGAAGAGCATCTCCCAGGCCTGGGCTTGTGTGCATTTTGAGGAATATCAGCTTCAAAATTGTTACTTGAGGCCTGACTCACATAGAAGGCTTGTCAATGTAAAAAGAATTTTCCCACCAAAACGCTAACTAGGCAAGCCTTTTGTTAATTAAGGCACATTTTTTTTAAAAACTGGATGATCAGCTAGCTGGAATAGGAATTCCTTTGTGCCTCCGGTACAGTTGCTAAACAGTTGGTAGAAGAGGAGGTTTCTTAATGTACCAGTGGTTTATTTAGCAAACAAAAGACTATCTCCTCCTTATGGCTTTAACAAACGAAGGATTGGAAAAGAATTATTAACTATTTAATTAATTAATTAGTATCTATTTCCCCCCAAGGTTGTACCCCCTTGATGCATGCTGTTTCGGGACGCCAAGTCGATACAGTGAAATTGCTGTTGAAGATGGGAGCAAATATTAATACTCAAGATGCCTGTGGACGCACCAGTTTATCTCTTGCAACCTATCTGGTACCAAGACTTCTGTCTGTTACAGAGAGCACTTTTGGAGGGCAAGAGGGTGAAGTAATAAAGACTAATTTTGAATCACAGCAAGGGGAGAATAAGTACAAGACTTGTGTGGTCCTAGGGAACTGGGGAAAGAACAGTGCTTCAGCTTAACTGTGACATTTTCAGCTAGAAAATGTGTCAAAAGTAGCAGAATGGGCAATCCATTCAAACATATTAAATATGCATGTCACTTTCAAGAACAGATATTTCCTTTGCCAGATATTTTCAAAAAATCCTATGATTAGTAACATGCTGTGTTTTCCCTTCCTCTTTTCCTGAAGGGGGAAAAAACATCTGTTGAAAAAATAAATTACTGGAAAACATTCCAGACACTTAGGCTGGCCTCATGGCTTCAGAATTCCCAAGTTTTAGCTGAAATTCTTATCCTTACGGTCTCTAAGGCTAAACAGAAGGCATAAGATAGGATGAGCATTTGTTTTCCCACCCCAAATGGTTAATTACATTATAGAGTGACCAGTGCCACAAAACTTACATAGGCTAAAATCCTCAAGGATGTCCTAAGGATTAGGCTCACGATCCTTTGCAATTTAATCAGGTGCCTGGGGTAGGGAGAGTGAATCATTGTAATGTACTCCCTTGGTTAGCATCAAAGAGACAACGAGAGTAAGAGCCTTGGATGCATGGGGAAATTTCAGATCCATGAGCCTTAGGTGAGCGTGCTACATGTGATTTAAATTAGTGAATGGTGGTTTCTATGCTGTAAGTAGTGTGAGGCCTCGAGAGAACCTGGGTGTGACGTCTGCCCAGAGGATTGATTTCAATGGGATTGCATGTGTGCATGAATGCAACTGAGTGCTGGATTTAGCCAAGTTTGCAAACTTCTCTGCAACAAAACTTTGATCAGTGGGCAACACAAAGGTGCTTTAATTCCCTCATTCCACCTCTTCCCAGTAAATACTAGTCATGCTTGGCAGGCAGATGACTTGAGCTGCAGGGGAGTGACCCTGCAGAGGCCCCAGTTTGAGGAAAGCACTTAAGCACACATTTGACTTCCTTGGGACTCAAGCACATGCCAAAATACTTTGCTCAGTGAGAACCAGAGTGCTCATCTGCTTTGGTTTGTTTTTGAAGGTGACAGTGCAGCATTTTACTCCCATCAGTGACCACTCCCCATAAATGAAGGTGCCATTTTCAGTATAACACTTCTATTTGAACTCTGTAAAAAGCCACTTGCTAAAACAAGAACGAACAGCTGAAAGCAAAACCTAAAATAACTCCAATTCTCAGATTTTTCATATCAATTTACTACCTGTGGTAACCTCTTATAAAGAAAATCAGATCAAATGCTCAGGGTCTTGGCTGACTCTCATTTAATTAAAATCCATATGCAGGAACATACTTAAGACTTTCTAGTACAACAGCAATTTTCAGTGCCATGTCTACTGCAAATTTTAAAACAGCCCTCCAGCCCCACCACAGCCAAAGAAAGGCCAAAATGCAGTGGAACTAAAAAGTTTAATTACAGAAGTGGATGGATGAACCAATCCAGGATTTGAACCAAACGTGAACCATCTTTGAAGCTCTAACCAGATGTTTTTCTGAAACCGACAAACAGATCCTCAGCTGGTGTAAGCAGAATTACACCAGCTGAGGATCTGGCCCCAAATCTTCTCCATTCCTTTTTGACCTTCTGTACTTTCTTTCTTAGGGGTGGCTTGAAGGCTGTGTCAGTCTGCTCCGAAATGGTGCCAAGCAGAACATACCTGATAAAAATGGGAGACTGCCACTGCACGCTGCTACCGCAGAGCCTGATGTGAGGTAAGCACCCATGTTAAAAGGGCGTTTGCTTATTTGAGTAAAACATCTTCTCAGTCCGGTACATAGTCACCAAAAGAACATGGAGGTTGACTGATTGGAGGCAGCGTAGGGCAGGCAAGCTAGCTGTGGCAATTACCCGTGTGATTTGCTGTTTCATCCGGTGATTATCATATATTTAAATGAAGAAGCTATTGGGACTTTAGACCTAAGTCTATGGCTCTTTCTGCTGCACTTGTTTTACAGGAACGTGTTCAGGCAGGTTGAAGAATCTGATTTAAACCTCACAAAAGCAATGGAATTCAGAATGGAGACTGAAACTCCAGATTTCTCACAGTGAACAATCACCACCAACGTGATCAAGCTGTCCTCTATACTAGAAATACCACAGGACGTTTGTTTCCATGATAGTTCAATGCTGTATTTTCCCTAGCTAACTTGGTGCCAGTGTTCAGGGTGTTCTTCTTTAACTCAGGCTTCAGCATTATTTACAAATGCAGGTCTCCCAGCAGGAGCCACAAAACCAGTTGCCCTGCACTCTATTGCCACTGCTTATTATATAAATTAAATGTTATAGGCTATATGCTAAAGCAGAGGTTCCCAAAATGTGACTCTTGCTCGTGGTTCATGGAGAGGTGGCTGGTCACATGGTTCTGGCTCCTCATTGTTTACAGCTGCATTAAAAGAGAGCTAAAAATTTATTAAATACTTTCCTAATGTTACTTTCTCATGCAAGTAATTGCTACAGCTACCATAATATTACGTGGATAATGTTAGTGGCATTAAATAGTAAATATTTGTATTATTATTATTATAATTCATTAGTATTATTATAGTGCCTTGGAGCCACAGTCATAGAACATGTCTCTGTTATATAATATGTATATATAATATATTTATAATATGATGTATTTATACTATTGTTTTGAATATAATAGTTTATTATTGGGAGGCGAGGCAACCTATGGGTTTATGAATGGGAGGAAAGGTGTTCAAAAGACAAACTCTGTTAAGATTTGGTCCATCCTATGGAAAGTAGCTCTAAAGGATCAGGTAAGATGTAGTACAGTTGATTTTTGACAGCTGTTATTAAAGATGTATCAAAAAGTCTGAAGAGCAGTTCACCAAAACAAGTCACAAGCCAATGTGCTATTTGTATCATAGTTTCCTTTGTGAATAGGAATGCTTCTTAAAGCTTTTCAAGTCCTGATTTATATAAGTTGATTAAATTCATGCAAAATCTCTCCTGAGTAAATCGTTTATGAGTAGCTGAAAAAGGCTGGTTGAAAGTGTAAGTTGCAAGAAACGCATAGAACTTAGAGCGGCGGTTTGACACATCTGATGCAGCAAAGCTGTAACTTGATGTTCAAGTTACAGGTGAGTATTGTGACAGTCTATAATGTCTCCTTATGTATTAATTTTGCACCTTCATCATTGTTTTTCATGCATCACTCTGATGGTACAGTTGGAGGGTTTCAGAGCAAGAGTGCGTTATCATTACACAAAGCCTCTGAAGAGAAAAGGCTATGTTTGTGCCACACTGGACATGCTGATATTAGAAAGGAAACAGTAATTTACTTTAACAACAGCAGCACACAGAGTTCCCTGAAGTTTTTTCACAGTCCCCATGGAAACAAGCAGACCTTTGCTCCACACAGGCGTGTGCCAGCTGCTCAGCTCTTTTTCATCTGTCTTATTAGCCCAAGTCAACAAAATTAGTTCTGGATATGATTGCCCTGTTATCCAGAAGGCGCAGCTGGAGTGCCATACCCATTAGTGAGATTTTTCCATTGGACTCATTTTTGCTCTCTGCCAACTATTTAGATTTGAAAGGAAGACGTAATGCGGTGGCTAATTGTGAAGTGCTTCCTCACCTGAGTTTAAGAACTGGCAGCCCATTGCTATAAATCAATGCACTGGAGGAATAGCTAGCAGCACACAGACCAAGCTGAAATCGACAGGCTGTAATCAGTCCATTTAAACACTTCAGGCACAAGGGCTGGCAAGTTTTTAAACTTCAATACATGTTTCATAGAGTGGCTGAGCCTTCAGTGAGAAATGGGATAAATGGACCCTGCTGACTCTCCACATGCTACATGTGTAGTTAAAATTGGCAGAGCTCATCTGTGTGGTTGCAGACTTTCAGCGTTGTGGGGGGTTGTATGTATATGTACACACACACACACACTAATTTAATTGATTACATCCCATGTTAATTTGTGGAACTATGTAACAAATTACAGAGCCATGTGATAGATGAATTTATCAAGCACCTTTTGATCATCTCTCCTTCCTTCTACCCACTAATCCATTTCCACCTGGACTTATTTTAATATACCAAACTTCTGAGCTGTCAGTCTGGGGTTTTATTAATTATATCAGTTTACCACAAAAATGTTTCCTCTACTTCCCACCAAAAAAAATCTACGCCCTTTAAGGCCCAGAACAGGTAAGATTCAGGCCTGCAGCAATCTCAAAATGACCTGACTTTTAAGTCCATTATAACATGGCCTGACTATGCAATTGGCTGCATGCCTCAGAAGAGGGCTGTAACACCCGTTTGCTTTTTAGTGATCATACCAGTCTGAGTCCAGGCCCTGGTGTGCCATTGGCCGAATAATATTTTTTAATTGATTTAATACTTTTGAAGAGAGTATCTGGTTAGAAAAGAATCTGGGTGTGTTACACCCTGATTCTGCCACGTTGGTATGTCACTTCAGAGCAAATCATTTTTTTGCCTCCTTGGAGAATTGTAACTTCTGCAAATGATCACTAAGCAGTTTCGAATGCAGCTTCTTTAAAACAGTTGTACTGTCTAATAGCTCACAATCCATGACTGCAGAATGATTTTTTTCAGGCTTAATGCACAAACAGCTAAATAAATGGCAGGGCTGCATTTCATTATAGGTTTGTGTGGCAGAGCTCTGGGCAACTGTATCTGTACCAGCTCTCTGATCACTGGATCACCAGTTACATTGCCATGGTGTAAACCTGAGAGGAAAAGCTGTGCCTAGTAATTGATAGATTGGGATGGGCTGAGAAGAGCCCCAAAGGCTAATTAGCCCATTACCCAAGAGGTAGAAAAGGCACAGGAAGGAAGTGCACAGGGGGAAGGAAGAGACTGGTAGGCCTTTTAGGGGTTGAGTCTGGAATTGAGTGAGTGGAGGGGTGTATGCTATTGTAAATATAGACCTGAAAACATTTATAAGGGTGGTGAGGAGAAGACTGTGAATGAATTGTACAAGGTGTTTGACCAGAAGAAGGTCTCTAGGTGGTTTGTGCCTAGAAAAGAGACAGGAGTGGGATGATGCTGGGTCACAGCTTGCTATATTTTTGCAGTCTGATACTGTTAAAGTTTAATAATACATCCACCTGAACTTTACCTGTTTTCAGATGAGAGTGAGGTATACCACATGAATACCATGGAAGAATTATAGGCTTTGAATTTATAAAATGTGTTTATAGAATGGTATGAAATAACTACTAATATTCTAATTTTGGATATGTATTTATTGCTTAAGTTACATAGTATGTCTTCTGTCTAAACCTAAGACTGATAGAACACATTCTAGGACAACTTGATACAGAAAATATACTATGAGCAATTCAGGATTGTCCAGCTAAGAAACAGAGTAAAAGATTTCAAAGGAGAGAAGAGCCTTTCTCTTGTATTTTGTTTGAAGGGGGAGCAAGTACTTCCACATAACCTACCATGCCTTGGGTGAGTATTATGGTCCCAATCTGATAGTTGGGTTCTGCTAGCTCAGACCCTTACATCTGCCAGTGTCACATGGACTCTAAACAGGCATAAGAGTCTCTATATTGGCTGATCCTGATATGAGGATGTGACAAGATGGTCTGGATATCCCTACCATCTCCACACTTTAACCAATGCTCAGCGCACTTCTATAAAACATAATTTGCCTGCTCCAAATCCAGTGACCAAACCATTTTCAGAGTTAACTGCAGTAGTTTGAAGGGTGATTATGAAAATCCTGGAGCAAAATCTCTCAGGTTATAAAACCATTGTTTCACCTAAGGCCTGGTCTCGATTACACAGCTAAGTCGATCTAAGGCAGCTTACGTTGACCTGACTATGTCCATGAACATACAATGGTGGGACACAGCTGTAGTAAGTGCCCTAATACACTGACATAACTCCACCTCCATGAGAGGCATAGGGCTTATGTCAGTGTAGCTAAGGTGATGCAGTGTCTGCGTGGACACTGTGTTACTTACATCAGCTGTCTTGTCAATTTCAGGACTCCATACCATGAAAAACCAACATCTCATGTATAATAGTTCTAACTATTCCCGCCACAACATGGGAGTGTTTATACTCTACTTCTCTACAAAAGTAAACAGATGTATTTCTCTATAAATTCCAGTTTATGGCATAATTGCCTTACTCCCAACAGAGAGACTGTGAGCCGTAATCTAACCCTGTCTCTGTGTGTGCATGCATACAAGGGCTTCTTAATCCAAGAATACAAAAGTATAATAGGAAGGTAATTTGCATTTCTGTTTAACACTTTAAAAGGATCACAATGAATAGTTCTATTGATTTCTAGGCTATAAAAAAATTGCTCAGGTATTCACTACACATTCTGATATATTAATGCCCATTTATTATTTTGGAAACTAACACTGGAATTATTCCTGATTGTGTCTGCTTTTGCATTTATGTACAGGTGACCTCTGATTCCAAGTGTTGAGTTTGTGTTCTGGTTTTAGTTACAAATAGAGTAAGCCACAAACTTCAGAAGTGGATCTGGGTTTGGCTTTCAAACATGAACACATACAAGATCTGGGATTCTGGTTCACATCCATCACTGCTGTTAATTTTGCTTTCAATTGTGGGTTCTGTTTCTCTAAAAACCTCTCATCCAGTTTTAGCCGTCAATGTAGCATATTAAATATATCTTTGCTTCCACAGGCTTCTAGCGGTGCTGCTGCAGCAATCGCATCTAAGTGACATTAATCATCGGGACAATGAGGTGAGTAAACATGCACCAGCTGTAATGGTACCATGCATCAGGTCATATTCTTCCCTGTTGCCTAAAAAGGGTCCACAGAATTACTTTTTTTATTATAGTAATTGCAATTGACAACCCTAATTATAATTTAACACCTACAATTAACTGAAAACAAAATTAAAGTGTTAATCAGATCCCTCTGGGTGGGGAGGGAAGCATCCCCAGCAGGAGTGGGGCTGAAGCCCCAGCCCACAGCTTGGGGAGACAGCCAGGGTCGGGGGAGGGTTGAAGCTCCAGCCCACAGCTTCGGAGCAGTGGAGGGGGCCGAAGCCCCAAGCTGAGCTGGAGCCCTGCTTTCAAGAGGGACTGAAACCCAGAGCCCCGCACCCTGAGGTGGGGAAGCCCTGTGCCCTGGGGGGGGGGGGGGGTTGGAAGGTAGGGGGCCAAAATTTTTTCTAGTGAGGAGGGTAAAAAATATATATGTCCAAATGGGGTTGCCAGCACAAAAAGTTTGACAAACGCTGTCATAGAGGATAGCGGCCTGGCAAGCCCACATTCCCTGCATCAGCCTTTCCCCTTCCTCCTCCCCCGGCCCCGCTCCATGCCAAGTGGAGATAAAATCCACCCTCCTTTGCAAACAAGGGATCACTCAGCTGAAGGGAGTCATGTAAAAATAATTTTACATTTGTAAGTTCAACTTTCATGATAGAGATTGCACTACCGTACTTGTATGAGGTGAATTGAAAAATACTATATCTTTTTTACAGTGCAAATATTTGTAATAAAAATAATATAAAGTGAGCATTGTACACTTTGTATTCTGTGTTGTAATTGAAATCAATATATTTGAAAATATGGAAAACATCCAAAAATATTTAAAAATATTTAAATTTAATATGGGTATTCTATTTAACAGTGCGATTAAAACTGCAATTAATCGCAATTAAGTTTTTTTTAATCGCTTGACAGCCCTAATTATAGTATTTTGCACTGATCTAGCACCTCTCAGCTAATGGCCTCAGAGCACTTTACAGAAGTTGGTTTCATTTTTCTCAGTTTATATACATACTGCATCTAAGGTGACCAGACCGCAAGTGTGAAATTGGGATGGGGTGGGGGGTAATAGGAGCCTATATAAGAGAGACCCAAAAATCGGGACTGTCCCTATAAAATTGGGACATCTGGTCACCCTAGCTGCATTGCCTCACTGTGGATCTCCTGGCTGACTGCTCTCAAATGGAGCTGGCAGATGCAAATGGAATCTGGGCCGATAAACCCACTCCCTCCACATGCCACCAGTTATGCTTCCCTGCACATCCTTCCTACGTCACCTGCCAAGATAGGGATTTCTTTGCTTATTTTCAAGTTAGACAGATTCTCTCCTTCACTGAGCATCTCACCATCAGGCAGATAGTTCTTCTTGGGAGGTCTGCCTGAAGCCGTGTTATAGGTCCAGCAACCATTTTATGCCAGATTGCTATGGTCCTTAATTGTACACCAACTAAATATACCCCTGTGCCGGGAGACGGATTAGATATGCTGGCTCCACATCGCACACCGGAGGAACTCTGTTTGCCACATCTGGCTGCTTACTAGCTCCATCCATTCAGCACAAAGGAGCCAGCACACAACAGAGAATCTGGTGCATTGTTTCAAATATGTCTCTCCAGCCTGGTAGCAACTTGAGGATATTGCTGAAGGGCACTAACTTGCAAATTTCCTTCCTGCCTTGTACTTCGTGCCCATCTACACTGTGGTTTGCAGAGCCTTTTTACTTGGCTATATAAGACTTACAACAGCCTGAACAGGATCTAGGATTTGGCCCTATATTGAAAATGTGGGGTTATAGTCTCGGTGAGTTGCACAGAATTAAAACTTAATGTGAACCATGCAGGACACTTGGAATCCTCAATGCTTTTTCTGTATGTTACCACATTCAACTTAAAATCTCAAGGGTCAAAAGTGTATTAAACACCACTTGGCATCAGGAGCATATTTGTCTGACGGTTCAGTGCTAGACCCCTGGTTATTCATGTTTGCTTGGAAATGTGCTCAGAGCTTGTTTGCACTAACAGCTCTTCTCCTAACTATTGCCCAATTTAAAGGAAAACAAGTTTTTTTTTTTTTCCTGTAACTTTATAAAACCACCCCACAAAACCCAAACACATTAAATAGTAAGAAATACAGCTGGCAGCCGCACTGTTTCTATGACTGGAGCTATCTCTAAGGACTTTCAGTGGAGGCTGCCAAGAGATGTGTATTGAAAATCCCTCCAGAAGGAGGGCAGCTGAACAAAAATTAGAGGCACACAATTCCTCAGAAAGGCTTCCTGAGGGTGCGGTTTCCAACCCCTGTCAAGGTTATAAGGTGATTATCTGTCCCCACTGTCTCTCCTGATGGTTTTGTTTAACTTGCGTGGCAATGTGCTTTTCTTTGTCTTTGGTCACACCTTGCTTAATTTACACTGGAGACTCATTCAAGCATATTCCTTTGTCTGGAACTGGCACTGGTCGACACATACATTTTCAGAACATATTTCCAGCACATATCTGTACATTTCTTTGTGGGTTTATTGTATGTACATCACATGCAAATATTACTGATTAGGGAGTTACTAGTTTTCTAATACATTACATGCCACCACTGGGGCGGGGGGGCACAGATGGCAACACAGAAGTTTGGGTGGGTGAGCTGCTGCCTGCGGGCCTGCTCATTGGGGCCAAAGTGGGAGGTGGGTAACTTTTCAAGGGGACACCTACCACTTTTACCAGCAGATGGATGAGAGGAGGCTGATCTGGCATCCTGTAGCTTGCCCTGGCTACACTGACTCATTGTTCCCCTGAACTAGCTTTGCACTCACTTCTCAGGGCAGAAAACACTGCTGTAGTGCCTCAGGTCAAGAGTCCCAGGATATTCAGTGTCCATCAGCAGTGTCAGGTCCCTGTGGTGAACTCCTGGCACCACTGAAGTTGATGGGGTGGGGTGGGGCGGGGGGACTCCTATTAACCTAGATGGGGCTGGATTTAACCCTGGTTTTTTGTTTCTTGTAAAACTAAGCCCCAATGAAAAAGTTCTGCAAAACCAAAATAACCAAAACCTGGTTTAACTGATCTCTCAAGTATTTGGACTTCCCAACCCCTGCCCAGACTCGATGAGCAGAGAGAAACTAATGTTAAGGAATTTGGACTTGATTGGCAACCATTTGGAGTTTTATTTGAAGTTTTAATTTTTCTTCCATTCTACACAATTTGGGTTTTTACCCTCTTGAAAACTAAGAGAAACCACAGAACTGATTTCCACACATTGTGTAGTCATTGATGCCTGTGCAAAGTGGGTGTATAACAAGCCACCAAACAAGAATGGTGCTTATATTATATTTCTTAAGACTGATGTTGCTTAGGTACCTTGATAGGAAAAGTGTGTAACATAGATTTAAAGTGTATATGTGGACTTGCTTTTGATGTTGGTTGATGTGCACATACAACGTGGATTCTTGGTCTGCTAAGACCAGTTTGCACTGCATAAGGACAGCTTCGATAGAGCAGAGAATCAAGTTCTCCGTTCATTGTTTGGTTGTTGTTTGTTTGTATTTTGAGATTACTGTTAAAATAACTGGCCCACTTTCTCAGCCAGCCCAGACTGAAGTCAGTGGGGCTAGACTGCTTTACACCAGCTGAGAAGCTAACCCACAGTAATTATTGTGAGTTAGAGATAAGGCTGTTGCATTGTGATAAAACACAAGCCTAAAAGAGGGCTTTCTATTGGGAACTGTATGCAACTTTAACATGTGAGGAACCTATTATGCTTCTGACTGATGCATTACTTTAATAAAAGAGGCATGTATCTAATATTTGTATGTCTTCTATAGTAGTCAACCTTTTTTATTGGCTGCTACTTTTTTTTATACAACCCCATTAAGCCAGAAACTGCTTCAAATTATTCAATCTTGAGCAGGTGGATTTCCGATCTCCAAATTGCCCAACTCATCTAGGGTGACCAGACAGCAAATGTGAAAAATCGGTGGGGGGTAATAGGAGCCTATATAAGAGACCCAAAAATCGGCACTGTTCCTATAAAATCGCGACATCTGGTCACCCTAAACTCATTTCTAGTGAAAAGGAAAAGTAAATCCTTTGACGTTTTAAATCTTTCTGTGAATGATAATTCTTTACTGTCTTGGATTGTGATTTTTAGGGAATGACCGCCCTTCACTGGGCTGCTTTCCACAATCGGCCCCAGCATGTGCAAACCCTGCTGCAGAAAGGAGCAGATCCAACTCTGGTGGACAAAGACTTTAAAACAGCTCTTCACTGGGCAGTACAGGTGAGGGCTAACTATCAATATTTTAACAATACACCACGTGCATTACAATGATTGTTTGTTGTCTGAAATTCTAAGGCATGGGGCATCAGAACTGAAGAAGAATTTCAGTTGGAAAGGCCGAGGGCAGGAAACCCCAGCTGTGTAAACTGGCCTGCATTGCTCAAAGCCAGGGGAGCTGTGCCAATTTACACTGGCTGAGGATCTAGCCCATGTTTCCTGTGGCACAACACCATTATTAACAAATATTAAATATAGGCTTGATGCTGCAAGGTGCTGGGCTCTCTTGCCCTGATCCAGCAAAGCATTTATGTCTCTGGAAATAGTCACGTGCTGAGCGTTAAGGACATGCGTGTTTTTGATGGATCAGGGCCAGAGTGCTCCACGCCTGTCAGGACTGGGCTGTAAACCTGTGACTTCAGACCACTGAGAATAAAATATACATGTAGTGTAAAATGGCAAATATTGTTACAGGACAGTGTTCTAAAGGCTTGAAGCTCTCATCCTGTGGAAATCCTAACTTCATTAAGTACAGTGTAATGTTAAATGCTCTTCCTATCAAGTTATAAAGAAATCATTGCTATATGGGGCAATCGGGGAGCCACTTTTGGGGCCTCATAGGGTTTCTACTACCCATCACAAATGCTCCCCCAAATGTACAACAGCTAAGAAATTACTGAGGGACTCATTAAAGGTGGAAAAATACAGCAGGCAAATATCAGATGTGACTAGGCACTATAATAATAGTAGTAACCTATAGAAAAGTGAATGGTTTCTTTAGGATGCATCATGTTAAGCAATTGGTAACGTAATATCTATAATACTGTTTAAGTGTCCTGCATGAACTTTGCTTCAGATAACTTTTTAATGCTAAATATGAGTTCTGTGTGTAGGTTACAGTGCAATTATCGAAGTACAGTAAAAGCTCTGT
Source organism: Chelonia mydas (assembly GCF_015237465.2). Classification (NCBI taxonomy): domain Eukaryota; kingdom Metazoa; phylum Chordata; order Testudines; family Cheloniidae; genus Chelonia; species Chelonia mydas. The sequence goes on along the minus strand of NC_051245.2, from coordinate 34,758,071 downwards.
TATCCAGCACTTTACCAACTGGAAATCTCTAGAAATCAGCATTTCTGATATCTCCCAATACAAATCTTTATAGGGTTGCCAGGTGTCCAGTTTTTGACTGGAAGACCTGGTCAAAAAGGGACCCTGGTGGCTCCGGTCAGCACCGCTGATCGGGCCATTAAAAGTCCAGTTGGTGCGGGGCTGGCAGGCTCCCTACCTGGCTCCACATGGCTCCCCAGAAACAACATGTCCCTGCTGCTCCTAAGTGGAGGAACAGCCACGGGGTATCTGTGCGCTGCCCCTTCCCCAAGGGCTGGCTCCGCAGCTCCCATTGCCCGAGAACCATGGCCAACACGAGCTGCGGGGGCAGCGCCTGCGGGCGGAGGCAGCGCACAGAGCCGCCTGACCAGGCCTCCACCTAGGAGCGGCAGGGACATGTCGCTGTTGGCAAGAAGCCACCTCAGGTGAGCGCTGCCTGGATCCGGCACCCTGAAACCCCTCCCGTACCCCTTCCCCGAGCCCCCTCCCACACCCAAACTCCCTCCATTAGTAAGTATAACTGAGTTAACCAGAATTTTTGACTAACTGGCACCCCCCATTCCCCAACATGCCTGATGACAAAGCTTTTACTGTACACTTTAATTGATTTATAGTGACACTTTTATAGTAAGTATTCAAAACATCTCTATCATATAAACAGAAAACATGAATTGCAAGCAGAAGATACACTGATTAAACATCCCCATTCTAACATTTTTGGTCTTAACTCTATCATGCTTAAAATATCTCCCTCCTCCCCCCCCCCCCCCCCCCGGGTCTGGAATAGAATTAATGTGTAGCCTCCATACATAGCATTACTTTCAACTACACTTCCTCTCTGACTTCATATTTTTCTGATCATTTCAAAACTATATTGTCTTATAGATTTTTTTTTTTGCCTTGGTATTTCAAAGGGATCTATTCTAATAGTTATTAAATACTTCTTGTACATTTGCTCCAGTGTAGGTTCCATCCAGCTGAAAATTTCTGAAATTCTGTACCGTGCAAGCTCTGGAGGGTCCAGCATTCAAGCTCGGTGAGGGCCAAGCTAGTCAAAAAGGCAAAGTGGAAGCCTTATTGGGTATGTTTACACTGCACACTAAGCCCGGGTCTGTGGGACCCAGGTTTGCGGACTTGGTGTTTCCACCCTGCATTCTAAACATGGGTTTACAATTGCTGAACCCAGGTCTCTCAGCCATGCTAATGTATTCATACTGTGCTATGCAGACCTGGCTTCACTCTGCAGCTTGACCTGTGTGTACTGTGCAAAATGACAGGTGTTGGACCCGAGTCTCAGTGGGACTTGGTTTTTGACCCAACCCATTTGCAGGGTCCTAAGACCTGTGTCCCGAGCAGTTGCTGACCCAAGTCAGATTGATTTGTGTATGGACGCCCTACCTTAGTGTGCAGTGTAGACATACCCACTCAGTCCATATCCCCCCACACCTTCCTCTCAGAACAACAAATGTGCAATGCAAGTTTTGGGAAAACATGGGAGGTTGAATGGTGCAAATAAGCCCTCAGTTTCCTGTGGTTAACAAATCCTTGCTCTTTCTTCATTCAAGTCACCCACTCACAGCTGGATTACTCTCTCTGCCTGACAGCAGAGGGAATAAGTATTGTTTCACTGCTGGGATTTGTTCTGTGAAATTTCTGTTAGTGAACCTGGCTGGTTCGCAGTCTTTATTTCTTGGGGGTGTGGAGTGGAGAGGGATGGGCAGGTTTAAATATCTGGACCAGGCGTAGTCTCTTAGACATGTCTACACTACAGCCCAAAATTGACCTATGTTAGGTTGACTTAAAGTCGGCTCAGTAATTACTGCGGTGGCTGATGTCCACGCTACCCTCCTTCTGTCAGTGATGCGTGTCCTCACCAGGAGCACTTCCCCTGACTGAAGAGGGCAGTGTGGCAGGCTAAGAGCCCTCCCACCTGGAGCTCAGCTTCCCCACCCAGCTCTTGGTGGGAGCTGGGGAGGGGGGCAGCCACCCAGGCTTCTCATCTCCCTGAGTGGGGAGCCTCCCAGCAGCAGTATGGAGCCATGAAATTGACAAGACAGCTGATGTTAGGGTGACGCAGTGTCTACCTTACTACGCTGACATATGTCATACATTTCTCGTATATATCATGTATGTTTGTCGGTGTCGTAGGACAACTACCTCAGCAGGACAAGGCTGTAGTGTAGACACTGATATAATTAAGTCAACATAAGCTGCCTTACATTCCCCTAACTGTGTAGTGTTAGGCCTTAGTGTCCTTCTCTGACTTGAGCTTAGCCAGGGAGTAGTATTTGATAGCTGTTGCTCTCTACCTCCCTGTCAATATAAGGGCAAATAGAGACTAATAACTAGCATAACTTTCCCTCCATAGCTGATCCCAGGCAGGAGCAAACCTGCTGCCCATGCAGGATAAGGCTTTGGCCTGTCTAAAGCTCCTGCCAAGCTGACAGACATGTGGTTAGATGGGGAAGGATTCATTGCCACAGTCTGAGATCTGGGGAACTCTGAAAATGCTCAGTGGATACCCCCAAACTTTTTCACAAGAGCCCAGAGGTGGAGTCCCAGGACTGTGCTGTGGAGGTGGTAGTGGCAAGGGATGTCTAGTAACCACTTCTGGAGCTGCTGAAGAGGGGATATTTTTCCCATAAGAGCTGTGCTAAACATCTGCGAAGCACAAGAGGCCCAGAGAACTCCCAGAGCCAGCAGCTGCAGGAGCTGTTTTCAGCTGAATGGGGCCTTGTGCTTTTTTTTCCCAGGAAAGCAGCAGATGAAACATCAGGCATAGTAAAGAAACCTGTGCCAGAAGGCACAGAAAAGAGGCAGTGTGGGTAGATGTTGCTAAAACATACACCATTTTACACCATCACACCCCATTACAGTTATTATGTGTGGGTGGGAGATAAATATATTTCCTCTGCCTACAGTTTCAAAGAATGCATGTTTAGTACTCGGCAAGGTGCAAACAAAAAAAGTTTGTGCATCTCATTTCCCCACCAGAGTTCCAGGCACGTGACACTAGAGAACCAGACAGGCCTTGCCTAAACCAGAAGTTGATTGTACAGGAAGAGCAACAGTGATGTAGTTGCCCTAGTGTAAGCCCCTATTGTAGACATGCTGCATCAGAGTAAAACACAACTCCTTTGAAACGAGAGTAAGATATTAGAGCAAGTCACAGTTTGCAGATGTGCGCTAGGGGTTTGCACTGGTTCAGCTCCATCAGTGTTGCTGGGTCAGTTTATACAGATCTAATGGAGGCATGCCACAGGACTGAATCAGGCCCAAAGTATTTTCATTTATGCAATTAAAGTACCTAGAAATGGAAAATAAGGAAGTTGGGGGCAGGCTGTATCTGGCCCTGCTTGGGAGCAATACAGGACAGTTGAATTCTGACCTCCTGGTGAGATGAGGCAGAGCCATAGCACCTCCACCCACCTCCATGCTGCTGGCCCAATTCAGTAGGGTAATGCACACTGCACCATAAAAAAGGGTGGTGAGAGCCCCTGCTCCAGCATGCACTCCCCCGAGACAGCCAAAATTGCTCGAGAGATCCCTGCTGGGCCCCTCCCCCCCCCCCCACACACAGCCCCTGCTTTTGCACATGAAAATACTCCATACTGCTGAATAAGCAGTGTTGAACTGGGCCCACCATTCTTAAGTGTTAGCATGGCTACTTCCTTGTAGAACAGTCAATCAGCTGCCAAACTCTGCACCTACTTAGAGCCAAATACTTCCCTTGTACATGTACACAACACACTTCCCCTTGGCTTCACTAGGAGCTTTGCATGTGATTTCACCACAAACACACGAGAATGTCTGTCTGTAGGTGAGTGAACACCCAGTCCTGTCATCCCTGTAGTTTCACTTGCTCTATTTAAACAGGGCCTTGGGTGCTGTTTTTCCCCTTTCAGTCAAACAAGCAATAATCTTTGTAACCGGAAGGAAACTTAGTTGCATCATGAAAGCATGTTTACTAAAGTTGAGACCAAATGTAATTTCTTTAAAATGTTCTAAATCCCAGATAATGCTGCCACTTAAATACAATAGTGGCAAAGGTTCTAGAAACGCCTTAAAAAGGTTTCCTCACTGTGCTGTGTTGCCAATTCTCATGATTTTTACAAAAAGGGTCACAGTATTTGGTCTTTTTCTTAAAGCTCCAGCTCCTGGAGTCAGGTAATTATACGAAAATTTCAGCTTTCATTTAAAAAAAAAACCACATTTCTAGGCTTTAGGCTTGGAGAGAGAAGTTGGAAAATATGAACCCTAAAAACTCAAAAATCAGAAGGGAAATAAAAAAATTCACATTTTAAAAAAAAATAAAAACAACCAACACACACCTGATCTATTGCAGCGCAAGTTCATGTTGTTTGAATGATGCTAAGTTTATCAAACTTGTGCCCAGAAACATTTGCTCCTTGGCAACAATTAAACTTTCATTAGTACACGTAGTGTGATGAAATCATAGATTATTTGTTTGGATTTATAGGGGAAGACTTGACAGCTTTTTCTTACTCTGACTTACTGAGAGTTACTTGAGGTTCAGGCTCTCTGAGAACAAGACTGTACCCTTTGGAGCTGTGGGTAGAGGGCGCCCTTTGCTTATGGAAGGATCGCGGCTGCCATTTCAGCAGCTTTCCTTTCTCTCCCACTAGGTTCCACAGAAGGCTCTCGCTTGGCCTGGGGAATTTCCATATAGAGAAGGTGGAGGGAGTAGGCAGGCTCCAGGAGGTGGGAGCAGTAGGCAGAGGAAATATCATTTTCCCCCCCTCCATCTCCCACAGACAGCCCTTGAGGAGAGTTAATATGGCCTGATGAGCCCCCTATGTGCTGGGAAACCCCTTCAGGGGGAATAGCTGGCAGCGCAGGCTGGAGGCGAAGCCACCCATGGCAATGCAGAAGTGCAGGATCTGCATGTGGATGGCCTGGAGTCCCTCCTGAATCCTATGATTCAGGTTATCTTGGAGACCCCTGGTTTCTTTGGGGAGAGGTGATCCCTCCCTCCAAAGGTATAATAAAGAAAAGAGTTTCCTAGTTCAGTGGGTGTTTCCTTTAGGGCCATGGTCTAGCCCTATGTTTGTTGGTGGATAAGGTGTGTAACCTGTAACTCTTTGCTAGGTAGAGTTTGCTTGCGGTTTCAGACAACTTTTTCATTTTTAAACTTAACTTGCTGTCTGCTGGTTTCATGTGTTTTCCCAGGAATGCCTAAGGCGGGGGATGACTATTTAACTTTGTGAAACTTTAAAAAAAATTTCTACTTAAAAAAAATCTGAATCAAGCCTCACCCTTCAGTTCCCTCATTCTTCAACGTACTCACATCCAAGATCTTTCCTCATGCAAATAGTGTCCTCCCATTGAAGTGAAAGGGACTTCTGACAGGGATAGTTTTTTTTCTACAGAAGTGAGGGCTGAGCAGTTGGGCTGTTGATGTTCAAACAGTGAATGATAAAGAATTGCAAATAAGGAGAATTTAAGTAAATAAAAGCTATTTACATCTGTTTTTACAGGGACTTTTCAAAAATTGGCCTCTGCCTTTGAATATACACACTTATTTATTTTGATTTATAATAAACAAAGGGGCTTGTCCACTGCTCTGGATCTCAATATTCAGCTATAAACTCACTAGCGTAATCAGGTCATCAAAACAACTAACCAGAGCTTAGATGATTTCCCCCCTAAATGCAGGCCCTTCAACTGAAGACATGCCATGTCGTTTTTCCAGTCCACCAGCTACTGTGGAAGAGAAATGGGGTCATGACACCTCCATGTTCCCTGCAATGTGTCTAGCACCACTGATGGTAACAGTAATCCAGAGAGTACACACGCAGGGCCAGCTGTGATCTAACACTTAGATGAGTATTCCGTAGTAATGGGATGGGGCCATGTGACAGAAACAACAGGTGAATAACAGATGATTAACAGACATCTTCTTAGCAGACGGTCTGTGTGTAGCCCCCTGGCTGAATGCCAGAACATAAGTAAGGGGCATGCCCCCACACCTTTTTGCATGCCCACATATGTTTTAATTTTCTGTATCTTATCAAAATGCAGCATCATGACTCATCTTCTCCTAGGGTACCAACAAATGAATCCTCAACAACAAAAATAATGGAAAGTTCTGCTGCTTTGTAGTGCAGAATAAAGAACCCGCAGGAGCACACTCATTTGTTAAAACCACACCATAACTCATCCACAGAAACCAGTTGACACAAGACTGTGCTAAAAGGGGGAAAGATCGCAACTCGTTTTAGTCATAATCATAGTACTTGATAAACCCTGTGCACTCTTTACAGAAATTTCCATATACATATAAGGTGTCAAATAGACAATGTCAGTGTTTCATACAACTTTTATTTGAACAATACTTACAACAAAGACAGGGACAAACCAACACTTCAGCCAGACAGCTTTTCCTCAAGGAATCCTTGGTCATTTGGCAGCTTTTGGAAAGCACAAAGGCTATACAGTAGAAACTCAGAGTTATGGACACTTCAGGAATGGAGGTTTTCCATAACTCTGAAATGGTCTGTAACTCTGAAGAAGAGGTTATGGACTTCAGTTACATGCAGGGCTGGTGCTGCAGCCACAGGGTGGGAGGAGCCAGGGCTCAGGGCAGGGAGGGAAAATTGGGGCTTCTGACTCTCAGGACAGAGGCTCAGGGTTTCTGCCCCGCAGGAGCATTGGGGCTCAGTGCTTTAGACCTGGGGGGAGCGCTGCGGTTGGGGCTTCAGCCCTGTGGCTCCAACCCCGGCTTCAGCCCCCTCAGGGGCGCCAGGGTTCGGGGCTCTCCACAGCTCCGCTCCCTGCGTCAACGGGTGGGGACCGGTGCCAGGGCTCTCCACGGCTCCGTTCCCTGCTTCAACGGGTGGGGACCCACACCAGGGTTCGGGGCTTTAGCTACGGAGGGAGCACTCAGGCTGAAACTGGCGCCCCCTTGTAGCTAAAGCCCTGAACCTCGGCACGGGGCTGAAACCAGGAGCGCAGCCACGGGGCTCCCCCTACTCCCGTCTAAGCCTGGAGCACTCTAGCCTGGAGTGCTAGAAGCCTGGAGCCCTGACTGCCCCCGCCCCCCTGCAGCTAAGCTCCAACCCCCCATGGCTGAAGTCCTGAACTTCAAGGCTAAAACCCCGAGACAGTACAGTATTTGCTTTTTTTGTGTCTGCGCTGCTGCCTGATTGACTTCTGGTTCCAGAGGGTGTCTGGTTCACCGGTAAGTCCGTAACTCTGGTGTTCATATCTTTGAGGTTCTACTGTAATATGATTGTGGCTGGATAGTTATTTTAGAAATACATCTGCTAACTGATCCAGTGATAAATATTTGTCTTCAGTGTTTTCAGGGCCCTTAAAGCAGAGTTTTTTGCACAATACAATCTCTCCCCAAGAGTGGCACAAAACAAAACCACATTAGGACAGTATGGTTCTGTAAGAGTCACTGCATCAGTGGGTGATTTGAGAATGAAGCATCAAGGATACGGGCAAACAAATGACATCATGGATTCACTTGGGAAGCATACAGGCTTCATTCTGATTCTCATCTATATAACTCCATTGACTTCAGTGGAGTTATTCTTAATTTACATTGGTGTGAAATCCATAATCAGATCCCATGAATCTATAGGCCCAGTTTCTGAGCTGTGTCCAAGTAGTATTTGGTTAAGCATCGGGGAGGGGAGAAATGAGGAGATGGTGTTAAAGCACCTTTATATTCCCAAATGCTGGGCTGCACCCATCCTGTCCCCAACATAAAGTACAGCATCCTCAGGGCTGCTTTACTTTTTACTGGCTTCCAATCCCAAAGGGTATTGTGGCAGCCTGAGAACACCAGGAGTAGAGATGTCTTAGCCATGCTTCCTCTATGCTGGTGTAGACGAAGAAGTGTGCATAGGTTGTACACCACCCAAAGAGTCTTCCACACGTGAAATCCTCATGTGACCGGATCTTCTGGATTTATAGGAAATACCTGAGAAAAAGAGAAATATTAGGGGCAGTGGGCATAGGACCATTCCAGAATAAGAAGCAGAATTAGTTAGGACTACAAAATAACAGTAATCTCAAATACCTTGTTTTGCTCAGCATTCAACAAAAGGGATCCAGGGTAATTAAAGTGATCATTAAAAAATACAGAAACTGCCAGTTCTAGAGAGGGGCAAGTTAATGTTTTAAGAGACTGAGATGAGGAATTTTCAATAAAGTACCTGATGACTATAAAAATTAAAAGGCAAATGAAGAACTGTACTTTTAAGGAGGAAAAATTGGAAAACCACTGGCCAATTGAATGAAATGTTCAGACACATTTTAAGGGAGCCATTGTGTCATTATTTGGGAGAAAAGATTCCAATCAACACACTGCTCAGGTTTGTTATCTTTGATGCAGTTAGTGATTTGGCAGATAACAGGAAGCCAGTGGATATTGTATATTTGGATTTCAATGTGGCCATCAGTTAATTATCACATTATAAGCTTCTAAATAAACTGGAAAAATGCCAACTGATAAAGTACCATTGCACGGAACACAAACTGATTGTTAAACAAGGTTGTAAAACAGTAATCATCAAAGGTCCAACTCTCTGTTCCTTACTCTTGCTGAGCAGTACTTACAGTTGTAATCCCATTGAAGTCAGTGGAACTATTTATATAAGTACAACTCACCATGATGAAGGGGTGCAGAATTCAGTGCCAAGTTAAGACCCCCAGTGTGGAACCGAGACAAGGGAATAACAGAGCCTAAGCCAATCTGGGGATTTATACTATTTTGTATAGTCTTGATTAAAAACAGAGAGGAAAATGTAAATGCTCTTCAAAGGGACACATGCAAATACATGTTTGTATCCCCCTAAATTCTGTGTTTCATAAAAATCAAAACATTTCTGAGAAAGTATTAATGGAAGTTTATATGCTGTCTTTCTTTGGATATTTCTATTGTGGTACCTTATTTGTTATTTCTACAATGCCCAGAGGCATTCTAGAAAACTCACAAACCAGACAATTTTGGGAGGGGCAGGAATTCTCAAATCTGAAATAAACAGAAAATGCTGTTGTTGTATTTATTCCTCCCAAGAATAGACAGCACAGTCTAACATGTGCTTCATAGTTAAATGCTTCTCTTCCCCTTACTTGTTTTCCAGAGTGGAAACAGGATTCTGTGTTCCATCATTCTGAACCATCACCAAGGTCCATCGATAATAAACTATGACGATGAGAATGGGAAGACGTGTATGCACATTGCTGCTGCTGCAGGTTACAGTGACATTATCAGTGAGCTGGCTAGAGTCCCAGAGTGCAATCTACAGGCCCTTGATGTGGATGACAGGTACCCATGGAAATGTACTGAAAGTGCTGGAAACCCCCAGCTCTAAGTCCCATTGTATTACCTGAGCCTAAGAATGTCTGTTTAATAATCATGTTTCCTGTTCTACAGGGCATGACCTATTTAATTTAACTGAATTTTCTGAGAATTGTGTGTGCTTAGCGACTCTGGAAATCAGGCCATGATATTTATACAACTGCTGACTCATGTAAATGGTTTTTTATGCTATTCCTGGAAGGAAAATATGGTGGTTATATACAGGGGGTTGTTACTATTTGATTCACTAAAATTAGGCATTCCTTCCAAAATACCAGAACAAGAACCTACAACTTTGGGGTGAAGCCCTGGCCCCATTGAAGTCAATGACAAAACTCCCATTGATTTTGGTGGATGCAGTCTTTCACCCTTGCTATTCTAAGATGTTAGAGCCTAATTTTCCAAGATGCTGAGAACCTCATCTCCCATTCTCATAGGAAGCATTTTTCACCATTGTACTGTACATGCAGAAGATTCCTTAACGGATACCATGTTGGAGACTGGACAATACCTTGTAAACCCTCATTAGCTGTCCTTTCAGTTCTGTTCCCTGTTACGCTCATTTAAAATCAATGGGTTGCACCATGTTCACACATTTCCTCTTATATTCACCTATCGTCATTCACAGTCTTCCTTATCTGGCATGCTCTGTACCTTGCAGCTTGTTTCAATTTCAGAAATATAAGCCGTAGTTTTTCTGGGTAATGTTACAATTTTGAGCCCAAATATTAGTTTCTAGACACTAGGCCCAAATAATGCTTCTTTCACTGTGACTTCAGAGGTTCCTGGTTGCAGAAAATCAAATAGGTTCCCCTACACAAAAAAAAGGATCAGGACAGCTTGATTTAGAAAATGGATCTGCCTCTGTGTGGGTCTTCTGCTGATCATCGTCCACTGTGCAATAGGAACACAGCAAAAGAAGCTACTGCAGTCTGATGGATGAAGTAGCAGTTGCAGAGTAAATCCACTACTGCTCTGTGGCTAGAGAGAGCATCCTTTCCCCTACACCCTCACAGATGGGTCCAGCGCAGAGGTGGGAAGGATTTGCCACTAGACAGTGGAGACTAGAAAGCTTTTCTTCAAACTCCACACTGAGAATTTTAGGCAATTCTTTCCCTAGTTCAGATCCACCAGTGCTAGCAATCATGGAGTGTTAATGTAGATCAACCACAAGCATTTTTACCACCACATCACTGAGAGCGCTAGTGGATGCACTCTGTGTAGATGCGGGCTAAGTAATACTGAAATAGTTCTCATTGGGTCATTAATTTGTTCCATATTTTCCCTAGGACGCCTCTGCACTGGGCTGCAGCAGCAGGGAAAGCTGACTGTGTACAGACGCTGCTGCAGCTGGGGATAGATAGTAGCTCTCGGGACATCAATGAAAACACTCCTCTGACATACGCCTTGTACTGTGGGCACACAGCATGCATCAAGCTGCTCTCTCAGGAGAACAGGTAAAGGAACAAGAAATCAAAGAACCTCTTGCTTTTGCCAGCAGGTCACTTGCTAGAACAGTATATCAGTAGGAAAGAAATGACATTTCCTTCTCTCTGCACGCTACTGAGGAGTGTAAGAGCCGCGTAACTACTGAAATTAATTTGCAGTTCCTATACAACGATTGGTTCACATTCTTCACTATAAATAGCAATGGTAAAGTCAGTCAACTAATGAATGACCTGTCTCAGATAGGGTTCAGAATAATAACTGTAGGGTTCAGAACAAATCAAACATGAATTTAGTTGTAAATCAATACAGCAATGTCTCCTGCACAAAATACACTTTATGGGACAATTTTTGCCCTCAAATATCTGCCTTCTGTGGAAGCCCATGGAGGTTAGCTATGTGTTCATGTAACCACCATTGGTTCATGTAACTATGGCAGAATTTGCCCCACTAAATATAATAGTCATGTTCAATAAATGGCTAATAATGTAAGCTTTCATACCCATAATTTTAAAATAGTTTTCACCCTTGATAAAATGTTTTTGTCTATGATTACTTCTGTGCCTTGCTGTCTACATGTTTTCACTTTTCTAAACCTCTTCTATTAAAGAGGCTTTATTATTTGTCTCTCTACCAATTATTTTTCCTTTTATCAGTGGCCCCAATTTTGTTCATTTAGGTTCTCCTTCACTGGTAGAAAAACTCACTTATAAAGACTGAAAGCTATCATGCTTTTTGGGTTTTTTTTTCAGACTTTTGTCACATTTCTTTATCCTGCCCTTTTCTTTCCAATCAGCAGTCAGTATTATTTCCTGTGTACAAAGGGTGAGACGTACTTCAAATGATCTTTGAGGCTGCTGCAAACTCTACTTCCTGAGCAGCCTCTAGAATTTGATTATTTAGGCAGCAACAGCCTCCTGTAAAACCTGCTGAAGCCAGACTACGTCAAACTATGATCTTGATAAAGCTCCCAAAACTGTGTGAGGTCTGCTTGGCACTTGGATGAGCAACCTCCAAGGAAAGTCCTGGGGCACAGTAAAAAAAAATATGGTATTGATTTAATGGTGGCTTTGTTTTGCTGAACCATTGCCCCTCACGTGGTGCTAGCGATCGCTGTGCAGTTGGAAATACCAGCTTTCAAATTTGACATAAAACAAAGGCTGCTTTGTCTTTCAAGATCCCAATGCATTTTTTCTTGTTAAAAGGAGTCCCAGTGTACTAGCGTAAAGTGCATTTATACTCTGAAAACTGCCCACAAAATTGGCACCCCAGGTTCCAAATCTATTAATGTCTCAAAGATTCCAGACCAAATTTACTCAGTTTCCAAATTAAAAAAAGGTTGTTTTTTTAACTACCTGCCCTGTAAATTCAGCCTGGCATTTGAGTTAAGCTCTGTTATTTTTGGCTAATGCATCACCATCTTATGTATTCTTAATACACACAAAAAGCAGATCAGTTGAGTCAGAAGGCACCGTTTTTAGTTTCTTTTTTGATCATAAGTGTCCTTTACATTCCAGTTTTGGCAATACCATTCAACCTACTTAAATTACTCCTGCAGCTTCTTCTGGATATGACAGTCTTCATTTTGTGTGCTAAGACAGGCAAGATTTCTTTTAAGATTCAGGACATTTGTACAAAAACTCTGAAGGATTTCCACTTTCCGTTCTCTTATTTATTTATTTATTATTTTCTAGTAGATCTGAGCCAGTCCATCACCCTCCTTCACAGAACAATAAAATCCTAAAGAAGGAAGGAAGATTCAGTATGATTAACCAAATCTTCTCCTGCAAAAAGAAGAAAGATGATCAGAAAACAAACCAGAAAGACAGAGGCAGAGACAGATATCAAAGGGAAGAGACCTCGGAAGTTGATGACATTATCACTACATTTGATTGCATTATGGACACGAACTGTAAAGACAACTCCGAGGAATGTATGACCACTGTTGACTTTAAAAGAAGAAGCACAGATACCCAGAAGTACCTCATATCAGAAAAGAAGCAGCCAGAGTATAATGGACTTCCTCCAATAAGAACACAAAGTCTCCCCCCCATTACTATAGGCAAATCTTTTCGAACAACTTCCTACAGTGCAACTTCAAGTGTCTCCTTAGCTACTAATGCCTACCATTTTGCACACAGGTCTCAGAAAAGTAGAAGTGAACATGACTTGTTAAATCACAGAAGTAGCTGCCAGACTTTATCAGACAATCCTTGGAACACAGATGCTAACCAAATACTCTCGTATAAAGTCTGTACTGCAACTCCTTCAGATAAACTGATAGATGGTTTACTCTCTGAAAGATCCAGCCATGTGCTTTTGTGCCCTCCCCACCTTCCCTATCTGCCTAGTTCTCCATCAGGTAATTTCTTTGTTCAATATCCCCCGTATCATCTAATCTCTACAGACATGGCAGGTTGGATAGGGGCATGTTGGAAATATAGGTAAGTCTGAGTGCTGATATTTCTAATTTTTTTAGTTTATTCTTCCTGTATGCAGTAGGACTCCCAAAACAGCATCTTAAGAGATTTTTAGTTAATATATTGTCTTTTCAGCACTTCAGTTATATGTGTTGTGTTCAAGTTTATGTTGTCTTCAGTGCTGAATTAAAGTTGCTAAATTTACTGAGAAAGTAAATGCTTTTACCTAGTATTTTGTAAGCTGTTCTATAATGATAATGAAACTAAAGAAGAGCCTGAGCTACAAGGTTCTGAAGTGAATTTGGAGCTGACGTTTGGCAGTTTGGGATCCCATGTTTTGATTCACGTCTGTCTCTTCATGAATCTGTCTATCAGGCCCTGATTCAGGAAATAACTTAAGCATACAAGCAATTTTAACTTCATTCCCAATTGTACTTCTCACATGCTTCAAGTTCAGCACATGCTTACGTACCTTCCCAAAGTGGGATCTTGGAGTGCACCAAGCACCATAGATGCAAATTGAAAATTAAACAAAAAAAAAACCCTATTTGTACACCAATTCCAAGAATAGATGTAATTTAAGTATTTGTATCTACCACCACTGCTGCTGAGGGACTATGTCAGAGCCCACTATCCTTCAGTTCAAGGAGGATTGGAAAGGACTCCTTTCTGATACAAACCCTTAACTGGTCAGATGCATCACTATTGAGCCATGGCTGCCTCCTGCATGGCAGTGAAGACTGAGCAATCCACTAAGCTACTTACTGCACAGTAGCTGAACTTTCATTACATTTGTAATAGAGACTCTGTAGACAAGATAATTTCAGAATAACTGATGCTGTGCAAATAAGGGCTGGAAATTATTTGTAGAGGGTTAAGTAGAGCCAGGTCCCTAAAAGTTTGACAGACCTTGGCTGATTAAATTCACACAGTCTGGGACCCCAGATCTCTGCCTAGGGATGTTTTTTTCCCTACCTTCCCCTTTGCCATCCTTCTCACTTCATGCACCCAAGACTCCAGATGAACTAGCAGTGATTGATGTGATGCAATCATCTCTAGATTGAATTCATCAGGGTTCACTTCACACAACCCTTAAGAAACAAATCCTGTCGGACTTTTTTGCAACCCAAGTGTAAACTAAAACCAAGGAGGCTGAGGAATCGTTTAGGGTCATGCAAGAGGTTTTCAGTCAGAGAAATGGGATAAAACTGAATAAAGAAAAACGGAGACTGAATATTTGGAAACATTCCCCAAGTCTGTGGAGTACTTTCCCTGGGGGAGTGATGAAAGCCCTATCACTTAAGTAATTTAAATCTACATTGTTGGCTTTTCTTAAGAAGGCGTAATATGGTAAGGGTCAATCCTACTATGCTGGAGGGAGGGAGAGATGGACGGACAGACAGGATCACCTAGTTGCTATCCTTCCAAGAGTTTTCTGTGTCTTAAAGCCCCAATCCTGCAAATGAATCTAAACAAATAGACATTTGTATCCACATAGAGACCCCATTAACTTCCATGGGGCTTGGGGTGGGTGTAAAGGTCTGCCTGCATGGGTCTGCTCGCAGGATCATGGCCCAAGTATGGAACCTACAGGAAACAGTTAACTCATTATGGTGGGAGCTCTTTGTGTACCAAAGGGAAGAATGTATCCCCTTATCTGTAATGGTTTGCAATTTACCTTAGAGGTATGAAAAATTACAGTTAGAAAATTAACTTACTATATAAAGCTGGAGCACTATGAGAGTTCAGTAGTCTGCGTACAGGCTCAGCGGCTCTTTAACAAGGAAAATTTTCCAACAGTAAGAAGATTCCCATAAGCTAGAATAGAGGACATCCATTGAAATGAATAAAACAAGGGCTCCTAAACAGGCAGCTAGCTAGTTGATGGGAACAGATTGCATAGCCCAGGTATTGTCTTAAAATTTCATGATAGAAAAGAGCTGTGTGTGTTGTTTTTAAAATCTGTCTGCTGTGGTAATTAGGGACACCTGCATCCCTGTTATTAACACTGCATTTACTTTATGAATTCAGAGCCTCTTGGCTCTTACTTTAGCTCTGGGTTTTTTATCCTCCATAGCTTTCACAGCATTTCCCTGCCTGCAGGATCGTAGATGTTTGGAAGTAAATTAAGGTTCCCCACCAGACAGCTGGGCTTGATATAGGGGAGGCCCTTTCATAAAAGAGTATAAAAATATTGCTCGGGCATGTAGGAATGATATCAGGAGGGCCAAATCGCACCTGGAGCTGCAGCTAGCAAGAGATGTCAAGAGTAACAAGAAGGGTTTCTTCAGGTATGTTGGCAACAAGAAGAAAGCCAAGGAAAGTGTGGGTCCCTTACTGAATGAGGGAGGCAACCTAGTGACAGAGGATGTGGAAAAAGCTAATGTACTCAATGCTTTTTTTGCCTCTGTCTTCACTAACAAGGTCAGCTCCCAGACTGCTGCGCTGGGCATCACAAAATGGGGAAGAGATGGCCAGCCCTCTGTGGAGATAGAGGTGGTTAGGGACTATTTAGAAAAGCTGGACGTGCACAAGTCCATGGGGCCGGACGAGTTGCATCCGAGAGTGCTGAAGGAATTGGCGGCTGTGATTGCAGAGCCATTGGCCATTATCTTTGAAAACTCGTGGCGAACGGGGGAAGTCCCAGATGACTGGAAAAAGGCTAATGTAGTGCCAATCTTTAAAAAAGGGAAGAAGGAGGATCCTGGGAACTACAGGCCAGTCAGCCTCACCTCAGTCCCTGGAAAAATCTTGGAGCAGGTCCTCAAAGAATCAATCCTGAAGCACTTGCATGAGAGGAAAGTGATCAGGAACAGCCAGCATGGATTCACCAAGGGAAGGTCATGCCTCACTAATCTAATCGCCTTTTATGATGAGATTACTGGTTCTGTGGATGAAGGGAAAGCAGTGGATGTATTGTTTCTTGACTTTAGCAAAGCTTTTGACACGGTCTCCCACAGTATTCTTGTCAGCAAGTTAAGGAAGTATGGGCTGGATGAATGCACTATAAGGTGGGTAGAAAGTTGGCTAGATTGTCGGGCTCAACGGGTAGTGATCAATGGCTCCATGTCTAGTTGGCAGCCGGTGTCAAGTGGAGTGCCCCAGGGGTCGGTTTTGTTCAATATCTTCATAAATGATCTGGAGGATGGTGTGGATTGCACTCTCAGCAAATTTGCGGATGATACTAAACTAGGAGGAGTGGTAGATACTGTGGCAAGTAGGGATAGGATACAGAAGGACCTAGACAAATTGGAGGATTGGGCCAAAAGAAATCTGATGAGGTTCAATAAGGATAAGTGCAGGGTCCTGCACTTAGGACGGAAGAATCCAATGCACCGCTACAGACTAGGGACCGAATGGCTAGGCAGCAGTTCTGCGGAAAAGGACCTAGGGGTGACAGTGGACGACAAGCTGGATATGAGTCAGCAGTGTGCCCTTGTTGCCAAAAAGGCCAATGGCATTTTGGGATGTATAAGTAGGGGCATAGCGAGCAGATCGAGGGACGTGATCGTTCCCCTCTATTCGACATTGGTGAGGCCTCATCTGGAGTACTGTGTCCAGTTTTGGGCCCCACACTACAAGAAGGATGTGGATAAATTGGAGAGAGTCCAGCGAAGAGCAACAAAAATGATTAGGGGTCTAGAACACATGACTTATGAGGAGAGGCTGAGGGAGCTGGGATCGTTTAGTCTACAGAAGAGAAGAATGAGGGGGGATTTGATAGCTGCTTTCAACTACCTGAAAGGGGGTTCCAAAGAGGATGGCTCTAGACTGTTCTCAATGGTAGCAGATGACAGAACGAGGAGTAATGGTCTCAAGTTGCAGTGGGGGAGGTTTAGATTGGATATTAGGAAAAACTTTTTCACTAAGAGGGTGGTGAAACACTGGAATGCGTTACCTAGGGAGGTGGTAGAATCTCCTTCCTTAGAGGTTTTTAAGGTCAGGCTTGACAAAGCCCTGGCTGGGATGATTTAACTGGGACTTGGTCCTGCTTCAAGCAGGGGGTTGGACTAGATGACCTTCTGAGGTCCCTTCCAACCCGGATATTCTATGATTCTAAAGCCCACCATTTTCTTCATCTTTGCACAGGGGGTAGGGATAAGAGAGAAAGATACATTTTGGCTCTTTATAGGGATTAAATGTTAATATTCTTTTCCTCCATTTTCAATACTGACAATGGTTGCTACATCTAACTTCCTATCCACTGAAAATATAGGACAAAATTATGATTATCAGCCATCTGGGGGGTTTTTAGTAGCTGAAGTTAATTTGCAAGTCGTCATCTCAGCTGAAATTCAGCATTTAAGCCCTAAAATGGAGTTATCTTTTCTAAAATTTAGAGCTATATTTTATGCTAATGCTACTGAGACATCTGTCATGAAACTGGGGATTTCTTGGTGGTTTTTTGTACTCTTGGCAATGAAAGCTCAGCTGATCTATTTACTGATACCTGACATTTATTCAAAGGGCAGAGTGTGGTGTTGGTAGCATCGGGCATTTTGAGCCTTACCATCTTATCACTGGCACAAATTTAGAACAAAAACACTATCTTGGATTGTCTCCATCAGCGCATGACCTTGGTAGAACAAGGATGATCAACTATCCCAAAAAACATTGGCAACATTGCAGCAGAAACTCCTGTCAACTGCAGCTTTGAGTTGGCATCAGTGATACAGAATATTTTGCTTAAATGAGCCTTGCCAGTATATCCCTTTGTAAAACACACACAACCCTTCTTCTACTCTGTGGAACAGAAAGGAGTTAAATTACAGAAATTCCAAGCAATATGGGAAAGGGACCCCCAGTATAGGGTGGAAAGGCAGGTGCACAAGATGTTTCCGACCCCCACCATGTAACCACCTCCCACCCTTCTTTATTGTTCATTTGTTTCTTGTGCATATTGCTAAGCCATCAGGAACAAGACTAGACCTTCTTATGTGTTTGTACAGCACCCAGCATATCTTGAGTGCTATGACAGGGTAATCTAAAAAATGGGCTAATAATAAAAAAGGGAACATGTTTTGGCATAGAGGGCAAGGAGCTGGGCAATAGCTGATCTGTGTGACCTGCTCCCCTTTTCAAAGCTAAGGGGTAACTTATGATACCCTATGCATCAGAAGTTATTTCTGTGCCACATGAAACCCCCCTGCAGGGATCATGTCCCCATTTGCAAATGGGGAGCAAAGAGCAACAACACAGCTGCAATGCCAGCTATCATAAAACTGGCAATGTAATAAAATGCCAGCAAAGATTACAACATTTTGCAATCAAAACAGCATATCCTTACTACCTCATACAAAAACAAATGCCATCAAAAGTCCTTTGTACCTTGGGCCCAAAGAAAATATTTTGGGGAAGATAAATTCTCTCTGCATGCTGATATACATCCACTTTATTCCAGACCTTCTAACCAACAACAAGGATTGTCTCCCAGTCATTCATATCAAAGCATATAATTATGCTCTATGGCCATTATGTGACCACGCTTCCCCATTTAAGAAATAAGTCATTGTCTTACGCAAAATAAAATTCCAAAGTGAGACTCATACAAATACATACAAATTAAGCAAAACCAACAGCTTCCAATTTAAAGCATTGCAATACAGCAAACACAACTTGACTATAGTAATGGAAGCAGATGGACATTCTCTGTTACCTTGAAGCTTATGTCGTCATTTATCCTAGTGCAAAGTGGATGTAAGATAGTGACAGCATTTTACAGCCGTTTGGCACAAGCATTAGGAACTAAACAGACTGCCAAACAAAGGAAAAGCAGGTCTAGGGAGTTCACCTGCATTTAGACTCTAGTGTTGTGGCAAAATCTTTGATTTTCACAGGTGTTCTTCATATTTTAGCAAAGCTATTTTGGCCTGATCCAAAGCCCATAGAGGCCAGTGGACAGACCCCCATTGCTTTCAATGGGCTTTGAATCCGGCCTTTGGTCCAGGACTGGTGAGATGAACTACACTTGTCTACACAGAGGACAGTAACTAAGAAACACTGACTTCAATACCTCATTTCAGAAGTGGGAACAGCAAACTGTACAATGGATGGACGCACACACAAGTGTGCAGCCCTATTGGCTTCCTATGTGGATTTAGTTACAAGATTTTGGGCCCGTTTTAAACAAGACAGTACAAATGAGTGTTATGCACAATATGAGAGAACAGGAACCAGAGTGACAGTAACAAGGTCATGTTGTTATATAGACTTGTTATGTGCACAACTTAATGATGTCAACTCATTTTTATAAATGAATATAAATAAATATCAGCAATCCCCAGTGACCTTCTGTCTAGCCATTTTCAGTTGGTTTTCTGTAGACATGAAGGTACCCATTTCTGAATATTAACACAGAAGTTGTTAGTCTACCAGAAAGTAGAGTACTGTCCTGCTCCATATTATTTCTAAGTACATATAGTATGTATATATTTTTCTATCACAGGGAAAAGTTTTCAACAGATGTCCCTAGACCGACTCAAAGTAAAAGACCTTACTCCTGTACGGAACAATCTAGCTCCCATACCAGACCACTGTGTTCAGAAAAGTAAGTAGAGCCTTTAAATTACTGTAGCACTCCTATGTGAATCTGTAAATCATTTGCATTGGAATTGTTTTTTAATTTTTCTTTATCCCAGATGTGTTTGATATAATTGGTCTAGCATTAGTTAAGAGCATGATCATATAGGAGAATTTAATACTAGGATAGCAGGGGCTGGAATATGTTGAAGATGTGGTATGCTCAGTCTCCAGTAGAAGTGAAAGTGCCTTGTACCACTCTGGTAGCAGCCCTTCCTAGATACTCCAAAGCAATGTTTTACCCTACTGAAGAGTAGGGATGTATATACAATGTGCTGTAGATCATAGAACATATAATAGGTACAGTGCCACTGAAAAGTGAAAATGTGTCCTGCTTGGTGCATTTTGGAGCAATGCTTGATGTGTGTGATAAAACCATGGATAAACAATGGCTCTACTATTGTTAAGATGAAGAAAATCCATCATCTCCCATAAGTATGTGCTTATATTTATATGTCCTTGTCCATGATCATGGCAGGAAAAAGAATTAGTTCTGGATTAGTTGGGTGCCTACCACAAATCAAGTTGTTTTCTTTAGACAGAGATCATGCACAAATGAGAAGGTGGTCTGTGCTGGCCTTTTACTCTGTATTATAGTCTGGTGCTTGGACTTGATCTTAAGCAAGAGCATATAACTTTATATCCACATAGTCAATCTAAAGTACTGTATTATATGTTGCTACAACAGACCTTTCAAAGCATTAGTTTATCTGTCTACAGTAACCTAGGTGTCTAGGTTTTGACAGTGTGCGCTTTACCATGGTGTCTGAGGTGCTAGATAATTTGGGTCACTATTTCATCATACACAGCTACAAATGTGTACAGTTTGTGGGTCAAAGCCTCCACAATCCTATCTGCAAGTGAAAGGATGGGAGGTAGAGCTTGAGGCTGTCTCCTCCTTCACAGGAAGCTGGTGGCAGCTGCCTTCACTCATTCTCTACAGCTGTGCTCGGTGCTTGAAATTATTGCTGTCTTGGTAGCTTCTGCTGTAATCAAGAGGAGCAGGAAGACAATGAGGGCCTCTCTTGCTGTAGACTGCCAGCCAGTTCCTCTTCATTCCCATGGCAACTCCAAGACAGCTGCTGCAAGAGCAAAGAGAGCCGGTCCCTGCCCCAGTTATCAGCATCAGCAGCGGGGAGAATGTTTAAAAAGTCAGGACAGAGGAGGAAGACTATAGGCCAGTATCAGAGCTTTAGCTGGAGCTAGACATGGTAAGGCACTTGGGTGTGTGATGCTACCAATGCCAGCCCCACTCTCAGCACAGTAGCATGGTCTCACATTTCTGTGCTCCATTAAGCTCCAAACCCATATATTTGTTTTGAATAAGGATTTGTGCGTTTGCCATTTACCAAAGCACAAATCAGCCAGGTCCTACAACACCAACGTTTTAGAGCTAAGCAAAAGGTTTCTTGCCCATTAGGACCTGAGTTCTACCACTCCAGAATCTGTGTATCTGCAGCTGAAGTTGACCCCATTGCTAACAACAACAAAATAAAGGAAGCCGCACTCCTTACACTGCTCTGCACATTAATGACGTTTCCAGCGAGGGTGGTGGAAAAACAGAACCCTGAACTCTGCTGTTGTCTAGAAAGTAAAAGAGAAACTAATGTTCACCTCTTCTCTTTTGAGGCGAAGACATGAAGAATGCTCAAGTGACACTCCATGTCGTCAAGGAAAAATTCTTTAGCTACTTTCAGAACCAGAGCTTCAAGTTGTCTCTTTAATTTTAAACTCTGATGTTTAAATATTCTCTGCTCATCCCCAATTAGCATACTGTTGTTAGGTATAACTTTCAAAGGTAGATTTCATAGTCATCGGTAATTATGTAGATTTAATTCACACAAGCAACCAGGGTATTTTCAGCTACAAGTAGCATATTACTGTCACAGTTAAGCATCACAGATAGAGGTATGAGGTATTAATGTTTACCAGCAGTGCCATATACAGGGTATCACCTTTCCTAGGGCAGATATAAATAACAAAAAGAAAATCTGTTTGCAAAACTGATTACATGTTTCACTTGCTATAGAAAACAACAGAGAAAAACTTAAATATGATGGGTGAAATCCAACACTGTTTGGATTTATCTTACTCAGGTAAACTTCCCTGGGAGTAAAATTTCAAGAGTGGAAACCTAGATCTACTAAAATCAAATTAAGAAAAGGAGTACTAGTGGCACCTTAGAGACTATTTCAATAGATCTAGGTTTCCACTCCTGAAGTTTTACTCCCAGGGAAGTTTACCTGAGTAAGAATGTTAGGATTCAAATAGAAAAGACAAGATTCAATGACTTTTTAATTAAATTGAAACAAGTGCTAAATACATAGAATAGAAAGGTGAAATAAAACACAATAAAAGTATAAAAATAATTAGAGAACTGAAACCTCTATGAATGTAAACAGAAAAAAGTACACCCCCCCTAAAAAGGAAGCGAAGCAAAAAAAGGAAGATGTATTTGCCTTAAAACAACTTTAAAAATATCTTTTAGAAAAAAGTTTATAAGTAGCACTGAAACAATAACATAAGAAAAGAAAAACATATGGTGGGAGGAGGGACTGTCTTTAAGCCATCATTTTGACCTCCCAATTTTGAGCTGCTTCTGGGAGCTGGAGAGGTCCTAGCATAACATAACCTCCTGTGGCTGCCCTGTTGGCCTGGAATCTATGCAGTATTCAGTGCTGCTGCCCCACTCCCAACACACCCTTCCTGCCCCTGGTATATACCTCCTAAACCAAGGCTTGCAAAAGGGTCCTCAGAAGACAGCCTTAGGGCTGACTTTCACAGCTCCTGCAATGGAGGAGTCCTCCCCTGGCAAAATATTGGGCTTTTAAGGCCCCCTTATACTGCTCTGGCCCTTTCATGTGGTATAAAGGGGCTAGAACTGCAGTGAAATTCTCACCTCTTAAATATAAATATGAGTAGATCTGGTTCAACAGGTCAATTTTGAAAATAGGAATAATGGTCATTTTTGCCATTATTCTTTATAACTGAAAGTTTCTTCAAAAAGAACAGGAGGACTTGTGGCACCTTAGAGACTAACAAATTTATTAGCGCATAAGCTTTCGTGGGCTACAGCCCACTTCATCGGATGCATAGAATGGAACATATAGTAAGGTGTGTGTGTGTATGTGTGTATGAATGGAACATATAGTAAGGTGTGTGTGTGTGTGTGTATACACACACACACACACGCACACACCTTACTATATGTTCCATTCTATGCATCCGATGAAGTGGGCTGTAACCTATGAAAGTTTATGCTCAAATAAATTTGTTAGTCTCTAAGATGCCACAAGTCCTCCTGTTCTTTTTGCGGTTACAGACTAACACGGCTGCTACTCTGAAATGTGAAAGTTTCTTCCTCAACATGGGCTGAAGAATAATGTTCTACAAGAGAGAATTCGACAAAGGATTCTCCTCTTTCAGAATGGCTGCCATCTCCTATGGGTCTCAGTAGGAGGAGGCTGAAAATGCCCTTTGCAAAGACACCCTCCTTCAAATTGACCACTGCCTCCCATTTTTCCCAATGAGAGTGAAGCCAAGCTGCACTCAGGGAAGTTGTGGACTCAGGCCGCCATCTTCTTTGAGGGCAGGTTGGCATCACTCCCATAGGGCATAATAGGAGTCAGAGGCCATTTTGAAAGAGGGTATCTTGAAAGGTTAGCCCTCTAGTCACACTTTCTTCATGTGTAACAAAGTGGTTGAATCTCTGCTTTAAGTGAAAATCTCAACTTTTAACTTATGGAAGTGCCGGTCACTGTTCCAAATATTTCCCCAGCCCTTGCCTTCCCAACCAGTATTATTTCATTTTGTCATGACTAATCTTGCTCCATTCTCCTTCCAAACCTTACCTATGATGCCTTTGTCCTCACTCCACAGTTTCTCTTCGAGCATCCCCTGGGCACCACTTCTCCGACAATCTGCCTCTTGTCTCTGCAGACACGAGCAGTTCGCAATAGTCATACTTGAGTATTGAGGAACCAAGGGCTGGAAGGGCATAGAGTTGCTGCTGGAGTCTCTTTCTTCCCCAGAGAATTGACCCTGCCCTGTCCCATCAGCAGTGCTGCCCACATAAGGCAGGCTAGTGCCTCCCTGTTACCACACCACACTGCACCCCAAAAGCGGCCAGCAACAAGTCTGGCTTCTAGGCAGGGGGGCCACGGGGCTCCACATGCTGCTCCTGCCCCAAGCACCAGCTCCACACTCCCATTGGCCGGTGAGGGCAGTGCCTGTGGGAGAGCGCCGCATGGAGCCGCTTGCGCACCCCCGCCATGGAGCCAGACCTACTGCTGGCTGCTTCCGGGGTGCAGCACGGTCCGCAGTCCCAGGACAGGCGGGAAGTCTGCCTCTGCACCCCGGCTTCATCACTGACTGGGAGCCACCAGAGGTAAGCCAACGCCCCAACCCCACACCCCAATCTCCTGCCCTAGCCCTGAGCATCCCCCAACCCCAGAACCCCTTACTGCACCCCAAACCTCTCATCCCTGGCCCCACCCCAGAGCCCTGAGCCCCTCCCACACCCCAAACCCCTCTTCCCCAGGGCTACTGGGTCACAGGCATCAACAATTTTCTTCAACTGGGTCCCCAGAAAAAAAGTTTGAAAACCACTGTCCTAGAGGGAGTTTTGCATTATTCAGGATCCAACAGACAGACAGGGCTTGACTTCTGGCCGCCTCGACTTGCCTGTTTGAAAGCATGTTACTACGTAGTGGTTTCTGATGCTTGGTGGTAAAGTCACCACAGCGCAGCAGGCCTGTGCAAGGTTCTCTAAACCACTTACACTTTTAGTTAAGGGCTTAAGCGGGTTTTTCCTGGTGTTTAGGGCCTTCTGCAGACCCTTTGCACTCGTGTGAATTTCACTTAGGTGAATAACAATCTGCAAATGTCACAGATGTTGAGCTTGGTGCCGTCCTCTTAAGAGATGAGTGAGTGCTCCTCCGGATGTGATTGGTTTCCATGCAAAAGTCTCCACTAAACCAATTCTACCACATGCCACAAAATAGAAATCCTGACCCCTTCCTTTTTAGAACATCACAATGCATGTGTCCCTGGAGTCACCCAGGCAAATTCTGTACAAAGTGATTGAAACCATAATTGGTGCATTTTTTCTTTTAAAAATGTTTCTTGAATTACAGTATTAAATATTAATGAACCATGAATCTGAGCTATGCATCATGTTAAACTGCAAAAGACCAGGCAGTTAGCTTACAATACTGCCTATTACACGCCATGAGAACTTGGTTTGTGTGCTTTGATCAAGCTTGAGTTTGGAATAGACTTGTCCGTTTAGAAGCTAGTAAAAAAAAATTTAAAAAAAGACCTCCAGTACTTTTAAATCCTTTCTATAAGAATCTGCTTTGCAACAAGTGGCCATTCTGGAATTATTGTTCATGGCAAATGACGAATTATTATATAGGCATGTGGCTTTGGAAGGGGATGGTTGGGAGAACTTCAGCCTTTGTTGTATCAGGCATATAGCAAAAAAAAAATTCTATATATATGGGGAGGGGAGCTGTTCCAGTGTCCATTGATGTCAACAGGAAAGCTAGCATTGACTTCAATAGGAGTTGAATCAGGTCCTTGATGCACAAGGGAAAAATCTGCTTCCCTACCCCCTCTGTAATTCTGCAGGTATAGAGGGCCCTGAGCATGACAATACTGGTCTGATTGCACTCTGCAGGGGCAGGTGGGATTCAGGGATTCCACGTAGGGGTTCTGCAAATCACAGAGCTTCCCTAGACGTCAGCTTGGAAGGAGGTCATGAGATTGGCTGGAGAAGGATAGGCATGGAGGCAGTGAATCCTCAACTAGTTGAGGTATCTCTCAGATGAAGTAGTACTATTTTTATCTAAACCAAATATTTCCCTGAAATTAGTATCTAAAGAAATCCATTATGTTGGGAAAGTGTCTGAATTTAAAGTCAGTTATGCCAAATCTGAAATGCTAGCTATAAATTTGCCAGGCTCTAAGAAGTCATTCTTCCAGAAGACATTTGGATACAAATGGGCAACAAATTCTATAAGATTGTGACCCTAAGAACCCATTTAGACCGACGGCAAAAATGCACACCCAACACACAGTTGTCAGAATATTTTACCAAACAGTGTCTTGTAAGGTATCTCATGAAAAGTGGCGTCACACTGATCAGGAATATCATTGTGTGATGTATGTGCATGCTGTGTATACAGAGTTACGTGAGCATGCTGGAAATAAGTTCTTAAAGTATGGTGTGGAGGCAGCTGATAAACAAGCCTGCCCTAGACAAAGGAATGTGGATTTATCTGTCTGCATGGACCCAGTTCACAGGCGGATGAAAAAATAGCATGGCTTGGTTACAAACAAAGTGCTCAAGCCAATAAAAAGAGCAAATTGACTGGAGGACAATCAAAAGACTTGGTACCTACACCCCAAAGAACAAGCAGCAGGGGAAAGAAACTTTATCTGGGCTTACTGTTCAAAAAATACAATTCAAAGCTTTTCTGGACTATAAAAGGTAAGAAAGGGGACTCCTTTGATACCTATTACTTAAGGGACAAAAGGGGCCAGCACTCTTGGAATCTGTGAAAGGTGGTTCCCCCTCCCATGTGTTAAGATACAGAACTGACTGTAGTTGAGAAATTTCCTGACACCAGGACTGTAATCTAAATTTTAGACTCTAGAAAGCGTGTTTTATTTGTAACTATTTTCTGCTTGTATTAGCTCTGCTTAGCATCACTTACATCTGTTCTTTATTAATAAACTTATTCTTGTTTTATTAATTTTCAGTGCTGTTATACTAAAGTGAGGGGTGCATTCTCAGTTGAGACCATAGGCTGGGGTGTATTGTGTCTCTTTGGAGACAGCTGACTTGGTAATTTCTGTGATTGTCCAGTTGGAAGGACTGGATATTGCAAATGAATGCTCTTCCGGAGGTTCAGGAACTAGAGTTTACTGAATGTTACCTGCAAGACAAGGTGTTATGGGATGTATTTACCCCATGCCAGAACTGAAGGGGTTAAGGAGTAACCCTGGGCCCAGGCAGCCCTACCCATCTCCACCTGCAGAGCATACTCCAACTGGAGGTGGAGTTTAAAAGGGAGCCAGACAGTTCAGAAGAGGCCTGACAGGACAGGGAGAGACACCTACCCTAAAAGCTCCTGAAGGATGCTACGAAAACTTTTCCCTGGGAGAAAAACCCTGCCTGCTGAGCCCAGAGTGGCAGAAATTTCAATTATTCTCCTTTCCTTTGCTACTGTGACAAACTGTAAGACTTTTCAGGGTAAGCGAGTGATAAGAAGTGGTCCCAGAGGCAGCCTTAAGATACTCCTGGGTGCCAGAGCCCAGTGGAGGGGGAGGGCCCATGCTCCCCTTCCAACCACCTTGTTACGGAAGGCACAAAAACCCTCTCTTCCAGACTCCCCCTTGGGGAAAGCCAGAGAGGGTAAAGACTTTGCAAGCTGCCTGGCTGGAACTCAACACCCACAGGAGTCACTAAACAGACTGAAGGTCATCTCCCCATCACCCCTTCATGGGGACGTGGGGCCCAATAACTTCCTTGAGACTCTGTTCCCCCACAGAGGGTTACAGCTAATTGGTGACCTGGCCAGAAGGTCAGATTAACACTCACCAAAAGGCAGGCCTCCCCAGGACATGACAGTAGCCAGTGGGAGACTTTGGAGGCAAAGTAAGTAAAGACCTAGTGTCTTAACCACTAGGCAACATCACCAGTGAGCCACCCTTCGCAACTTGATGGAGAAGGCGGGCACTCATCAGAGGTCTGCAGTAAAGCCTTGAAAGAAAAAAAAATCATGGATATAGACAAACTGTTGAAGTGGCTGATGGACAGCCAGAATTAACAGAACCAGCTGTTCCAACATAAATGGCTACCCAGCAACAGCAGTAAGCAGCACGACAGCAGCAGCTCAACCAGGAGCTGATGGCACAACAGTTAGAGCAGCAACAACACCTGGTCCAGCAGGTGGTGACCCTTTCACAACCACTAGGGGCAAGCACAAATCTTGTGGTCAGGACCAAAAACCCTACCCCAACCCCAAACCTTCTGGTAAGGTGTCTGGGGACAACTCTGATGCTTTCCTTACTACTTTTGAGAAGATCGCGGCAGCAGCTCAATAGCCATCTGAACACTGGGCTGTTTCGCCAGCACTTTATCTTACCAGGACAGCTCAAGCAGCATATCAGAACCTTGATGCCATGGATGTGCAAGACTATGCATGTCAAGGCAGCCATTTTAGACATCTTTGATATCATGGCCGAGACCCACCAGCAGCACTTTTCACCGGGATCCCGGCCTCAAGCAGTGGCTCAGAGCCTTAAAGAACATTGTTGGCTGTGGCTCCAGTTGAGCAAGTCACGCTCAAGCAATTCATGCAGATTCTCCCAGCTGGCAGACATGGGTGAGTGTTCTGACACAAGCCTGAGACATTGGCTGATGCAATAATGCTGTCAGAAAATTATATGGTGACCACATGCCTGGCCACTGGAACACTGAGGCCTCAATAAGCTCATTCCAGAGGATCACAGACTGCGGATCTGTGGCCCAGCGAGGGGAATGCCCTCTGGGGTACTGAATGCCAAGCCCAGTCCCCTGGATGATCTGCAGCTATGGATGACATGACCAGAGGGTCGGATGGGCACCCATCAGAAGGCAGACCACCACAAGACATGACCATAGCCAGTGGGAGACACTGGAAGTGGGGCAAGTAGAGACCTAGCATCCTAACCACTTGGTGACACTGCCAGTGAGTGCCACCTATCACACAAGGTTAAGACTGGCAGAGTCTCAAGGAATTTGCTGGTGAGACAGGCAGAATGGTGTGGCAAGGAGAGGACACGTGCAGTTTAAGTTCCAGTAAAGCTCTCGCTCACAGAAGTAGTGGGGTAACAGTGGCTTGTGATTTTGGGCG
The DNA here is from genome assembly GCF_015237465.2 of Chelonia mydas. Taxonomy (NCBI): domain Eukaryota; kingdom Metazoa; phylum Chordata; order Testudines; family Cheloniidae; genus Chelonia; species Chelonia mydas. The sequence goes on along the minus strand of NC_051245.2, from coordinate 34,729,371 downwards.
CCCAAAGAAAGACTCACAAAGATACCTGGGAATTCACATCTCAAACAACCTAGAAGAGCTTTATAATTTAAATGTCAAATCTCTACTTCAGCAAATGAAAAGAGATTTGGAGTCCTGGGGGAAGTATGCCATTTCTTGGTTGGGAGAAATAGTCACAGTCAAAATGAACATTTTGCCAAGGATATCTTTCTTTTTTCAAAGTCTTCTTGAAATCATCCCGGATAAAAAGCCTAGCAGAAATACAGAGGATGGTGTTAGAATGTATATGGAATAAGAAAAGACCAAGTATAAGTGCAGATACTTTCTTTACACCCATTGAACAAGGTGGATTAGCTATTACAAATATTCTGTGACACTACCAAGGCAGCCCGCTCAAAGCAGTAGTGCAGAGGTGGGCAAACTATGGACCATGGGCCACATCCAGCCCATGGGACCATTCTTCCCAGTCCCTGAGCTCCTGGCCTGGGAGGCTAGCCCCCAGCCCCTCCCCTGCTGTTCCCCCTCCCCTGTAGGCTCAGTTCACTGCACCGCCAGCGCAATGCTCTGGGCGGTGGGGCTGCGAGCTCTTGGGGCACAGCCTGACCCAGGGCTCTGTGCTGTGTGGTGCATGGCTGGCTCCAGCCGGGAGATGCGGCTGCCTGTCATGCCTGGCTGTTTGGGGAGGCACAGCCTCCCCTAACCGGCTCTCCATGCAATTTCTGAAACCCGATGCAGCCCTCAGGCCAAAAAGTTTGCCTGCCCCTTCAGTGGTGGATTGAGAGCACTCTAACCCAGCCAAACACTGGGTCTTTTATTTAACAAGAAAATTGGAGCAGAATAAACATTGCTAGGCTACCGTGGACCAATTTAAAAAAAACATGCCCTCCAGAAATTTACACACATCCTTAAGTGAAGACTTCTCTATAGGTTGGGATAGAATTAAAGATAAAATAAATCCCTTTCCCCCATTGCAAACATTCCAAATTTTAACCCAAATTATGAATCAGAAAGTCTAAAGACTGAAAAGCTCATGGAGTACAAACAGTTGACCAGCTATTCAGCAAAAAAGCTTTTCTAATTTAATTAGAGCTCAAAACTAACTTTAACTGGCTCACTTTCTCATGGTACCAGTACTTTCAACCTTCTAGAAAAGCTGTTTTATATGGAAAGCCAACTTTAATAGACGAGATGGCGTATGGTCAGTTAGGTGACTGAGACATTATAACTAATTTATAATCACTCTTTGCAGACACCTTTCTTAACAAAAAAAAAAAAAGTGTCAATATGAGACAAACTGGGAGAAACATATGGATAGATAAATTACCTAGAGAAGAGGACAAGCAATTTCAGTCCGTAGCACCATTTATTTTTTTTTTTAAAAAGGTCTTTCCGATACTGTTTCAATGGTCGCTCGCACCAGGCAGGTTAAAAAATATTTATAGATTGAATGGGGATAAATGTTGAAGAAATTGTGGTGGACATGTCCAGTCATTAAAGAGTACTGGGGTGCAATTTGTAACCAACATGTCACAAATTATTGGATATTTAGATACTGGTTACCATTTAGAGTACATTCACCTCTACAAAAAAAGCACACCAGTTAATTTTTTATATTAACATTCAGTAGACATACCTGGTTTGTTAAATATAATTCAATAAATCACTAGACAACAACATGTCATGGGTAGTGTAAAGATGCTCACTCTGTAACATGGTAGCACTATGTTAAGTGGAGAGCTCCAACAATTACGTTTCTCCAAACCAAAGCTCACTGTCGTAACGGTTATTGCATTTGTCTCTGATATTTATATGGCTAGGATTTGTAAACCTATTAAAATATCCTAAATAAAAACAGATTTAGATGTGTAACAAACAGGCCACTCTTCTGTCTGCACATTTTTTGATCTGCTATTCTTTCTAACGGTACAATTAATCGGTAAATATGGATTCTACAGTGTTCCATATACAGCAAATCTACTCTTACCAGGTAAATTCAGATTGTTTAAAGTGGACTTGTAGGACAAGATCCTCAGCAGATATAAATTGCCATAGCTCCAGTGACTTCAGTGAAGATACTCAACTGACACCAGCTAAGGATGTTACCTGTTGATTCTAACAAAAATTGCTCCAAATTCTCCTCTATTAAATCATAAGAACGTAAGAATGGCAATACTGGGTCAGATCAAAGGTCCATCCAGCCCAGTATCCTGTCTTCCGATAGTGGCCAATGCCAGGTGCCCCAGAGGGAATGAACAGAACAGGTAATCATCATGCGATCAATTCCCTGTCACTCATGCCCAGCTTCTGGCAAACAGAGACTAGAGACACCATCCCTGTCTATACTGGCTAATAGCCACTGATGGACCAATCCTCCATGAATTTATCTAGTTCTTTTTTGAACCCTGTTATAGTCTTGGCCTTCACAACATCCTCTGGCAAAGAGTTCTACAGGTTGACTGTGTTAAGAAATACTTCCTTTTATTTGTTTTAAACCTGCTGCCTATTAATTTCATTTGGTAACCCCTAGTCAATCAATCAATCTACATCTGGATTAATTCTATTGTTTTCAGTGGCATTATACAAGATTTACATCAGATTAAGAGAGAATCTCCTCTTTGTTGGCTTGTAGAATTTACTTAAACTTGTGCAGAGAATCTCCCCATCAGGTGGGTTGTGAGGAAGGAGCAAAGAACTGAAGAACTGCCCAAGGAAGGGAGGGAGTCATGAAGATTCATGTTCAGATAAGTTTTGGACACGTATCCGTGTGTTTCAGTGATTAACAAAAGTGAAGCTATGCAGGCTCACAGATCACTGAAAACTCCTTGTAAATCATCTGTCATTTTGTTGTTTGCTTGGTTATTACAAAGAAAAGTATTTTCACACATGATTAGTTCTGCCAGAGTGTGTTTTAAATTACTTTATTAATTCTTTGCTCATTTTCTATACTGTTTCTAAATTTCATGGATTCAATTTAAGTGCACATGATACAAGATAAACGTACAAGAATAAGAAAGTGACAAACTGACAAATTATAGAATTTGTTTCTGACTTTCTGGGCACTCTTTCTCTTTTTTCCTCAGTCCAGCTACCACCTACTGAAGTTTCTCATGGTGTCAAGAAGTCAAAGTCTCTGTCTTTAAACTCCTTAAGGACTGGCACAACTATTCTCCCACCAGCACTTACCTCCAAATCCCAGAGAGGAGGACTTTCTCAAAGTCATTCACTGCATTCCTTCTTACCTGTTGTATCAGGGGAGTCTCTCAGAACAAGCCGTGTCCTGCCTGCTATCCCGAGTCAGAAGGGGTCCACTCTCACAGTGGAATACTCTAAGAAATCTTCCAGCAAATCAGACAGTGAAAATTAGCTCATCTTGCTGGCCTCAAACACATAGATGGAAATATTTCGAAGCTTTTTATTACAAGATAACTATACAGTAGAACCTCGCTAATTCACGTTAATGAAAGCTGATGACAACTAGACTGTTAATGATTAAACAATTTAAAAAGCAAGGATAATGTATCACACACCGTATTTTGTGCATTGTTTTGACTTTTAGTATTTTAATTTATGATTAATTTGATAGTGAGTAGTAAATATACTGTAGTATATTTTGTGAAAGGAGACCCTGGTAACATACAACTCTACTACAGCACTGTATTAAATCTTTGCTGAGAAGGAGGGCTAGAATGCCAGGGTTTGTGTGAGAGTCATAAAGTGTTTGGATAAGTGAAATATGAGTTGGTGAGGTTCTACTGTAATTCAAAAAGCAAAGGCTCTGATGCTGAAAACCAATTTTTTTTTTTTTAAACTAAAATTCTGAACTCTAAAGAAACATCAGTTTTGGTAAATCAGCTGTTATTTTCCAATTTATTTCTAACACATTTTCTACACTGTGAATTTGTGATTTTTGTGATCTCCACATGCCAAAAAAATGTAACACAAAAAACCAAATCTTTGTAAGACAGACAGGGACATAGCATGGGCCTTTCAAAATGTTTGCTGATTGCACGGATTGATTTATGTATCTGATTTACTTAATACTTTATATTCTTCAATAACAAGACACTGTATTATTTTCATATAACAAGGATAATTCAATCAGATCAGTGTTATTAGCTGTTATTTCATCAATTTAATCCTTCTGAGCTACAAATTAAAAAAAAATCAAAACTGAAAGCCTTTTAATCAACAGAAATTTGAATTGCATTATATGGGGGCATGCTCTATGGTCTTTTGCAAAACATTTTCTAACACTGTACTTTTTTGGAGGCTGACAGAGTTAGTCAGCATATGATTGCTACAGGGTGCTCATCTCTTTGCTTTCCCATATTACAGTCTTCAGTTAACAACCTACTTCTCCATTTCTAGTCAAATACATAGGTTGATTAACTCCAAATCCCACTCTGCCAATGCGAATGGAATAAGCACTCCCAAGTAGTTCTAGATAAATGTTTTATTAGCTACATGATTCTTTTTTAATTGCCTCACAGTAGAGGCCAAATCCAGCACAACATACCCCTAGGTATTCAACCTGTGCAAGTGCCAATACCTAAGTTTCTAATTTCAATGCAAGGTGATCTAGTCAAAGAAAACAATGGCTTGTCCTTCTCACAGGTGTCCTGAGACAAAAACTGCCCAACAGTCGAGAGCTGTTTTGGGAAAATAGAGGGGAAAGAACTCCTATAAATGGGTTCCTGATTCCTGTGCTTGCACCTGATCCAAATATCAGGCCCTAAATGCACAAGCTTGAAAGCATCCAGATCCTCTGTAGCTAGGTGGATAAAAAGCTGTATCACCGTAGCACACTAAGTCAGTGGTAAACCAGTTCCACAAGGATGCAGAGCCCACTCAATGCATTGCACAGCAGCCTCCTGGGCAAAACGCGTGGCAGCCACTACAGAGGAAGTCTGCAAACCTACCACTTGGTTATCTATGAACGTGTATAAAACTCCACAGATGTGAACACAACAGTCTCAAGACCCACTCTCCTGGAGCGATGTTATTACATCAGAACCTAAGCTTTCATGAAAAAAAGTACGTTTCTAGCCCTCATGGTTGCACGGAAAGTTTGAGGTGGTGACCCAAGTGTTACCAGAGTGATGTCTGCCTCGTATGCACACGGCCTGAAACAATTGCTCTGAGACATGTGAACTGCCCCTGCCTCTCAGTGGGGTGTGAACTCTAAGGCCACCCTGAAAGGGGCACTGTGTGTGGCAGGCCCGGCCCACCAAACATTCACCGAAGCAGATATACCCTGGCTCTTCGGGTAAGTACTTAATGACCCCCTGTTGCCACTCTTGTCCTTTGCAGGATGAAAGAAGCAGATGCCTGTTGGCTTGCAGGGAGAAGGAGCCCCATGCCAAGGCCTCTGCCTCTCTGGAAAGCGAGGGGATCCTTCTGCCACTACCCCTGCTGCTCTTGAAAGGAACGGGGACTCAGCCCCTACTCCAGGGGGAAGAGTCTCCTCCCAGCTGTTGCCACAGCCTATCCAGGGAGTAGGAGAACCCTAGGTTGCACACAGAGAAGTGGTATCAGGCCACCTACCAGTCCAGCAGGTAGCTTATGTAGTTGATCTCTAAGATTCCAAGTGGGGGAACACCACAGCAGCCCCATATGATGGTGTCTCTAGGGCCCTGGATTGCCTTAATCTAGAGACTGGGAGAGAGGTCAGGATCCAGAATGGAAAATGTATTACCTGTAAATGTGAATAAAGTAGGATTGTTTGTTTCTTTTCTGGACTAACCATTTGCTTAGCCTTCCCCACCTAAGACAAGTTCTTCAGGTGTCTGTGAAGTGATCTCTTCAGATTAAAAAGCATTACTACCTAAAACATTACATGTAATCTACTAATAAGAATGGAATGTTTCCTTACAGCTTTGGGAGTACTCGTGTGGATCGGGGCACAGCCAATAAACCCCTGGACAAGTCTGAACTGCCTCCAATATTCTAAGAAGAGAGAGACAGCACAACCAAGCTTGGGCTAAGGGTCGGGTCATTCCCAGAAAAGAAAGTATCAGGTAACAAATTTAGGTGTCCAGAAAGGTTTTATCAATCAGTCTTGCACAGACAAAGCTGAGTAATGAACTAATGTTGCCAGCCATTTTCAGCTGAAAAGAGATCTAGATCAAAGAAAATACATTCTTCCAAAGACCACATAGAATCCAAACTATTTAGAATTCAAGTAGGAGTAATTTGAAGCTGGAAGCACCATTGCTCACTATAATAGCACGGTATCACACATCCTCAATATAATAATGTGCAGTGTTTTGTATGCTAGCCAGGCGACCTAAGCCAATTGACATTTTCATACTGTAAACTTTTTACTTTTCCCCAAAAAGATAATTTTTCTTTTCCAATGGTCCACAAATCAGGAAAGCATCCCATTTCATGAACAGGGTGTAAATGCAAAGCATTTCTTCCCTGAACAGAGATGGACTTATGTATAAGCTTTCCTGAATCAGGGGCATATACATTTTTGAAATGGTATTTTGATACGTTTCCGTGAGGTACTGGTAATTATACAATTGACAGTATGCCAAACATTGAACTTGAAAACATCCAGAACATGCTCTGAGAAAGCACTGAATGTTATTCTCAGAAGCAATCTTACCAGGAACTATCATGACCTCCTTGGCAATGAAAGCTAGTAATAACAGTGCAGTAAATAAAAAGACGGCAAGTTTACAATCTTTCTCTTGACTGGAAACATATTGTTCATCTGAAATTACTATATAAAAGATAATAAATGAACCAGTAATTACTCCACCCCCAAGAGGTCATTGTGGCCTGAGTCTTCCTGGAAAATAATGACGAGATGGAGTATTTAACACAATTGATTATTAGCTGCCAAGAAATGCCTGATGAGGCAGGCACAACGGGTTTTATTTATTTATTTAATAGGTAAAATGACTTGGACAAGTTCTCCTGTCAGTTACACCAGTATAACTATTTGGATGTTGCAACAGTATCACTTAGAGCAGTGCTACTCAAAGTGGTGGTCTGCGGACCGGTGCCGGTCCGCGAGCCATCGGCTGCCGGTCTGCGCACACATTGGGGAAAAAAATTGCTGGTCCCCCACATCAATTAGCTTGAGAAGCACTGACTTAGAGGAGAGTTTGGCCCAGAGCAGGAATCTGGGAATGAATGTATTGTGACGGGGCAAGGCCAGATGGCTATGGAAAAGTAGTGGGAGATAGATATATTAGCTCCAGGCTAAACAAATCCCTGGTACCAGGATAAGTGAAATGGCAGCTGCTCCAGGTCAATTAAGACACCTGGGGCCAATTAAGAACTTTCCAGAAGGCAGGGAGAAGGCTAGGGTGATTGGGACACCTGAAGCCAATCAGGGGCTGGTTGAAACTAGTTAAAAGCCTCCCAGTTAGTCAGGTGGGTATGCATGTCAGGAGCTGTGGGAGGAAGTTGTGCTGTTGGAGAGGCTGAGTAGTACACACCATATCAGGCACAAGGAAGGAGGCCCTGAAGTAAGGGTGAAGTGGAGCTTGAGGAAGCGAGGGCTGCTGGGGGGGAAGTAGCCCAGGGAATTGTACATGTTATGTTTCTAAAAGGTCAGCTACCATAGCTGACACTATTAGGGTCCCTGGGCTGGAGCCCAGAGTAGAGGGTGGGCCTGGGCCCCACACACACACCTTTGCCCCCTGATTAATCACTGAGATTGGGAGACAACAGAGACTGTGCAAGGAAGGATAACTTCTCCTCACCTCCCTCGCTGGCTTATGATGAAAATGGCTCAGTAGACTGTGACCCTTGTCTCTAGAAAGAGAAGGGTTACGTGGAGGGTCACAATGAGCCTCTGAGGTTAGCGAAATCCACCAGGAAACGCGGGATCCACGGAGGCAAGGACAGAGCTTTGTCACAGTCTACACATATGGAACACTGTATTTACCAACCAAAATACAATATGGTTGAATGCATTTACAAACTGTAACATAGTTTACATTCAGCATATTCTTACGCTTACAATCTATTTGCAGAACCAAAGACTGACTCCTCTCAAAAACCATTTTCTTTTGAAAATGAGATGCACTCCAATCTGCCTAAGTATTTTGTCCATTGCCCCCACCCAGTAATATATTTATCCCATATGCAGAGTTCCTCCTTTCCGCTATATTGTGCAAGATGTTTTAGCTGGAGTCATTATTGTTTAAAGTAAAAACAAACGCTCATGTGTAAAATGATGTTTTTGCAACTATCCTCACATAGCCCAATGTAAAAAAAAAATTAAAATTCTGGTATTTGGGGGAATGAATGCTCATTCAAAAGTCTTCGGTTACCATAGTAGTGAACACACTATAATACCTGAAAGATAAGTTAGATTACCTAGAATTTCACTACGTTGCTCTCTTTTGTGGCTGCAGGAATGTGTTTTTAAAATCACATTTCTGCATGGCTGAAATTAGATTGCAGCAAAACCAATTTAGAATATGGTTCTGCCAACCTTCTATGGACTCTACCCAGACTGTTGTTAGACCAGTTTTGCTGCAGCTGCTGTTGAACCACATTTAAAGACAGTGTCATAGGATCCTTTATTCACCACAGGGGCACCTCCCTCTGGCCATGTCTAGGGATTAGTTCTGGCACCCCGACATCCTCTTCTCACAGTTCCTCAGCCTGTCATCTCACTCTCTCGCTCTGTGGCCCCCCGCTTGCTCTTCAGGAGCCAAGTCTTCCAGCCAAGGCATAATAGGCCTCCCCTTCCAGGGGATTATCACAGTCTTCCTCGCCACCCCAGGCAGTCTTTAAGTCCACTGCCCTGGCTCAGCCACTCCCTCAGTAACTAGAGCAAACAAACCCAGACAGTCTTCAAGTTCACTGCCCAGATTGTGCCACTTATTCAGTGTCTGGTAGGGGAACCCAGGGCCACCCTCTACTGTGAGTTCCAGTCCAGGGCCCTGTCGCCAGCAGCTAAGGTCTGTACTACCACAAACCTTCCTAGCACTCTCATGGACTACTTCCTACCTTGCCTATCCCAGGCTCACATTCCCCACTCTTCTAGCTAAACCTTTCCTCATGGTCTAAATCCTTTTCTTTCCTTCATCCCAAGAAGAGTGACTGCAGCCCTCTTTCTACTACTACCTCCTTGGCTTTATAGAAGCCCTGCCTGTTCCTGCCCAGGTGAGCTTCCCTTGATTAGGGCTTTCCTCTCAGTCTACTACATTAATTGGCCTATCTGGCCTACATTAACCCCATTCAGGGCAAGTGTGGAGAGCACACCGCATCACAGATGGTTGAATAGCCAGCAAAGGTGGGAGCCTTAGGAACTACAGACCGATGCCCCTTTGTACTTTGTTTCTTTTCCTTAAGGCTGAACACAGGTCTATAGGGATTTCCCATCTTCCATAGTTTTGGAAGATGTGATGGCTCTGGCGTGATATCTTTTGCTCATATGAAGGCTCAGCATTGTCTGTGGAAAAAGTCCAAACTAAAGGTTGCAATTTATCAACTATACTTGTTTTTTATTGCTATAGAAGAGTCCTGCAACTCCAACCTTACTGCTCCCACAACACTGGAGCATTCTAATTGTGCCTTCATAGTAGACAAGTCATTTCCGAAATGTTGTAACCTTGATATTGATTGTCTTATGCTTTGCGCTAACCTGAATATAGATATGCTCAGAGGAGCAGCAGTATGCATTTTGTTGGGGTGATTACTCAACACTCACCTTGCAGGGTTTAATACAGACCAGATAGGCCAATTAACCCATTAGGCAACTAATTAAGGAGACTCGGCTGGGCAGGAATGGGCGCAGCCTATAAAGTCCAGGAGCTGAAAGGAGAAGGGGCTGCTGGGAAAAGGCAGCAACTCTCAGGAGAAAGGAAGGACTGAGTGGAGACTGCAGTCACTCCTTGGGAAGAGGGAGGAGGCTTTAGGGAACTGGTAGGACCAGCAAGAAAAGGGGAACTAGTGGTAGGAAGCAGCCCAGGGATAGAGCAGTGAGGTCAGAGAGAGAAGGCCCAGACTGCTGAGCTGAGGGTCCCTGGGCTGGAACCTGGAAAGGTTCCCTTACCAGCCCCTGGGCAAATGGTACAGAGGTAGTGGTTGGGAAGACTGCCTAGGACTGTTGAGGAGCTAAACTTCTCCTGCAAGGGGGAATATGGACAGTGACATGGGCTGAGACACAAAAAGGACACTGTGGTGCCTAAGACTGCAAGCAGGGCGACAGGTGGATAGCAGTGACAGAGTGATGGTATGCAAATTGTAGACAGGTCATCAGCCTCAAGTAATTCTCAGAGTACCAGGAGGAGGAGCCAGTCCAGTGGTGAGTGGTGCACCCTGTGACAGGCATATTGCAATGTACTACAATGGCCCACACTGATCCATTCTCCCCTGCACTGGAAGGATACCCTTTATACTGGACATGTAGCCCTTGAACTAGACTTTCTACTGCACCAGGTTTCCTAGATCAGAACAAGATTTAGATCTTAATCTTGAATGGCCCATCCACAAAATCAAACTGCTCTGCCTCTTGCACTTACGAGCAAAAGTAAAGGAAAACAGAGAGATTTGAGGAAAATAATCAAAAGTGTTCTCAATCCTGCAAGTTCCTCTGGCATGGGCAGACCCCAGTAGTTAAATATGTTTCAAATGCAGTGGGAACAAATCTGGTTTATTACATGATTTGTCCAGCCTTGTATGGAGGGAAGTCAAGCCATGTTCTAAGTTAGTTTTGTAGTAACCTCATTTCAACCACACTGAAACAGACTTTTCAAACAGGCAACTTGAAGGACCAGGTCCTAAATTAGTCATTCATCCCTTCTGATGCCAGTTCCAGGAGGTGACTTTACGATGCAACACACCTGCTATTGCTGAAGCTTTGGCTCATCTGGAACATAATTTGATTTCTTATATGCTAAAAGCGGCCTTATTTTGGAAGTGTATGTTGAAAGGCATGAAGAGGGAAAACTTTGAGGTACAAGAGGATTTTGCTACAATTGAAAAATTACAGAGAATTGGATCTGTGTTTTGTAGATGAGCCCCATATAAATAAGGGGAAGACTATTAAAAATATCTTAAAATCACACTAACAAAATCTTAAAAGTCACACTAAAAATACATACTTCTACAGACAAAGTTTCCCACTGTTAAAATTTCTTCATGGACCCAATTAAGGGCCAGTTCTGCTCTGTCCATGGAACTCTGACAAACATTTATGGTGTTCTGTGTCTGGTGCCCTTACTGGGTAGTAGCTGAACATTTTAAAAGTCCTAGTGTATAATGTATTCATAGGTTTCAGAGTTACAGCCGTGTTCGCAAAAAGAAAAGGAGTTAGTCTCTAAGGTGCCACAAGTACTCCTTTTCTTTTTAATGTATTCATAGTTTGCAGTTTCAGACTCTCTTGAAAAAAGAAAAGTTTCTAATGTCTTTCCACAGTTCTCCAGGTATGTCCTCATTCACAGAGGCTTTTTTCCATCTTCAGTGTCGCTATTTTTCAATACACATGAGGAATTACATATCACAGGAGCTTAGAAAGCTATATAATCCTTTATCACTGTCTCTAAGGTCTTTGTCCCAGATATACTTCATTCTTTTGCAAGTGAGAGCGCTATTCATTGGAAGTACTAAGATTGTGCTATCTCAGTGGAGAAGTTCAATCAAGCTTACTATTTCTGAATCATAGGGCCACACTGCACTCAGCACAAAGCCCTAAAAGGGAGCAGAAGGGAAAACATCCCTGGTATTCCCAAGGGCTGACCAATGTAAATCAGAACTGCCTCAAGATTCCGATAGCTATGCCAGCAACTAATGGCGCTAATAGGCCATTACGTTACTCAAGGATCATGGGAACACTGCTGTATTCCACCCATGCCAGCACCTCCTGGGCACACATGTCCTCTCTGCCAAAGAAATGGAGAGAGAGTGGAATAGAGCTGGTTATGTCACCACCCAGGGATTCCCCAACACCAGGTAAATCCCCATTTTCAGGGTTAAGGCAATTGCATGCCCCCTTTGTGGAGTATTGGGGGGATAGGACCTAACCCATCTTTCATTTGAGACACATGTGGTTCAACCAAGAAGGCAGTTGATACAGTTTATTACATGTTTGGAATTGTGAGGGGCTCTCACAGCTCTGGAACACAATTAGGGTTTCTTACAGTGGCCTCTTTCCAATTAATAAATCTGCCTCCTTATTTTCTCAAAATACATTTACCATGGAAAACAAGACCTCACTGACTTCCTAGACTGGTGTTTCTCAACCAGTGGGTCAAGATCTCCCAGAGGGGGTCCCAAAAGGTGATCAGAGAGGTCGCAAGGTATTGAACATTTTAATATAATCTCAAGCAAAGAAAATCTTGCTTCTCCACTGCCCGCACACCTTTATTCTTAAAGGCCAAGTATTCTCTGTCAACCACTCGAAACACTCATATATAGGCTTATTGTTATCATTGCTATATTCTTGACTTCTACTTTTATAGTAAATGTAAGAGGATCGTGAACATTTTTTACTTCAAATAAGGGGTCACCAACCAGAAGCAGTTGACAGACATTGTCCTAGACCACAAGGTCAGAGTTTGTAACAGCTAGCTCCATTCCGCGCTTGGTTATTCTCTTTTTTGTTAACCATCATGTGAAGAAGAAGATAAAATGTTTCCCCTCCATAAAACAACCAACATGGGAGATAGTTCTCAAAAACCAAGACTGAACTGCCAGTTTCCAAGAAATTCTCCCTGAAGCCTTGCAGGACTGGGAAGGAGTTATGGCTTTAAACCTTGCAAGACATCCATTAAGAGAACTGGCTGTATCATGCAACTCTCTCACAAGACACATGTCTATGCCCTACTGCCACCAGGATTTAATGCTGGATATCTGCATGCAAATTTCTATGCAGATTTTTACTGGCTCCCTAGGGGAACATAATATATGGAAGAACTTGTTCCACAGCTCAGCTTCCTCTAGTATATAATCAGATTTGTTACTACTAAAGCAGATGTTACTTTAGTTCCTTTTTTCCAAACTTGAGCCTGTTGCAGGATCAGCTCTTACTGCCCAGAGTTGTGGTTATTGTGCAACTCTATCTCACATGCTGCTGTTCTACTACAACTATTTTAAAGCATAACTCAGGCCTTTCCCCACACTACTCTTGATTCATGGTTTCTAATAATCCGTGTCAAAGAAAGGATGTGAAAGAACTAGTGAGTCAAGACTTGCAGCTGCATCTTCTCTGAACGCTTTGGAAGAAACAACCATGGAGAATTCCAGCACCACCTCCTCCATTATCCTTGGGATAATTCCAAGTTCCTCAGTCTCATTGCCTGTGACAGACAGATTAAAAACTAAAACCGGTTAGGAATTTTTGGACAAAATCTTTTCGGCAAAAAATGCCTGTCATGGGGTGGCCCAGCAACCAAAGGGTTAATACAGGCACTGTCAGCCACAGCTGATTGGCAGCCTCACAGCAGGAGGACAAAAGGGCTCGGAAGCAGAGGGGTGAGGTGCTACTAGAGGCGTGAGCATGCTTGAGGAAGGAACTCCTGTTGGCAGACCTCTAGGGAGCCGCCCAGGGACAACACCCCAGAAACAGACCAACAAGCTGGAGAGCCTGCAGAGGCCTGGGGGAAGGAGGTCACTGTCAGAGTCGGCAAACCCTGGTCCTTCTTGTCTAGTTTGAGGGCCCTGAGCTGGAATCCAGTGGAGTGGGCGGGCCTGGGTTCCCCTACCAACTCCCTGCTGCATAGGCGCTGACTCCATGGGTGCTCTGGGGCTAGAGCACCCATCTCAGCACCCACCGGCAGCCCCGCTGATCAGCTCCTTCCCATCTCCCCCAGCGCCTCCCGCCCGCCGTGATCAGCTGCTCAGTGGTGTGCAGGAGGTGGTAGGGGGAGAAGCAGGGGCAGGAAGAGGCGCAGAAAGGGTGGGGTGCGCTGAGGGGGCGGAACAGGGCAGGAAGAGGTGGGGTGGGGTGGGGCGTTGGGGAACGGGTGGAGTGGGGGCGGGGCCTGGGGTGAAGCGGGGGTTGAGCACTCCCAGGTAAATAAGGAAGTTGGCACCTCTGCTACCAGATACAATATTTGTGTACAAAGCATATACAAATTGAATGCACTTGAAGATTTTATGGAGAAAATGTCAAACACTTAACCTCACCTGAACCTATCATATAGCAACAACAATAGCTTATGGAGAAAATGAACAAAGGATAAAATCAATATGCAGTGACAGTTAGCCACAAGTCGAAGGCACACATTCAGGAAATGCAACAGCCATTGACCCAGCGAATAATTTTATTTCCCAGTCCTTACACATCTTCACAGCCAGACTTCCATTCTCAAAATCAAATTCAAATTCCAAACTAAAACTCTCTTTTCACACTGCCATCCTGCAGACACCAAATCTGACACGGCTCGTCATCACACTGTATATTTGCCACCTCCAACACACTCTCTTATTAAGGACATAGGCATACTGTTTTCATTGATACAGGGTGCCAGATGAACAGCACGGGACAAAGAGATCTTTTATATATAGCTCAGGCAACAGTATAGCAAATTTCCCAGCAATCTGTCTCACCTGACTTGGACTGGATGGACCACCTCTGGGGTAAGATCTTAGTTCAGTTTCCATGTTCTGTTCTTCTGACACTGCCAACAGCAAGGGCGCCAACCCTAATTATGCATACAACTGTCCTCTGAGAATTGAATTGAAATCATCAACTCGGTTCATAGAGGTCACCAAACAGCCATCACATGATGATAACTGTTAGTGACTAGTGGCCAGAGCTGGATTTCAATGCGTGACCTCGACTTAAAAGCTTGTTATCCCATTACCAATACTCGTAGCCATCCAGACCCCAGCTAAAGCACCTAATATTTCTGTAATATTGTTGTGTATTAACCAGAGTCTTAAAACATCAGTTTCAGTTGAGATGCACAAGTAGGGGTTGTTTCCATCTATAAATCAAACTGCCTTTAATAGATATATTTTCATAAAGTACTGGAGAAAGTCCTTATAGTGCTAACCTCTGTGTTGATATGCAGTTCAAGTCTTTGTTGAATTTCCAATTCGATTAAGATAAATCTTAATTTAATTAATTATCTGGGCCCCTCTTCTCAAGTCTCTAGTTCATCAGTGGCTTCTCTGTCTCAATGTTAGCAGAAGAATTTGCTCTAACTTGTAATGTGTGTGTGACAGATTCCCAATTCCATGCGACTTTTTCTGTTTTCTGCTATAGCCTATGTGTAAGTAAGTCATGTTACATTTACAGTCTCTCAAGTCAAGTTGTATTTCAAATTCTTTTTTCTTTGTTTTATTTTATTTTTTTTTAAAAAGGTCACTCTGCAGCTTAACCATATTAGATCTCTGTTCAGTTAAGAGCCTTACACAAGGCAGAGCTACAGGTGAAAACTCGTTCCTTACAAACTCAGTCACTAACAAAATCAATGCTAGATTCAAGATGAGCAACTTACACTGAAAACTCTTTCTGAAATGTCTTCTGCATAGCAGAAATCAGGCCTTGAAATGGGCTCAAGAAGTCATCTTAGGAAAAACATTACAGTGATATCTTTAGGAGAACACATAATTAGCCTAATAGCCTTATGTACTACTCAGGAAAAATTAGAGTTCAATTTTTTTGCCATACACTTGAGAAACTTGGAAGCAGTCAGCACTGATCATCCAGCTATTTGAATTTGTGTACTTGGTGGGAAGGGTGGTGTTAATTCTTTGGTGCTATGAACCAGGAATAATTCATCAGCTGTGTTAATGAAATGTATTGTGAGAACTCACAATCAACCAAACTGCAGCATCAAATAGTTCTAATAATTTAGCACTCATCAAGATTTGGAATACCACCTACAGCCAAACACATCTATTTGTTCAGGCTGTATTTGTACAAATCAAAACTGTTATGCACCAAAGATACAAAGAAAACAAACAAATGGAGACCATTTCCCAATCTTACCCTTGGAAATTTGCCAGTGATCTAAACTTGTTTGTGTGGTTAGCAAGAAACCATTGAACAAGAGCACTTGGTGCTTCTTCTTTTTTCTTTATTGGGAAAAGAACACTAGGTGAGTGTCGAAATGCCCAGAAAACAAAGCCAACTATTACAGAGATGTCAACTCAGTACAGCTTCAGAAATCTAAAATATTCCTTTATAAACTCTTTCATTTTCTTTTCACCTATTTGTATTAAGTTCCCAGTGATCTATGAAGTTTTTTTTCCTTAATGGAACTTGTTCACTAAAGGCATATGACGTTCTCAACATACAGCTAGTAGAAGGGAAACGGAAGGTCTCTAGCTCCAGAAAGGGAGGTTGTGGGTATGTGGTGGAGGGGAAGATGGCTGTGTGTTAAATTCTTCTCCACCATATAGCCATCTCTTTCCCCTCTCACCTGCTATAGAGGCACTCTGCTGAATATGGTCAAGAGGAAGCATGGTCAGGAATAAAGGAATGAGTCAGGGAATAACTGCTGTATGTACTAGCATGTTCCCAGAATGGTAGAACTGATTACACAATTTGACCTAAGTTGTTGCCAGCTTGTTTGCATTCAGGGGAGAAATTTGTAAAAGGAGTAAGGTTTTTCTTTGGTGCAACTCTGTGTTTACAAACAATGTACACAAAGTCCTGTTTCCCTGAACACAGAAAGAAACAGGAGGTAGGTTCCTTGTTCGGAAATCCAAGCCTTGTTTTCCACCCAGTCCTGTGCACTGAAGAGTTGTGTCTCTGCTCCCTCTCATGGTCATAATACCAGTGCTTCTTGGGCCTTCTCTTGGCTTTCTGGTCACTTTCTCCTTGCTTGCTGCTTCTGGCACACACAGACCCACACAGCAACCAATTAGTGCCAGGCATTTACAATCAGTCTCCAGCGAAACCTTTCTTATTCTTTGAGTTAATTCTTGCTCAGGCTTTCCCATGTAGTCTAATGCCTTGGGTGATGGTTTCTATTGTTTCAGCTATCTTAGTCCATAAAGGAGCTTAATTGCTTCTTCCATTTATCCTGAATGAAAAGAGGCAGGCACACCCAATGAGGTCTCTGATTGCCCATAGATCAAAGACTCACTTGTTAGTGACTACTAACACCCTCCAGCACAACACAACTAAGAGGGGGAAGTGAGGAGGAATGTCTCTCATGCACCATTGGAGGATTTGTGCCTACTTCAACTGTTGGAGAGTGAGTGGAAATTCATAAAATGTTACAATCTCACTGTGCTCTCATGCTCCAGATTATGATAGAAAAAGGTATTTAAAAGGGAGAAAGGAAAACTGGAATAGTCTGAACAAAAAGTCTGATGACAGAAGCCAAGGACTGGTGAGATCGTGATTAGCAAACAAGAAAAGAATTTTTTTCAGAGTAGCAGCTGTGTTAGTCTGTATCTGCAAAAAGACAGGAGTACTTGTGGCACCTTGGAGACTAACAAATTTATTCGAGCATAAGCTTTCGTGGGCTACAGCCCCCTTCATCAGATGCATAGATTGGAACATATAGTAAGAAGATATATATGTAAGGGGACTGTTGCCCCCTTACTAACATTCAGTGGGGGTGTTTCAGTTGCTAGCTCTCAGTACTAAAAGGGGGAAGGGTCAATGGGGAATCAGGACCCTGAGACGGACAGCCCCCCGGGAACAATGGGGAGAGGCCAATGCTCTAGGTCAGCCTGAATGACAGGGCGAGCAGGCTAATGAGGGAGTCAGGAGGCCAGGGAGGTCCCGTCCTCCGTGTGAGCTGGAATTGCCTGGGTCAGACAGAGTGGGGTCAAGCTAAGGAGAAAGCAGGGGCCCAAGCTAAGCTGGGGAGCAGAGCTGTGCCAGATCCTGAGGACCAGAAAAGCAGCCCACGAAGCAGGTCAGTGCTGGAAGCAGAGTCACAGAAGCAGCCTGCAGAGCTGTAGCAACCAGAGGCAGAGGAGCCAAAGAAGCAGCCCAGGGAGCTGGAGGCAGAGCAGCAGCAGCAGTGCGGAGACAGTGGTGGAGCTGGGGCTGGAGCAGTCCAGAGCTGGGTGCGGTGAGCAGCTGGGGAGAGCGAGGGGGACCCTGGGCAGTGGGCCCAGCACAGGGAGACACCTCAGCCAAGAGGCTCTGCAGGCCAGGCTTGGATCGTAACCCCGACAGGGCGGGGGCGACACTGGGAAGAAGGGTCCTACCACTTAGAGCCTGAGAGGTGTGGCCACCACCAGAGCAAGTGTCCAACCCACAGCGTCCCTACAGCACAGCCAGGGCCTGAGAAGAAGGCCTGGGACTTATAAGGAACAGACTGTGAACTGTCCTGACATTCCAGAGACACTGTTTGTGATGTTCCCTGCCACAGAGCGGGGTGATGTGTTTCCTTTAACCTTTCCCATTTTTCCTTATTCTTTTTAAAATTAATTGTTGATTAAATAACTTTCATTTGCTTTAAATAGTATGTAATGGTCAGTGGGTCAGAGAAGTGCCCAGTGCAGAGAGAGTACCCCGGAGTGGGGACACCCTAGCCCCTATCCTAGGTGACCACAGCAGGGTTGGGGGTTGAGCCCCCCAGGAATCCTGGGCCCAGCCTTGTTGGGGTTACGAGGACTCTGCCAGACAGGAGAGTGGAAGGGGAGCCCTCAAGGGCAGGGAGGCCACTGGGTAAAGGAAATGGGAGCGAGGACTCAGATCCTTTCACTAGGCCACTTCACCAGGATAGTACAGAAGCCAGGAAAGTTCCCCACAATAGCGGGACTATTCCCTGCTTACATATACACATACAGAGAAGGTGGAAGTTGCCATACAAACTGTAAGAGGCTAATTAATTAAGATGAGCTATTATCATCAGGAGAAAAAAACTTTTGTAGTGATAATCAAGATGGCCCATTTAGACAGTTGACAAGAAGGTGTGAGGATACTTAACTTAAGGAAATAGATTCAATATGTGTAATGACCCAGCCACTCCCAGTCTCTATTCAAACCCAAGTTAATGGTATCTAGTTTGCATATTAATTCAAGCTCATCAGTTTCTCGTTGGAATCTGTTTCTGAAGCTTTTCTGTTGCAAAATTGCCACCCTTAAATCTTTTACTGAGTGGCCAGAGAGGTTGAAGTGTTCTCCTACCGGTTTTTGAATGTTACGATTCCTGATGTCAGATTTGTGTCCTTTTATTCTTTTGCGTAGAGACTGTCAGGTTTGGCCAATGTACATGGCAGAGAGGCATTGCTGGCCCATGATGGCATATATCACATAAAAACCGGTAGGAGAACACTTCAACCTCTCTGGCCACTCAGTAAAAGATTTAAGGCTGGCAGTTTTGCAACAGAAAAGCTTCAGAAACAGACTCCAACAAGAAACTGATGAGCTTGAATTAATATGCAAACTAGATACCATTAACTTGGGTTTGAATAGAGACTGGGAGTGGCTGGGTCATTACACATATTGAATCTATTTCCTTAAGTATCCTCACACCTTCTTGTCAACTGTCTAAATGGGCCATCTTGATTATCACTACAAAAGTTTTTTTTCTCCTGCTGATAAGAGCTCATCTTAATTAATTAGCCTCTTACAGTTTGTATGGCAATTTCCATCTCCTCTGTATGTGTATATATATATCTTCTTACTATACGTTCCATTCTGTGCATCCGATGAAGTGGGCTGTAGCCCACGAAAGCTTATGCTCTAATAAATTTTTTAGTCTCTAAGGTGCCACAAGAAAAGAATTGATCAGGAATTAATGGACCAAAATTGGTCTGTCAAAAACTAGGCCTAACTGGTGGAAAAAATAATGAGGGGATGGGCTATTCTACCCACCAACAACAACCTTTTGGGGTCCTTAGAGAGACTTTGGGTTGGGGACTGAACTCCTGGAGGATTCCCTGGAAAAAGAACCAATCGGCCTCTACTTTGCCCCAGAGACTTTGTCCTATATTGTTGAACCTTGGCCAGTGGGATGTCTAGCCCAGCACGCTTATGAGGATGCCTGACCATCACTGTTAGACCAGCAAGAACCCTAGTCCCATATATGTGAGAGGCTTCTCTGTCTTCCCTTCCCTCGTGTGTTCCTTTCCATCACTCACTGTTCCTCCTGTCCAGCTCTCTTTTGTCTTTTCACCTCATACTGAGACCAACTGCACAACAGGTCACCAACGTAGTGGGATGAGATGGCCATCCATCTCAGTCCAGACTGAGAACGACCAGTGAAGGAGAGGGACCTAACCAGACCAGCCTGATAGTGTCCCAGCCTAGGAAGTAAGCCAGGGTCCAGAACAGCAGCTGTCATGGCCAATCTGCCAGCCTACCCCAACCATCCATGACGCACCAGCTGCCCAAGAGCAATGGCAAAACCCATCTTTCCACCATCTTTACTATCCTATCTCTTCTCCCTTTTTGCCTCTCTGGTTTGTCAAAAGCTGTGCTGGGATCTCAAAGGAAAAAAGTAGTAGAATGCAGGGCAGTGAGAGGCTCAGCAAAGGACAAGGAGCAGCAGATCTAGACTCTAGGCCTGCAGCTTCCCTAGGCCGCAACTACTACCATCTAACAAGGCCTGGTAGCAGAAACTCTTGGCAGGTTGTGAGTCTTAAGGACCCCACACACTGCAGGATGTGCCACCCCCCAGATGGCCCAAATGATAGGCCTTTCCTGATTGGCCCAGACACTATTTAAGCCCAGGGAGGCTACAGGAAGCTTGTCTGTGCACCTAGGTGGAACCTCAGCTAGCTGCTGCTACAGATCCTGCTTCCTTGCATTGCTTCTGATGCCTAGTTCCTGACCTTGTCTCTACTTCCTGGTTCCAATACCTAGTTTCTGATGCAGCTTGTCTTCTGCTTCCGATCCTTGGTTCCTGACCTTGGCTTTCTCTCCTGGCTCCAATGGCTGGTTTCTGACTTGGCTTTGTCCCCTGCTTCTGATTTCTGGCTTCTGACTCTGGTCCTTGGTTCCTGACTAGATTGACCCACGATTCCAATTCCTGACATCTGGTTCCAGCCACTAGGCTGGCCACCTACAACCCAGCCTGACACAGAGCCCATCCCATCCCTACCTCCCTATCTGTGCCTGGCTTCTGCTCCTCTAGGGCGGTTCCACTGTCCAGATGGCCTCACTACCCAGCTCCTGACATTGCCCAGCTCTGCCCCAGGCTCCCAGCAGCTCTAGCCCTCACAGCCCTCTGCTTGGTTCTAGCTGCAGTATCCCCAGGTCCTTCCACACTGACCCACCACTGAGCACTCCTAGTTCAGGGAATGCTCTGCAGCCAGGGAGGGGAAAGGAGCTGCCCGGCCTGGGACAAGCAGAAGTACCAAAAAACAGTGTTGGAATGGTATTCTGGAGTGTTCCACTGTGAGTCAAGCGAGGGTCAAAAGCAGGAAAAGTAATGACCGTTCACAGTGGTCAACTCAAAATTCAACAAAACTAACCCTTTCTACCCCACTAAGAAGGACTGTTTGACAGAATAAGAGACTCTAACTGATATCCTCCCTCTGAAAAAGGGATTTTGATAAGTTTTGATGGCTTTGCATCACCATTCAAAAGCATTTTGAAACTGAAATTGTTTTGTTTTTTATTCTTTTATCCTTGTGTATCTTAATCAATACATTTTCAAACTTTGGCATGAATTTTCTAGTGCATTTGCCATGGGACTAAGCAGGTCAAGGCCTCTGTATTTAAAACCCTGAATCATGTTGAACTGTGTAATGTTGCACAGTGACAAGGTCGTGATAACTTCTTTGACTCTCTGGGCCCACTTATTCCATCAAAATAACACCACAACTCTTATTGGCAGGAGCTCTTCCCTGTATGTAGCAAGGGTCACCAATATATATGTTTATGGGGCTGTGGAATGTACAAGAGCAACAGGACACATAGTAGTAAGTTGCACTTGAGTTTACAGAAGATAAACCATTTAGGGAACAGCTCATGTGACTGGTTTAAACAGTAAAAAGAAATATGCTATAAATTATGCACTATACTTTTCTGTATATTGGTTACTGTTTCCGGAAATAAAGCTTGTGGAAAGAGTTGGCATAGAACCAAACTGTACACATGCCTTCCCATGCTGCAGACTAATATATAGGCCTGTCTACACTTAAAAATTAGATCACCCTAGCCATGGCACTCAGGTTTGTCAAAAATTTTGTGCCGAGCACTGTAGTTAGATCAACCTGACCACTGGTGATGACGTGGCTAGGTTGGCGGAAGGATTATTCCATTGACCTCTCAAAGAGGTGAATTAACTATGTGGCTGGAAAATCACCTTCCAACAATGTAGGAAGCATCTATACTATGGGACTACAGCTGCAGCACCATAGCAGCTGTAATCTAGATATACTGGTAACATATTAGTGCTTGTTCAATTAGATGCTGATTTCAATACTGGCCATATATGTGTATATATATAATGTGAGTGTGTGATACAAAATTATCTATTTATATTACATTAGCACCTGGAAACCCATTGAGATCAAGACATCATTGAGGCAGGCTCTGTATAAGTATATAATAAGAACATAAGAATGGCCATACTGGGTCAGACCAAAGGTCCATCCAGCCCAGTATCCTGTCTACCGACAGTGGCCAATGCCAGGTGCCTCAGGGGGAGTGAACCTAACAGGTAATGATCAAGTGATCTCTCTCCTGCCATCCATCTCCACCCTCTGACAAACAGAGGCTAGGGACACCATTCCTTCGCTAATAGCCATTAATGCTATAAGAGATGCTATAATAAGAGACACTCCCTGTTCCAAAAGACTGACAATCAATAGACAAGACGGATAAGAGGTGGGAAAAGAAACCAAGGTGACGTGCCTTGTTTAAAGTCACACAGCAGATCAGTGGCAGAGCCAGGACTAGACATGACTCCTAGTTCTGTAGCGCACATTACTGATTGGCCTTATATAATTAAAAATGTACTGCCTGCTTGTAACTTGGACTGAAAACAGTGGTGTTCCTGTGTGGTAATCCTTTAATGCTGGTCACATTGTGGGGTTATTGAAATAAGTTAGCTGTTCCATTGAGATACCTGTTCTGCTTATTGCCATTACATTTCTTCATTACATCTGTGAAGTGGCTTATTTGGCCTTTTACCTCCTAACACAAATAGTAAATTGATAGGTAACATCCTACACTGGGAAGGATTTGTCATTTTTCCCTTTTATTGTAATTTGTACTAGTGTCACTCTCCCCTCTTGCCAGTGATCATATTGGTACTTTCCACTTAACATCTTTATTAGCACTTCTTCGTGATTATCCTACCTGCAGTGTGATCAGCTGGAGCAATGATTGCTGACCAGTGTCTCAGTGGGCTAGGACTAAAAATATTGGATGATGATGTTCCCAGTGATTTCTGGGTGTGTTCTAACTGGAGAAGAGATACATAAATGCACTATTTGGCAAAAGGTATGTTTGTTTTTATAACAAGAGTTCTTTGAGTGATTGTTCATGTCGATTCCAATCAGGCGTGCATGAGATGCGTGCACAGACATAGGAAAGTTTTCCCTTAGCAACTCCCGTCAGGTCGGCTGTGGAGCCCCCTGGAGTGCTGTCTTTATGGTGCTCCATATATAACTGCCGACCTGACCCCCCCCATTCAGTTCCTTCTTACCGTCAATGACGGATGTTGGAACTGCGTTCACTTGCCTTGCAAGTGCTTCCCTTAGTTTTCTTCTTTAGCTTGTAGTTTTCTAGTCTAGATTTCAGTTAGTTAGTTTAGTTTAGCATATATAGTAGTTTGGGTTAGGGTGCGGGGTCATCCCATATCCCTTACCTCCCCTCAGCTCCAGGGCATGCTTCAGGGTCAAGGGTTTAAACCGTGTGGGACCTGCGGTAAGCCCATGCCAATGGGCAACCCCACGACATGTGCCTGAAGTGTCTGGGGGAAGAGCACCAAACAGACAGGTGCAAAATCTGCAGGTCTTTCCACGAACGAAGAAAGAAGAAAGAGAGGGATTTCTGTCTGAAATAATTTGTGATGGAGTCTGCTCTCTGTCCACCGCCTGCCACGGAGCACAGGGTGAGCAACATGGTGCCGAGGAAAGACTCTGATTCAAGAGACCCTCGGCACCAGCACTCCCTGGCACCGCAAGTGGTGCAGACGATCAGGCACCGCTTGCACACACTGGTGCCGCACAAACGGCACAAGAAGACAGACAGCGGTCATTCCGTGGTGCCGAAGGCAGTGCCAAGCACAACAGCAGTGCATCCCACGAAGGAGCACTCAGTGCCCAAAGACCAGGTGTCGGCACCATTGACTTCGGTTCCCCGGAGGGGACCATTGAGTCCGGTGCCCAGCGACCCCCCCGGACAGACAGTGCCAGGTGGAGGAGTGGTAGTCCCCCTCCATCCCGGACGCTTTCAAAGCCGCCAGGGACTTGATAGCAATGATGGCCCTTCAACCTCTAGCTATCAGGGACAAGCTCCCAGTACCGCTGTGCCCGGCGCCATTTAGGGGCAAGCTGGCCATGATGTGGCAATCACCTTCCCCAGCACAGCACCATTCACCTCGGCACTGCTCGGCTTCACCATTCCCAAGACACTATACCCCAGCTCAGGACCCCGGTCTCCGGCACCAGCAGAACGGCACCTGTCTCCGGCACCAGCCTCGTGGCACTGGTCCCCGTCAGCAGCTTCGTGGCACCAGTCTCTGGCACTGGTGGAATGGCATCGGTCCCCATTATCGGCCTCTCGGCACCGATCCCCTGTGTGGAAGCATCAGCACCGGTCCCCAGCTCAGTACTGCTCTGCACTGCCATGGTCATCACGATCTAGATCAGTGTCGTCTGATTCAGACGGGGACACATTTTATTCATGCCACAGCAGGCGCAGGTCGCATCAGCACAAAGTTGAGGCACTGGCAGCATGGCCTCCACATTGGCAGCCACAGCCTCAATAGCCCTTTTGGACTCCCTGGGCTTATCACCAGGCCCAGGGCTCGTTCTCCAGGGCACACGGTCAGTAGCCTCTGAGACCCGAGCACCGCGGCCACATAAAGATCGTCCGGCGCCTTGGGGATCAGAATCAACGCCAGCACAGGGCCCTCAGCCTGTCCAGGACACCATCGACACAACCACAACTACAGCCCTGACTGTCAGCCAGACTTCTGCTGCTGCAACAACGGTCAGCGCAGAGCCCACAGGCACTGACCAGGAGAACGCTAGAGAGCTGGATGGTCAGGAGGACCCGGTACCACCTCTAGCCTCCTCATCCTCGTCCCCAGACAAGGCAGTTGCAGGGACTTCGCCCTCAGGACCTCCCCAGATAGACCACCATGCACACCAGGACCGCTTGCACAGAATCACCCGCAACATGCAGGCAGAGGAGGTTATCAAACCAGAGGACCCCATGGTTGATATCCTGACGCTGGAGTGTCCCTCCAGGGTAGCTCTGCCCCAATAAAAACTATACAGAGCAATTCAAAACCCTGTGGCAGATCCCGGCATCGATCCCGCCTACGGCGAGGGGCATGGAGCGCAAGTTCTTTGTCCCATCCAAGGGATATGAGTATTTGTTCTCACACCTGCAGCCCTGCTCCCTAGTAGTGACTGTGGTCAAAGGAGTCTAAAAGATGAGACCTTTTTGGTAGAAAGGTCTACTCAACAGGGGGCCTGCAGCTGAGGATAGCTAACCAACAAGCTGTCCCCAGCAGATACAACTTCATGGAGGCCCACGAGTTGTTGAAGTTCAAGGAGCTTATTCCACTAGACTCCAGGGCTGAATCACGGCCATTGTTGATGGAGGGAAGACGGTGGCACGATCCTCTCTTCAAGCCTCCCTTGATGCAATAGACTCTGCTGCCCGCACCCTCTCATCGGGGTTAGCCTTGAGAAGGGGTTCATGGACAAGTGACCCCTATATAGCCATATGCAAGAGTGATCCCTGTATAGCCATATGCAGGTATGGGACCTGAATGGGGATAGGCAAAGAGAATCTGGTGATGCGCAGGTCTTCCAGTGCTTCTCCACAACTGAATGGGGGGCTAAGGACACAGACTGCTCTAGTTCTTAGAGTGGTGTAGCTTACATAGCGCAATCCCATGGCTGTTCTACAGCCTGAGGATGGAATTCCTGTCAGCTTTCTCCTGCAGACCTTGCCAGCATCTGACCCAGATAATGATCTCTGGGAATGGGAATGTAGAATTGACCTTTAGCTGTCAGCCTCAAGAGTCTAGGTATAAAATGGATATTAGTGTTTCTCTGGGGCCTGACTATGCCTACTAGGCCCTGCCTGACATGGGGCAGGGAGCAGAGCTGCACTACCTGCCTCTGATTACCAGCCAATCAAAAAGTATATTCACTGAGAATCTATTGTAGTATTTGCTCATTTCTTCCTAAAACAAATGAGGAATGGAACTCATGGAGTGCAATAGCTTCTCCAGGACTTTGTTCTCTTTTCTTTGAGCCATGTTCAGAGGTGGCATAATTAGTAGTTTAAATTATATTTTGGTAAATTAGTGTGAGTGTCAGGGACTTCCTTACTCATTCTTACACTTGCCTGTTACTTGTTTTCCCTGCTCCCTTGGGAAGTCTGATCTGAGTCTTACTAACACTAAAGCTCCTTTACAGTGCTCTGTCAGTACACGGGGGGCTTAATATAAATGAAAATCAAACCCTTAGTGTTTAAGATACACACGAATGTACCCTGACTTACACCACCACTCATTTTACCTATGGATGTGGTCTTTTATCTCTGCTACCCACAGAGTCTTTGCTTCCACCCTGTTATGCATCATACACATTGCTATGGTGAACAAGGGTGATGCCCTACCCAGGGCCATCCCTAGCTATTTTGGTGCCCTGTGCAGCCCCAGGCCTTCGCGGGGGCGGGGGGAGGGGGGCTGGGCCCAGGCCTCCGTGGGGGACGAGGGCTGCCCACTTCCTGCGGGAAGTGGAGTGACTCGGCCCCAACCTGCTCTGCTCCACTGGCTCCCAGCAGCGCCGCCGGCGACTGCTGGGGGGCGGTTTCCCCTCCCCCCAAGCCTGGGAGCCAGGGGAGCAGAGCAGGGTGGGGCCGGGTCCCGCAGGAAGTGGCCAGCCCCCGTCCCCCATGGAGGCCTGGGGCCAGCCCCACTCCTGCCCGCGGAGGCCTGGGGCCCCAGGCTGCTCTGCTTCTGCGGGAAGAGGAATGACCCAGCCCCAGCCTGCTCTGCTCCGCTGGTTCCCAGCCGCGCCGCAGAGCCAGGGGAGCGGAGCAGGCTGGGGCCGAGTCGCTCCACTTACCAGGCGGTGAGTGCAGGGTCGGGCCTGGCTGGAATCTTCAGGGGAGTGGGGGCGGGGCTGGGGCAGGAAGAGGTGGGGCCTGGGGCAGAGCGGGGAGGGGGCTGGAGCAGCACGCATCTGCGCAGGGCGCCCTACGGAGCTGTGTGCTTTGCGTATGGGTAAGGACGGCCCTGATCCTACCGATCCTGAATGTAAAACTTTACTAGTATTTGCTTTCTCCCAAAGTCCAGTGGCCTGGAGAGTGAGAGTCCAGAAGCCTTCCTGAATTACACTCTCCTGCACTGAAGCATATGACGTTTGTAGTGCTGATGTGTGCTGTTACACAGCTGCTGTGTTCCGTCCCAGAGGTGGCTGAAATATAAACCTCATATACACCTGAACCTCTCAGGCTTGTTGTAAAGATTAATTATTTTTAAAGTGATGACGCTAATGGATTGAGCACCTCATAAGGAAACTATTGCAGAAGTGAGTGTACACTGGGCAATCAATGTCCCACTTTGCAGGACATGGTTTGTTGCAATGCTTGTCCTTGCAGTGGCTTAGTATGTCTACACAGCTTCACATTTTGACAAAACCATTTTAATCCACCCATGCACAGGATCCCTTGTAATCGCAATTGCACGATTCTTTCAGGAAATTTGTAAAGCTCCTAAAATTCACAGCACTATTTCTAGGAGCAGGGCATTCTGGGTAATCTGCAAAATGGAAGAGACTATATTGTGCGACAGAATAAGAAAGACTGGCTGAATTGATGCAGCTGCAACTCCTGTGGTTTTCTGTCGGCACTGGTTTGAAGCCATTATAGACTGCACTGGTTCAGCCAGACCAGAGCTGAAGACTTTGTCCCAGATGTTGTAAGCAACTTACAATCAATGTTTGTAAAACTCCTGGAAGAGCTGCTGTGTGTGGATCCAAGGCATGGTCAAGATGGTCCGCTACCAGCCTAGTGTGGAGGCAGGGGGTGGAATACTTTTTTGCTAATGTCACCAAGACCTCAAGATGCAGACTAGTATTAATTATTAGTAGTATTATTTATGTGTTCACAAGATATAGATGTTATGCACCCTGTCACTGAGCTGCAGGATATTTAAACTATTTTTTTTATATATAATCTTTCTTGCCACTCCTTTCTTCTGCATTCCTCTGGTGAATAAAAGTACAGTGTTTGCCTTTTGCCAAAGAGATGTCCCCTGCCTCAGTGACAAATTAGGATGAATGAATCACAGATTTTATGGCTGGAAGAGACCTTGCCCATTTAAGCCAGCCTTCCCCCCCACAGTTGCAGGAGCCCTTCCTCTATTCTATTTATCTTGGTGTTGTATCTGTTTCTCACTCGTGCTCTTTAAGAATGACTTCCAAACTTACTGTCCTGGGTAAATGACTCCACTCCCTGCCCGGCTTTGTAGCTAAGAATTTTCTAGAGAGTGATTCTATATCCCTTACTCAAGAAGACTCCTTCTGGCTTCAAATGGGTGCAGGACTAAGAGCGTGATTCAAAGCCCACTGAAATCACTGAGAGTCTTTCCACTGACTTCAAAGGGCTTTAGAATAGGCCCTAAATGTGTGTCTCTAATTTTCCGTCTTTCATTTTCGAGCAACTTTTCCTTGTTTTACCTCCCTCCTTAAGCTACTCTGATTAATTACTCCCTTATCAGTATTAATTCGAGATGTTACTTTAAAATAATAATAATGAATTCTGTGGCTCAGGTCTATCTCTAGCATTGTTATCTGCTATCAAGAAGATGCTTGTCTGTCTTTATATAATTTAGATTGTATCTAGTATTTCTATTGATGGTATTAAATAATCACGAGACGTGACATCAGTTAGGTTCAATTTAGACTATTATTTATACACACATTTAGCAAAGCGCTTACATACATGCTTAACTGCAAGTGTGTGACTTAATCACATATTTAATCACATACTTAAGTGCTTTGAAGAATTGGGCAATAGTAGTCATAGTTTGTTAAGCACTTTACAGACATCTAAGAAAACAAGTGCTTGCCCAAACGAGTTTACAGTAGAAGGCCCTGACTCTACAATCCATCCATACAAGCAGACTTCTGCACCAGTGCAGCGCTCCACTGACTTCCCTGAAAGAGTCTGCCCGTATGGATCAAATTGTAGAATCAAGGCATAAGTAGAGGTGAAAAATAAGGGATTGGGCATGGGATGCAAAGCAACTGAGTGGAGGCTTGGCCTGGGGCTAGTAGGGTCCATGACTTTTGTAGGGTGTTTTGTTTTAATCTCTTCTTTTGCCTTCCCGCCACACCTCTCCTTTTACCTCTCAAGGCACCCTGACCTTTTGCTGTCAAAGGGAGCAAAAAAGAAAAACCTTTCCTGTTTCTACATGTTAGATATGCCTGTGGCAACAATTCTGTGAGCTGTTTGCACTGATGAGCAGGGTTACAAGAAACAAAGAGGAAATACTATAAGCAGAACCCACAAGCTCTGACATTTTTTCACGTAGAAAACGGAGAGAAAAACACCTTGTTCATCAAATAATATTGATTTTTTTTTTCTTTTTAGGACAAACTCCAATTTGGGCCTCACCCAAATCGCCTGCGTAGTTCTAGTATCTATATAAAAGATGCTAAGATATAGATTTTATGCACCCTGATACTTCCAGAAATAAGGTTGCCTGTCAAACCATTTGAGGCTTTAAGTCCAACTAGAAAATGTGGCAGGTGTCCAGGAGCAATGTCAAGTGGACTATACACAGAGGGTACTTTCCTGCACAGAGTGAAATTCACCCCTCCCTCCTCCAAGTCAGAAAAAAAAAAACAGGTTACATGCCAGGAACTAAAGGTGTGTGAAAGAATGGCAGGCAGCCTGAGGAACCGTAACACAGTCCTTCCACACCGACTGCTCCAGAGTATGGGTTGGAATAGCAGCTGCTTTCCCCCCATGAAGGTTGGAAGCCATGAAATATTATCACAGTTCCCATGGGCTGTCCCTTGGCTCGCTCCCCCCCACCCCCCGAATTTTCATGTTGGCCTATCCCAGGGGTCTCAAACTCAAATGACCACAAGGGCTACATGAGGACTAATACATTGACCTGAGGGTTGCACCATTGACCACCTCACACCCCCGCTGCCCCGGCCCCGCCCCCACTCCACCCCTTCTCTGAGGCCCCACCCCTGCCCCACCTCTTCCCACCCCTTCCCTGCCCCCATTCCAACCCCTTCCCTGAAATCCCCACCTCAACTCTGTCCCCTCCCTGCCCCCAGGGGGTGCAGGAGGGGTGCGGGGTGCAGGAGGGGTGCAGGGTGCAGCAGGGGGTTGGGGTGCAGGAGGGGTGTGGGGTACATCAGGGGGCTGAGGGCAGGGGGTCAGGGTGCAGGGTGGGTCAGGGTGCAGCAGGCGGCTCAGGGCAGGGAGTTGGGGTGCAGGAGGGGTGCGGGGTGCATCGGGGGCTCAGGGCAGGGGGTTGGGGTGCAGGAGGGGTGTGGCAGGGCTTAGGGCACGGGGTCGGGGTGCAGGAGGGGTTTGGGGTGGAGCAGGGGGCTCAGGGCAGGGGGTTCGGCTGCAGGAGGGGCTCGGGGGGGCGGGTCTGGCCCGGCGCGCACCGGGGGCAGGGCTGGCTCCTTGCCTGCCTGCCCTGCCCCCGCGCTGCTCCAGGAAGCGGCCGGGACCTGGGGTGGGGGGGCACAGTGGTCTGTGTTTTGCCCTGGCCACTCCTCCAGGTACCTCCCCCAAAGCTCCCATTGGCCGGGAACGGGGCACCGCGGCCACGTGTTTGAGACCCCTGGCCTATCCTGTCTGTCCAGGCCTCCCTTATCTAGAGAGGGTGCAGAAGCCTAATTAGCAGCCACTCTGCCCACAGTCCCTTTTTCTTAGGCTATGTCTATACTACACAGCTTTTAGCAACATCGCTGCATTGCTACAGCCATGCTGCTAAAAGTTGTTCAGTGTAGCCACTGTTTGTCGTCTCTCCTGCTGACAAAACACTTCCACCCACAACGAGCGGCATTTGCATTGTCAGCAGGAGAGCGCTTCTGCAGACAATGTGCTGTTCACACTGCTGCTTGTCACAGCAAAACTTGTTTTTCGGGATGTGTGCAGGGGGTTAACACCTCTGAAAGACAAAAGTTTTGTCGTTCAATTGCCAGTGTAGACATAACCTTAAAATTGCTATGGGACTTAAGTGTTCCAGAGAGCCCTGTGCCAGCTTTCTAAATGCCAGTGAATTTAACCAGGATGATTAGAACTGCTGATTTGAATGAAATGGCTGATGAAGGGATCTGGGAAAGCAGATTTTTCTGCTACCACAAGAATTTAACCACAAAGATAAGACTAGTGTTACTGTTTTTCTTGCTCATATGCCTTAGGTTCAGTACAGAATTGCATTACTGTGAATGTACTAACATGGTTGCTCAGAAAACCCATATCTCTGGTCTAATCTCTCTAAGGAAGAGGTTAAATCAGTACTCAAAATGCTTATAGGAATGCTCCAATTTTTCTTTTCGGCAGCATTGCAGAATAAAGGTGATTTCCTCCCTCCTTTCTCCCCCTCCCCCCCAGTTAAAATGCAGAAGAAGAGTGTTAGATTATCTCATTGACAAATTCAAACTTAGCAAGTTTACAACCAGCCAAAATTCCTTTGCAGTTTCAATTGGATATCATACGCTTAAAATGCCTGGTCCGAACAGGTGTGTAGAATTGCTATACAAACTTAGAAAGCTGGTGCTTTCCAATCTTGTGGTGGTGGTGATAGTGGTGGTTCATACATTCGTACTGTACCAGAGTGTGTGTTGTGGGATTTTCTTAGCTAATATAGGTAAAGGACTTTGAGATGCTATAGAAGTGCAAAGCATACTATTGGTTTCTAATGTTAAATCACTAGAATCTATAGCAAATAGTCTCAGTCATAATGTGCAATTTGCCTAAGTCATGTCTACACTAGGAAAAAACTTGGTGTTTTTAAAACATTTTAACTAGCACAACGTTGAACATGAATTTGTCCTTTGTGTAGACTGGGACAGCTGTGTTTAAAAAAAAAACCCATGATTCCTGGTCGTGGTTAACATGCTTTTTGCTAATGCAGAAATGGCCATGAGAGGTGGTATAATAGGAATGGGAGTTCTTCTAAGCACCAAGTTGCTCCAGGAGTTATTGTGAGTGGCTCTACGCCATCTCCAACACGTGCCTGTGCCTTTAGAGCACATTCTGGCTCAAAAGTGAGCCATAAGAGATGGGTAAGGCAGTAGTTTCTGAACAATAGCATCAAGTCAGAGACACTCATTGGCTCATCAATACTTGGAACCATCAAAGAAAACTGTTATGAAACATTATTATTTCTGTTACTGCCAGAAATAGACATCAGCATTCTTTGGAAATGTGCTGAATGTGAGGGAAAGGAACATTGGTCCACATTTGCTGGAAATAACAGCCTTATTTATTTTGGGGGTAAGTATGGGGAAGACATACTAGAATTATTTTTTTTAAATACAACAAGAGACACTCACAGAGGGGCCCTTGCTGTCCCACTGGCATAGCAATTAAAAGAAATTATAGTTTGGGAAACTAGGTCTACTGATAGCTGCCAAATGGCTAGTCACAATTAGTAGTGAACACAAGCCCCTAGTTTGGTGCTCTGGCTTAGCAAAATAAAAAATGTCCTTAAAATTGAAAATTTAATAGGCTGTAAGAGGCCTAGAGCCAATAATTTGGCTTTATACCCTTGATTTAAAAAGAAAAATAAATCCTGTAGATTTACAAAATTAGCAAACTCAAATTTTTTATTTAAATGTATTTTGCCTCAGTTTAAAATGTCTATTCTTCCTTGCTTCTTTTACTCCTCAAGACCTTCATTATCTAAGGAGGGCAGGATAGGATATATTCTGTTACTAATAATAACACTTATAGCTTTCACTGCACAAGCTAAAATAATAAAATTATCAGATCTCATGCTCCATGGCATACTCTGATCACTGTTGTGGTCAGGAGGATTTCCCCTACCAGCATTAGGTGATAGAATATTAATACTTTCATACTTTCATCTGTAGATCTCAAAGCACTTTACAAAGGCAGATATGTATTATTATCCACTTGTTATTTTATTTGTGTTACAGTAGCACCAGTACAAGTGCCCATTGTACTAGGCACTGTACAAACTTCTTATAAAAGATCACCCTGCCTAATCTTAACCCAGGAGAGCACCAGTAGCTCCTTCTCTCCCTGTCTCTTGTGTGGAGTTGTCTATGTTATGTTAAAAACCCTATGTCACATATGTTCATGTGTGTCAGGCTGTGTTGTCCACGCTTTGCAGTTCAATGATAGGTTGTTATACTAAGGAGTAGGGATAACACCTTTATTTATCTAAGTAGGCTAAGCAGGAGTTACTCCAAGAAGGCATAGGGTCACCTAATAAAAATAACAGATTTCATTAATAACTGGATAAACAAAGTTGTTTTTCACACAAGAGTGAGTTGGGCCCCTGTGTGCAGTTACTCTATTACTGTAAATGGAAGCTGACTGAGGTCCCAGGTATTTTAAAAGAAGAAACAGAATGGGCTTCAATCTAAGAAACGTTTAGGAAAATATTCCAGAAAATGTACTAGAGTTTTAAAATAAAGTGACCAGTGATTTTTTTTCTATAGAAATGATCTAAAAGTCCTGCTTCATCCAAAGATTGTTAAGACTGCTAAAACAGAAAGCGCAACGCTAACTATTGCACACCATACAGTAATCTGGTTGTTTGGGGCTTGTTTCTTTTTTAAACATGACAACTGTGGCCCCTTGTCAGAAAATTGCCTTGCTGTTATCAACCTATTCTTTTTTTAGTACCAGCATAGGAAGTGGATCTGCTGCAAGTGTTTCCTTTCCATTCAAGCCGCAGGTAAACAAATGAGGTAGGTAGTGGCATCCTGTTGTTGGACCCCTACACTCTTGTTTTGCTTTACATTCCTTTCACAAAGGAATTGGCACTGGCTTGTCTTCATTGCTGTTCAAAACTCACACTTTTTAATAGCTGCAAAACCTTATTATATTCAACAGATTTTTGGATTTTCAAGGAACCAAAACCAAAAGTCTGTTGTTAAAGTGAAATTTCTTCATCCTACTTTTGTCAGACTGCAACTACACAGAGCCCTATGTTAAGATGGGGCCACAATTTCACCATTAGTTTTCCATTAAAGTCAATGGCAAACCAGGATTTACCCTAATTCTCCTTTTAAACACTAGGCCTTTCTGAGCTAAATTGTCATAAGGCTTCTATTTGTACATAGTCAACTCTGTGTGTACGAATACTTGGGCAAACAATTTTTGTGCACACAAATGATCTATCTACATGCAGAAAATCCTACTTATATGCAGAAATCAAGCTCAAAGTTGTTTTGTGTATATAAATTCTAACATTTATGTGTACAATTAATAATGTGCAAAAATGGCTCAGGGAAATGATGTGTGTGTGCAAACTGGACGCGGGGTTGTAGTCCCTTTGAAAAATGGGCATGCAGTATCAAAGAGTATCAAATATCATGTTTCATGGCTAAGCTGATCACTGCTGGGGTCAGGAAAGATTTCCCCTACTAGCATTAGATCCTACCTGGCAGAGATCATTTCCCATTTATTACCTTAACACTAACAACATCAAGAACCAGAAGATGCTATAGCAGGTTTGAAAGAACTGTATGTTTGAATGTAGATATTTTAAAACGTATTTAAATGGCCCAAGACAACTAGACAATGACCCCTGTAAATCTGCAGATAGCTGTAAAGCTACAATAGAGACACAAAAAAAATAAGTATTTACACCATTTAAGGTTGCAGTACTTTATAATACACCAAAGGGCAGCCTGTCTTAAGGACACAGCTGCATTCTTGTTTAGATATCTTCATGATGCTAAATTTCATCCTGTCAGTTACTTTGATTAAAGCAAATGTTTAAAGTAGCCCATTATGGCAGTGTGATATTCTCTGTTTGCTGAGTTTATAAGCCCTCGTCTCTTCCAGGAAATGCTTATATAGATTCATCAGTGCATTTTCCAGCATAGAAAAAACAATCATGTTCAAAATGGTGTGTAAATAGAGTACTTACTACATGGAAAAACACCTGCATGTTAAGCAAGTCGAGTATGAGACAGATACCAGAAAAGCTTCAGTATAAGGTACACAGTCATTTAACTGACTTTTTGTGCGGAGTTGGAAGTTGCAGCTACGGTTGTATCAGATGTCATTCTGATCTCTAACATTCACAGAGTATTTTTATACTGGTCACATGTCATTATGTGTTAAGGGCCTGATCCTGCCAAGTGCTGAGTGACTGTACAGGACTGTACATTGTTAAACAATTGCCACTTTCAGGCCAGAGATGGTGGAAATTGATGGAGTGCAAAATCATAGAATCAGGCTTAATCTTGCTGTCTTCATGTAAGCAAACCTCCCGTTGTGTAAGGCAGCATTCTCGAAGCAGGGAGAACACTTGACTGGTGCAGGAGAGGCATGGGGCACAGGAGAGAACGTGTCAGCATGAGAGGTAAACAAGCTGCAAGAACCCAGATACGTTCCCCCCTCATCTCATACAAACACTGGAAATGTGCTGATACATCTGCAGATAATAAGGGAAATGGCTTATCGAAAGCCACTTACCTTTCCTCCCTGCTCCTATTCAGGCCCCTAAGGTATCTGGCTGCAGTGACACTTATGTACAGGCCTGCAGGCTCAGGCAGCAGCTCACCCACTGATGTGCTGCTCCTTAGCATTCAGTTCAGCTTTGGATGGAAACAACTGACACCCAGAGAGTAGAAGAAAAGTCATCAAAAAATGTAAAAGAGCAGAAAGCAAAGAAGAAATATACAAAGAGGGGGAAAAAAACTAAAAATGAGAAACAAAAAGAAAAAAGGAGAGGTGGCAGCAGCTATGTAAGGACATGGAGAGGAAATGTGAGGGTAGCCATCTGCCAATCCATCCCAAGGGATAGTGAGGGCTCCAAAATAAACAGGTTGGGAACCACTGGGGTATAGACTATGGGGTGAGGGCTATACAGTAGTTTCTGAACGATTTGGAGAACTTTGCAGGAGAAAAGCATGGTTGGCTAGATTTTGAAAATGAGACAATCTTCCATTTATACAGGGCTGTTGTTCAAAATTAGAGGTGTGCAACTCTGTGCCTAATGTGTGACTCTAGTTACCACTGTTGTATGTGCTAAGTGGGTAATTCCATGAACATATGCAGAGATGAATAATTGACTATTTAGGAGCTCAACTACTCATTTTGCATGCACAATCACAGTAATTGTGTGCACAGATTGTGTGCATAATTGTGCATGCCAAATTTTGAATTCTGCCAGTATAAGGACATTATCTAATTGTAGATCTAAAAACATTGGTTCAATCTATTCCATTAACAGCAGCTCATAGATAGGATGACCCATGTAGTGATGGACCAATTTTCAGAGATGAGCATTGGTTATTAGTGAAGAAAATAGAACTGTGAGCATCCGACACCTCTGGAGACTGGAAGTAGATTAACATTTTCCAACCACAGTAGTTAAAAGAAGCCATCCAGTATGTAATAATTGTGACGGGTTCAGTCACAGAGACCCCCTTGGGACTGTCACCTGACGTGCTAGAATTA
The DNA here is from genome assembly GCF_015237465.2 of Chelonia mydas. NCBI lineage: Eukaryota > Metazoa > Chordata > Testudines > Cheloniidae > Chelonia > Chelonia mydas. The sequence continues at coordinate 34,692,710 of NC_051245.2, read as the reverse complement.
CCTCTGAGCCTGTTTTCCCTGGCAACTTGGGACTTCAGTACCCTGTCTTGTTGAGCCAGACACACTAGCCTGCTGCAACACAGACTGAGGTCTGGTCAATGCCCCAAAGCTGCAAACTTTAACTAAAAACTTCTCAGCAGGTCTCCTATCTCCAGCACCCAGACACTCAGCTCCCAATGGGATCCAAACGCCAAATAAATCCATTTTACTCTGTATAAATCTTATACAGGGTAAACTCATAAATTGTCCACCTTCTATAACATTGATAGAGAGATATGCACAGCTGTTTGCTCCCCCTAGGTATTAATCTTACTCTGGGTTAATAAACAAAAGTGATTTTATGAGGTATAAAAAGTACTATTTAAGTGGTTTCAAGTAATAACAGACAGAACAAAGTAAGTTACCAAGCAAAGTAAAACAAAACACGCGAGTCTAAGCCTAATACATTAAGAAAATGTTTACAGGTAAATCTCACCCTCAGAGATGTTCCAATAAGCTTCTTTCATAGACTAGACTCCTTCCTAGTCTGGGCCCAGTCCTTTCCCCTGGTACAGTCCTTGTTAGTTCCAGCAGGCATCTTAGGTGAAAAGCAGGGGCTTTCTCATGACTGGGACCCCCTTTGTTCTCTTCCACCCCCTTTTATAGCTTTGGCACAAGGTGGGAATCTTTTGTCTCTCTGGATCCCCACCCCTCCTTCTAAATGGAAAAGTACCAGGTTTAAGATGGATTCCACCATTCTTCCTGGGCTGGCTTACACAAACACAGGAAGGCTTGCAAGTCAACAGAGCCATTTACAAGCAGTTGTCCTAGTCAATGGGAGACATCAAGATTCTAAACCACCATCAATGGCCCACACTTTGCATAATTTCAATAGGACCTCAGAGTTATACTTTATATTTCTAGATTCAGATGCAAGAATGATACATTCATACAAACAGGATGAATACACTCAGTAGATTATAAGCTTTGTAATGGTACCTTACAAGAGACTTTTTGCATAAAGCATATTCCAGTGACATCATATTTACACTCATAAGCATATTTCCGTAAAACATTATGGAGTGCAATGTCACAGTAATTTTATATTTTGAAACACATGCGATATGCAGCATCACCACTCAGTAAACAGGAACTGTATAAGAAATTTTCAGTAAATGCAACATGTTAGTCATAAGGTCTAAACTGCTAAATATTTTATGCTTCAGTCTTAGTGTATGTAATGTATCAAGCAATTAGGGAGTAACAGTAAATCTTTACATATGCCTATTACTGAAACATTTATTCATCTTGCTGAGGATAGCATATAAAAGAACAGTTTAGAGGGAAACTCATGTTTCTTGTTGTGCGGACTGGCACTGGTGAATGAATTCCCTTCTAAGTTAGCTTAAAAGTCAAATACAGTTGTATAATATAATTATGATTCAAGCAGTACTTTATTTGATCCATTTAGGGCAAATTCTGGCTGGCAGTTACACATTGGTATATGCCAGAAAATGCAAAAACCAAAGGGTGGCACAGGGCAGAATTTTCTATTCTGAGTCTCACTGCCTTCCAAAGAGCTAGAAAGGCTACTCCACAATCTCTTTCCAGTCAAAAACATGGCTAGGACTGCTCCTTGTGTTTCAGGACATATCCAGGAGAAAAAGGCAGCCTGTCTAGCTCTAGCATCACAATACTTGGGGCTACTTTCCGAGAACAGCCTTCATAAGCAGCTAAATTGGAGACTGCAGGGATAACCTGGGACATTCTGGCCCATTCCCCCTGCCCTCACCCACTAGCCCAAGAAGAAACAACCAGGCAGTAGGCCCAGCAAGCATCCATCTATCTTCCCTTGTCATCCCCATCCACATGAAGAACAGTAACAGCCAGAAGGATCTCACAGGGGATGGATTATTCAAATCTCTGAATGCTGAGGGAGTCTTACAGTTAAGGAAAGATGAGGGTCTTCCAGTCCCCTTCCACCACATCCAGAGGACCCTGCCTGATGTATGAGACCCATCAACTTCTCTCTCCCATCTCCATGAGGGGAGGTGTAGCCAGGGGGAGCTTTTGCGGCCCCTTGAAACCATGATTCATTCAACTCTGAGACTTAGACTCTGGAATTTTTTCACATCTGTCACACTGCTATTGTTTGGTGTCCATCATCCTCCCCATCTACTACCAAAACAGCCTTTCAGAGGCTCAACCTCACTCTCCCTGTACATGATGCTTCTTCCCACTCTCTTCCTCCTCTCTGGCTTCATCCTCCTCAGTTTCTCACCTCTTTTTCCCCTGCCTCAATCCTGAGTGCCCCCCAAAACAAACAAAAACAAAAGTCTCCAATACAAATAAAAAATATATACATATGAAAAAAAGAAGCGGGGCACTAATATGGAGTGTTCGTCTGTGATCACCTGGGATGGGGTGTTCACCCCACACAAGCTGTGAGCAGGTTAATGTGGGCCAGAAGGGGCCAATTAACCTTACATGGTGCAGCTGGAGGGGAGCCAGAGATTGACTAATTGCAAATGGGGAGGAGCTGGGATAGGATTATAAAACCAGGAAATGAGAGCAGGAGGAGGCCAAGTAATGATGAAAATCAAAGTGCAGTTTTCTGCTAGATTAAAAGACAAGTCTTTCAACAGCAACATGTACTCTTATGTAGGTGGGGGTAAATATGAAAATACTATGCTGAGTGAATGGTTTAGTATGCAGGAACTTGAAAAAGCTATTGATAGCAAAAAGAAGACATCCCCAGGTAAAGATAATATATGCAACATAGCCTTTAAATATCTCTCTGAAAACTGTTTGAGGGTTCTTTTAGAATTATATAATACTATATGGGGAAAAGGGAGTGATACTGGAAGTGTCAGAATATGCAGACCCAGAAAATGACCCACACAAGTGGATGCTTATAGATCTAGTGCTCTTTTGTCCTGTCTAGATAAAATTATGGGGAAAATGATGAATGAAATATTGGTTGCCTATTTGGAAAACAATGGCGGTATCGATAAGGTGAAGAGTGATTTTAGGAGAGGAAGATGAACCATTGATCGTTGTTAAAATAGACACTGAACTACAAAAAAGTATGATGCACCAAGGTTTCATGATAAGCTGTCTTACTAGATTTTGAAAAGGCATATGGAATGCTATGGAGGGAAGGCTTGTTTTACAAAGTAGGTGCATTAGGGATAAGGGGAGGAATGTATGCATTTCAGGACTCTGGCTAAAGGTAGGGGGGACTAGTGGCAGGAGCTTGGTAGGCATGAGCAACTGCCAGAGTTCAATCAGTATCAGGGTCAATAGTCAGGCCAAAGGACAGAGTCAGAGACAGGTCAGGGATCAGACCGAGATTCAATACCAGATATCAGGGTCCATGTGAGTGGTCTGGGATTCAAGCAGGGGTCATTGTCAAGTAAGATCTGAGGTTAATACCAGGAGTTCAGGGAGAGAGAATGCCAGATGGTCATGGCGACTAGCTAGCAATCCACACTGTTCCCTGGATACTTCCCAGAAAGCCCCTTGGGTTTATATAGGGTGGGGAGCCAATCAGGGGCCATGATGCTGCAGTCTGTCAAACCCCTTGAATCAGGACTACATGTGGACTTTGCCCCCAGTGGGTCACGTGTAAGGGAGCACAAGCTGCTACTGTGTGGCAGCGTGAACGTGTTTGTTTCGTGGCAATTCTGCAGGCCCAGGCTGAGAGCTGCTGAGCCTTACAATGGGTGGATTAGATACTTTTTAAGTAACAGGACCATGCATGTCAGGATTGGGAAAATTATGCTGGCTGTATGTAATATTAACACTTCCCTGTGGAGAACTGTTTTTATCAGCCTGATGTTACTTCATTAATATTATGATAAGTGATCTCCCAAAATGAATATGTGCTGGAGTAGATTTCACTCAATTCACACATGATTGTGCTCTGTGGGTTAGAAGCAGGAATACTAAAATGGCAGAAAACAGAACCAGTCAAGTATTATGAGAGGTCTGATTGGAGAAATGCATGGGGTTTCAAGTTTTCCATTGCCAGAACCAAAGAACTGATCTTGACAAAAAGGGAAGCTATAAAGGAATGTAAACTGTATCTGTAGGGAAAACAAATAGATATAGTTAAAGATTTAAATTCCTAGGGGCAATATTTGATAAATGACTTTGGAAAGATCATATAGACTATGTTAAAGAAAAATGTACAGGAAGAATTAATCTGCTTAGAAGTCTTGGTGGGACTAATTAAGGGGTGGATAAGCAAACCTTGCTGAAGGTACACAGAGCCTTAATCAGAACAGATTATGGCTGCCAAGCTTTTGGGTCATCATCAAAATCAGAATTTAAAAAGTTGTATTTAGTACAAACCCAGGCACTATGAATTGCATGCAGTGTATTTATTACAACACCTGTATGTGCAGTCATTACAACACCTGCCCCCGAACCTGCAGGCTCCACACCAGCCCCCAGGGCAGGGGCTTAGCACCCTCTTCGCTGCGGGGATGGAGCAGTCCAGTGCTAAGAGGATGCTAAGCCCCTGCCCCCGGGGACTGCTGTGGAGCCTGCAGGTTCGGGGTGTGAACAGACTGGAAATTGCTTACCCCCACCACTCCAGAGCTTAACTGTGGGGCAGAAAGGCTTCCATGTGCCGGCGTTGTGCAGAGCTTTGGCACGTGCAGGGCTTGGCTCCTCCTGGCCAGGGCCCCCAGCCAGAGCGTCTTGGGCTTTCCGGGGGTGACGGTCCAGCCAGAGGCAGTGGGGGCAGGAAGGAGCCTGCCAGCCAGGCTGTTGATGAGCTGAGCATGCTGACCAAGGGCTGGTTCTCTGCACAGCACTAGGAGTGGGACATGCCCTGCTGGGGGTAGAAGGGGGATATGGAGGAGCAGCAGGGCTGGGAGGAGGTGAAGGGGCAAAGCAGGGATAGCAAGAGGGGAAGCACGTAAAGGACTCCACCACCAGCCTTGCACATCCACCCCCATTGTCAGCCATTGGATTCCCCCCCCCCCCACTCACCTCTGGTGGGCAGGCAGCTGGTGAGCAGGGATCCGGCCAGCTGCAGGACCCACCAGTACTGATGAGGGGGAGACAGAAAATATGGGACAATTTGCCTGGTTTTAAGAAAAAGTTGGGACACCTGCAGGAGGGCTTAAATACGGGACTGTCCCTTTAAAAACAGGACATCTGGTCTCCCTACCCTTTATCCACTTCACTCATCTCGGCCTCTTGCCAGACTCCCTAGCCCAGGCAGGATCCCAAAGCTTACCCCCCACACACACACTCCCCAAAGCCAGACTTCCGCCTTGTCACTGACAACTCTCTCTCCCTCTAGAGAGTGACTGCAGGCTCCTTCCCTGCAGCCTCTTCCCTCTTTTGTTCCCTTCCTTTTTTTTTTAAGTGGTAAAGCAGACTTAACTGAATGGTCTATAGCCACCACCAAATGTCATTCTTTACTACTTAGCAGTTTATAGTGTCACTTGGTCCTGTGCCCTTCAGGTAACGTAACAGGGCCTTTCTAGCACTACCCTATTTCCCTGATACTTTTACTAAATAACATGATGTAACTTGTTCCCTTAAGATGTTTCAATTTCTCAGAAAACTTCTTTCTTTATGAAAGTCCTTAAAACCCATGGAAAGTGACCCATTGTTTCTTTCACCTTCCAGAGTGCACATAGCTGTAGCTCACGAAAGCTTATGCTCAAATAAATTTGTTAGTCTCTAAGGTGCCACAAGTCCTCCTGTTCTTTTTGCGGATACAGACTAACACGGCTGCTACTCTGAAAATAGTCCATCTTTGTGTCTATTTATTTGAAAAAGATTTTTGTTTAAGCTGCCATGGCTAGTTAGGACTCTAAACAAAAGCAATTCATTTTTACTATCCAGGTCCTGAAGTATATCATTAGCCTCCATTCTGGGGCACAATTCAAAAAAACTCTTCTTCCTCTTTTTTTCCTGAAGTCCAAATTTTTTGCCGTTCCTCTTTTAAATTTTTCTGCAGTAGACTTTTGAATTCCTGTGAACTCAAGGGTCTTTCTATGTCAATCTTTCCATTTCTTTGAGTGTTTTTTGCTGCTTTGTCCGCCATTTCATTCCCTGTTACCCTGATATGCATTGGGATCCAAGTTAATGCTGCAAGAATCCCCATCTGTACTCTCATATTAGAAATATAACTTTATTGATTAAATCACTTCTACATGCTGAGATACCCTTTTTTAAAATTTCCATATGGCCTGAGATTGAATCCAACAAAAGGACCACTGCTGGACACACATCCCAAATTTAATTTAGTGCTAGTGTAATTATTACTAATTTGGCTATCATGATAATTACAAAATTGGATATTTTTTAGATGGACTAATTCCAAATTTTGGTATACAATATGTTGTCCCTACTCTGCCTGGTTTTTCTTTTTT